>NC_142583.1:61496123-61847246 GCF_965207765.1 Zootoca vivipara
CTAGCAGTTCGAAAGCACATCAAAGTGCAAGTAGATGAATAGGGACCGCTCCGGCGGGAAGGTAAACGGCGTTTCCGTGCGCTGCTCTGGTTCTCCAGAAGCAGCTTTGTCATGCTGGCCACATGACCCAGAAGCTGTCTGCGGACAAATGCCGGCTCCCTCGGCCTATAGAGCGAGATGAGCACCGCAACCCCAAATTCGGACATGACTGGACCTGATGGTCAGGGGCCCCTTTACCTTTACCTTTACATTTCCATCCATTGTACATTTGATGGCACAGTTAGGATGGTGTCAGGAGTCGTGTCCATACTATATGGGGTCAGCTTATATTGTTCTGGCCTGATGATATGGGCAAGATGCTTGGTAGTGTCTGGACAAGTGCATGTCCTCTTGACCTTTGCCCATCCTGGTTGATAAGAACTTGCTGGGGGTGGGCAAGATAACTGGATGGGTTAATGCATTGTTGTTGAAGGACATGGTTCCAGCAGTCTTAAGGAGGCGGTAATCTGTCCTCTGTTTAAGACAGGCACCCCCAAACTTTGGCCCTCCAGATGTTTTGGACTACAATTCCCATCACCCCTGACCACTGGTCCTGTTAGCTAGGGATCATGGGAGTTGTAGGCCAAAACATCTGGAGGGCCGCAGTTTGGGGATGCCTGGTTTAAGAGACCCTCCACGGACCTGGAGTTCTCAGAGAACTATTATCAGCTGAATCTGGTGAGGCTGTGCAGGTGTTGGGTTGCTGCCTGAAGGCCATAGTACAAATAATAATAATAATAATAATAATAATAATAATAATAATAATAATAATAAATTATTTATACCCCGCCCATCTGGCCGGGTTTCCCCAGCCACTCTGGGCGGCTTCCAACAGAAAAATAAAATAAAATAATCAATTAAACATTAAAAGCCTCCCTAAAGTAAGAGCTTGTACTGGTTGCCCGTACTTTCCCAAACCCAATCCAAGGTGTTTACAATGACATATAAACCTCCAAACAACTCTCTGAAAGGATGCTTGCCTCTCCATCAATCTGTCTATACACTGAGATCAGCAGGGCAGGCCATTAATTCTTTCTTATTCCACCAACTGCAGAAGTAAATGAGGAACTACATGACTAAACCACTTCTGGCACAATGGAACACTGTGACTGAAACCAGAGCGCATGGAAAGGGCATTTACTTTCCCGCTGCAGCGGTGCCTATTTATCTACTTGCACTGGTGTGCTTTCGAACTGCTAGGTTGGCAGGAGCTGGGACAGAGCAACAGGAGCTCACCCCATAGCGCAGATTCGAACCGCTAACCTTCTGATCAGCAAGCCCGAGAGACTCAGTGGTTTAGACCACAGTGCCACCCGCGTTTTTTACCTTTACCCTGTAATCTACCCTGGGATAAGTAAGGTGAAGGGTGGTTTAACAAATCTAATTAAATAGAAGAATGAAATAGGATATATCTTATGCTAAATAAACAGGCACAAGTATCCAGTGTTGTACATAGTCATTCTTCCCTCCGCACCTTAAAACTAGAATGACTCATTTCATTATTTTCTTCACGTTTCTCACTCATCCCAGAGCAAAATAATGGAAATCTAAATAGAAATGATACAAGCCTAAACAGGAATGTGCACTCGGAGCACAGACTTTGCTGCTGCCTAGCAGAAGCTTAAATATTCTTCCGACTCTGATCCCGTCAGGTCCTGCGAGAAAGCAAAGTGCTCCCTCTTTCTTCAAGACCTGGATGTCGACCTACGCTTGGGTATTGAAGGAGGAGGAAGAAGTTAAGGCAGACCTGTGGGCAGCAGCTGCGCAAATATTGCCAGCTGCCAGCAAGAATTGTCATTTCAGGGTCGAAACCTTGTTATACTCCAAAAAAGTAAAATAAAGTGAGGCAGAGGGAGGAAGCAAGCAACCATCTACTTTTCAATTAATAACCCAGTGGCCACTCATGCGTGCAAGACACAGTTTTGATCTTGTTCCCAGAAACGGAGCCAAAACCTTAATTCCAGCTCACTCAAAGGAAGACAAAGAAATCAGCTGCACAGAGCAAGATGCTAGAAGGAACAGGGGCTCAGAGGCTCCAGGATTTGGGATGTAATATTTCTTAGATATTTTTCTTGAGCTGCTAGGTTTGCACGTAGCTCAATTGGTAGAGCATGAGACTCTTAATCTCAGGGCCATGAGTTCAAGCCCCACATTGGCCAAAAGATTGCTGCATCACAGGGGGTTGAATTAGATGACTCTCATGGTCCCTCCCAACTTTACAATTCTAGGATTAGTCAGTTTGAATTTGTTGGTGATGGGTGGCAGCTGGGTGAGGGGCGCAGGTGGCAGACACCTGAAATCTTGCCCTCCAAAGTTCCCTCCTCCAGCCATGTCTGCCCTCTCCTCATTTGCTGAGATAGACCATCCTGCTGTGGCTCCTTCCACATTTATTTTCCTCAGGCACACGCCGGAGGTCACAGGTGCTCAGCCAAGCAAGGAAACCCACCAAAGACCTGCTATAGGACAGTAGGCACCAAAAGGGCACATAGCAACCATTCATCTCCAGCTGACCTGCTTTCACCCCATCGCCACCTGGAGGATTGCAAAAACACCATGTCCCCTCTCTCCCAGCCGAAGGATGCTAACACCCAGGTTCCCAATAGTCTCTCTCACACTGAGTCACCTAGGAGATGCACTCATAGAATCATAGAGTTGGAAGAGACCACAAGGGCCATCCAGTCCAACCCCCTGCCAAGCAGGAAACACCATCAAAGCATTCTTGACATATGACAAAGCATTCTTCTCTGGAGCAGCAGAAAACAATCTTTCTCCCTTCTCCATATGACATCATTTCATATATTTGAACATGGCTATCATATCACCCCTTAACCTTCTCTTCTCCAGGCTAAACATACCCAGCTCCCTAAGCCGTTCCTCATAAGGCATCGTTTCCAGGCCTTTGACCATTTTGGTTGCCCTCTTCTGGACACGTTCCAGCTTGTCAGTATCCTTCTTGAACTGTGGTGCCCAGAACTGGACACAGTACTCCAGGTGAGGTCTGACCAGAGCAGAATACAGTGGTACTATTATTTCCCTAGATCTAGATGCTATACTCCTATTGATGCAGCCCAGAATTGCATTGGCTTTTTTTAGCTGCTGCATCACACTGTTGACTCATGTCAAGTTTGTGGTCTACCAAGACTCCTAGATCCTTTTCACATGTACTGCTCTCAAGCCAGGTGTCACCCACTCAGTCTTGTATAGAGTCAAGCAATGCATCTGAGTCCCATACAGCAAGGCAAGGCAAACAATGCTTCAGTAGTAATGCAGGTGATGCCCTTATAAGCACTAGTTAAACCAGAATGCAGTTAACATGGTCCCAGGTCTTAAAAGCTTCTTTCCACATGTGAGGCCTCAACAGCTTGCAGGAGGCTCAACGGCAATTTATGTTAGTGCCTGATCACAGTCAATGCAGAACTGAAAGCAGAAGAGAGGTATTTGTTATACAATCAGGCACGCTGTCTGGTGTCTGACTGGTTTTGGGGACATGCACAAAAATATCTGTTTATCCTGAACACATTTTTGTACCTGAAACTAAAATGGCCACTGATTTCTGCCTAAAGCAGAACCGGAGGTGAATCTGAAGGTCCCTGTTCAGGCCAAACAGCCACAAGCCATTTTGAGGGGTGTTTCAAAACAATTAAGGGTTCAGCTAAACGTCTCTCGAAAGTTTCTTGCCTTTCTCCACCAGAAGCAAACTAATAATGACCACTCTTCCATACAGTTACTACTCCAGACAGGAGCTCATTGGCGCTTGTTATTAACAACAAGCAGAGGCAAGGGTGCCAGAATATTACAGCTCTGCTCACAGAGTCCTGGTGTCACATCATGGTTAGTCTAGCCTTTCTGGAAGGTTGAGAACAGCCCCTGGCAAGAATGAATGTTTGTTTTCATGCATTTTTTCAATAGCATGTCAGTGCCATTTGGCTTCCCACCATCGACACAGTTGTTCAGCTGTTCCGAAGGCTGTTTACCATCATACACAGAGGGGTCATCCAACAGCTTGCTGAATTGCAGAAGGATCTGTCTATGGGCTTGCAAGAAAAACATCTTCCTTGTTCCTTAATGGCATTTAATTCTTGCAATACAGTCAGGTCTGTGCAAGCAGGACCTAAGCACAAAGGCACTTGCCCCTCTTTCAGTTTCCAATAACTGGTATTCAGAAGCGTTGTTGCCTCTAACCAAGGAGGCGGAGCACAGCCATCATGGCTGGTAGCCATTGATCACCATGAATTTATCCAATCTTCTTTTAAAACTGTCCATGTTGGTAAATCGGGTCATCCCTAACAAGAGTGTTGCGGTGTGACCTGGCAACCAAACCCTGTGTTGTGAGTGGGAATGTTTGGATGGCCACAACACCCTATTGGAGGTCCCTCGATGCTGGGTGCAATTAGACCAATGGGATGCCAGCTAAATGATATCGAAGGACCTCTATATAAGCCAATGCATGTTCCCTGAGCTTTTGGGCCAGTGCATCGGAACACCCGCTCACCTCTCCCTTTATATTAGGGCTTGCACGCTTGACCTTGCTATGCCATCGTGTGTCATCTGTCATTGGGACAGGGGCACGGCAGGAATTTCCCCCACTTGGTGGATTGGCTGGTGCCATTAGGGTTTCACCTGCCACGTAGCAAATCGGCACAACTTGTAAGCCTGCGGATAGGCTCTGGTTCAGATGCTAGGGATGGGGGAACGCTCTCACCATTCCTATGCGATGGGTATTCTGTTAAAGGAATCCAGGGACTCTTTGGTTGGTCAATCCTGAGAGGGGTTGTGCCCTTGAGGTTGAGTCCAGGGGGACATCTGGCTGGTGGATTGGCTTGACCACATTTTCCACTGTGCCAGGTGTTCACCCAAGGCTGACCTATGGTGTGCCCTGGGTCAGCGCTACCTGCAACGGTGCAAGGAGCTAGTCAAACCAGAGCCTATGCAACCACTCACTTGATTGTAATCAATAAAGTTGTGGCCTAAATTCTGCCAAAAACCAAACCAAAAATTTGAGTCTTGTCTGAATTTATTTAGGGGGTGGTTAAAGAGTCTACACATGCAACTGTCACTGCTTCCAGGGGGAGTGAGTTCCACTGGTCAACCATGCATTGTATGAGGAAGTACCTTATTTTATCTGTCCTCAATAGTCCAACATTCAGTTTTATGGGATGGACATGTGTTCTAGGGTTCTGAGAGAGGGAGAAAAACTTTTATCGATCCACTTCCTCTAGGCATAAGCATATATACGTCTGTCATGTCACCACTTACTGTTTCCCCCCCCCCCTATAAATTAAACATAATAACAAAGAAAGAAATAGCATAAACCTCCAAGTCTCACTATTTAGAGAGGAAAGACTTAGCTAACAAAAAGTAAACCAACCTAGGATTCTGCCCCCCTCAAAAGAATGTTAAAATAGATCCGTCATGGTGCAAGGCTTCATAATATATATGGAAGAAAGCAAAGCAGAACTAAGCCAAAACAACAACAACAACAACAACAACAGCAGCAGCAGCAGCAGCAGCAGCAGCAGCAGCAGCAGCAGCTCAGGAAGCCTTTTTCCGTTAGAAAATAGCTGAGGTTTTTCTTTTGCTCATCCCCTTGAAAGATAAGACAATTTGGCAGAATTATCTTTGCCCCTTCTTCACGGTGGGCTCCCCACTTTTTCTCCCCACAGTGGCCTGATAACATCTCTGGAGTGTAGTGGGAGATGTTAAAAGGTTGCTCAGACTGCCATCACAGCTGGTGTTGCTTGCTGCCCATTACAATGGCAACATCCTCCCCTTCCCTCGCAAAAAAACCCCCAAATATTAGGGAAACGGTAACAAGCTATTCTGCCACAGCTATTGGTGAGAGTGGCCCCATCCCACCAAGAAACTATAGGAGAGTTTATCCTCCCAGTAGAAGAATTAGGTGAAATTGCTCCCCACTTCAAGGCTCAGGTCACAATTTGGGTGGGGAATTTCAGGAGGTCATTTGCAAACAGCTGCAAAGCCAAATGTCCACACAGTTGCCTAGACAATGCACTTCCTCCTCTGCACACATACACAATTCCCAAGTAGCAGTACAACAGTATGAATGAGTCAAACGTGATAAATAATTGTGAGCCAGTTTAGAATTCTTGGGGGGAATTCCCCCCCCCTTTTCTTTTTTAGGCTTCACACATCCTGCTCATAATTGGTGGTCCATTTACACTTTTGCAAATCTCTACAATGAGTAGGGAATAATAATAATAAATAATAATAATAATAATAATAATAATAATAATAATAAACAATAATAATTTATTATTTATACCCCGCCCATCTGGCTGGGTTTCCCCAGCCACTCTGGGCGGCTTCCAACAGAAAAATGAAATAAAATAATCTATTAAACATTAAACGCCTCCCTAAACAGGGCTGCCTTCAGATGTCTTCTAAAAATCTGATAGCTGTTTTTCTCTTTGACATCTGATCGGAGGGCTTTCCACAGGGCGGGCGCCACTACCGAGAAGGCTCTCTGCCTGGTTCCCTGCAACTTGGCATCTCACAATGAGGGAACCGCCAGAAGGCTCTCGGTACTGGACCTCAGTGTCCGGGCAGAACGATGGAGGTGGAGACACTCCTTCAGCTATACTGGACTGAGGCCATTTAGGACTTTAAAGGTCAGCACCAACACTTTGAACCCTAATGGCTGTTGGCTCACCTCTACTCATTCATGGAACCTGAGTATGTGTGGCTAGGTGCCTTGCAAAATGCAAGACTTCTAATCTTGCAAAGAGATGAACACAGATGAACACAGATGGCTGCATGGGCAGGACTGTAAATCCCCGTGCATATGAGAAAATGCATGCCAGTCATAGCTTGGAATGCAGAAGGCAGATGAGCCAATCAATCAGAACAAGTAGATCCCCTTCCCTGCAGCATTTGATTTTGATGGATTGAACCAGCTTTGTGCAAATTTATTCGATGTTTATGCCAATGCTTTTCACACCCCAAATTGGCCTGCTTTTCTGGTCGCAACATGAGCAAACCTGAAAACAAACACAAGGCTGGTCCAGCATGCCAAATCAGGAAGTTGCCTTTAACCCATTCAAAAATAATTGTCTGAATCACCACTAAATAAAAGCCACTTTACAATGAAGTGGGCGGGTCTGGGGATTTAGACAGATGAGTCCTGGGTTTGAACCCCCTTGCTCGGCCTTGAAGCTCACTGGGTGCCCCTGGCCCGCCCAGTTGCACTCTCTTGTCCCAGCCTACCTCACGGGGTTATTCTGAAAACGAAATGCAATAGCCCTGTGTGGAAGGGATATTGTTCAGTTGTAAGGAAGATGCTTTGCACGCAAGAGGTCCCACGTTAAATCCCCAGCCATCTAAATCAGGCATCCCCAAACTTCGGCCCTCCAGATGTTTTGGGCTACAATTCCCTTCTTCCCTGACCACTGGCCCTGTTAGCTAGGGATCATGGGAGTTGTAGGCCAAAACATCTGGAGGGCCGTAGTTTGGGGGTGCCTGATCTAAATAATACTGAGCTAGAGGGACCAATTGGTCCGTTTTCATGCAGCATGTAAGCTATGGAACTTGCTTGCTCCCAGTCCCACAAGAGTTAGTGATGGCCACCATGTTGGATTATTTTGAAAGAGGAATGGACCAAGTCATGGAGGAACAGGCTATCGATGGCTAGCAGCCGTGATGGCTGTGCTCTGCCTCTGGAGTCAGTAATGCTTCTGAATACCCATTGCTGGAAATGGCAGGAGGGGAAAGTGCTCTTGTGCCGGAGTCCTTGTTTGCAGGTTTCACAAAGTTGGCCACTGTGAGAACAGGTAAAGGACCCCTGGATGGTCAAGTCCAGTCAAAGGCAACTATGGGGATGCGGTGCTCATTTCGCTTTCAAGCCAAGGGAGCCGGTGCTTGTCCACAGACAGCTTTCCATGTCATTTGGCCAGCATGACTAAACTGCTTCTGGCACAATGGAACACTGTAACGGAAACCAGAGCGCACGGAAACGCCGTTTACCCCCCTATTTATCTACTTGCACTGGCATGCTTTGAACTGCTAGGTTGGCAGAAGCTGGGACAGAAAAACGGGAGCTCACCCCGTCGCAGGGATTCGAACTGCTGACCTTCTGATCGGCAAGTCCAAGAGGCTCAGTGGTTTAGACCACAGCGACACCTGCATCCTCTAAGTGAGAAAAGGATGCTGAGTTAGATGGGCCATTGACCTCATCCAACGGGCTCAACTTACAGTCTGATGAAGGCAACTTCCTCTGTTCTGATGGACCCCGGAGAGCCACTTCCATTCATTAAAAGACAACACTTGGGCACATGGCTCAGTGGAGTGGGACGCAGTCTTAAGGAGGCTTCCTGGGCACCACCCAGCTCTTGCCCAGCTCCCATCCATTTCAACGGGGCTTGCATAGCAGAATAACTCCTGCCTGCACTTTACGAAACCTCTGCAGCTGAAGACATCAATTTGAATATAACATTTCTAACATCTTTGACAGTTTCCTTCCTGGCCTTTCCTGGAAAGCCAGCAAGGGAGTAGAACTCTGCAGCTTTGTTACACCACTATAGGAGTACATCTCCTCTAGTTAAATGCCCACTCACATATTAATGCCGCTCAAGCAACCAGGAAGAGCTTGATGCTGGAGCCTGCATTAGACAGTGTTTTATTTTAGTTGCGGGGGGGGGGGGTTGCAGATAATTAAGTAGCGTCGGGCAGATGCTCCACAGTTGTCTTTTCCAGCTCCTGCTCTTCCCAAGGGCAGCCACTGTAAGTAATGTAAATTTTTATTAAAATGCCTCCATGTTTCCGATGGCGAAGCAGAGCACCAGCCACCTGTTCTAATTGGAACACACAGCAACAGACCAGGCAGGAATGCCATGCCGTGAATAGAGAGACCCTCACATATGGAGGGGGGGTTGAAAGGGGGTGGGAACAGAGAGAGGGAGGGGAGCCCTTAATCTGAAACGCTGGCACAGCACAGGGGCCCTTTAATTGTTCTCCCCACCCATGTGGGAGCTGTGGATCTGACATGGCTAGGAGAACATTTAAAGGGCATCCATGCTCAGATGCAAAAGAGTGTTGTTGTTTTCAGGGCATTGAAACGCCAAGCTGCTACAATGGATTGGCGCGTGCCAGGTGTAGCATAGCTTCACCCAAGCAGTGTTTTCTCATTCGCGACACAGAGAGCGAGGGAGGGAGGGAGGGAGTATTAATGAGCATACCAGTTCATTAATAACTCTGGGGGATAATGGGTACTTCAGAAGGCCAGATGGTCAGCCTAGGCTGGGGAGGATATGTGTGAAGTGAGAGTTCTCATGAACTCCAAACAGCCGAACAGGTAGGGCACTAGAGGCACAACATGCAAATCACTCTCTGCCACCTGCTACAAACCACTTCCCCTTTTGTTCATTTTTGCATCACAGCAGAGCTGCATTAAACATCCCACCACCGCTTAAAAACAACCTGGAAATGGTGCATATTTTGCATAGTTACAGCTACAGGTGTTTTTCACGAGAAAGCTACATGCTAAGGAACAACCTTGCCAGGAGTTCTTCTTAGGTCTCTCATCATTTGTGCAATTAGCAATTGTGTGGAATATTGTGGGGTTTTTTTTTAAATACAGCAAGCAGCTGTCGTGGTGAGGCCTGATGGTGGGGTCCCTTCTTATGGTCCTAATCCAAACTGGGCCTTCGGCACCTAGCATTTGCATTGTAAGGAAACCTCTCACTCATGTCAACAGAAACTTGGCATTCTATTGATGCAAATGGCAGATATAGGGTGTGTGAGCTGGATTGGTGTGGCAGTGGGGAAGAAAGGGTAAAGCCCGATCACCACCAGGGACTAGATGTTGAGAAGCCCCCCCCCCTCTGAAAGGTGGAGCTAGGGGAATGCAACAGGTGCAATCACTGGGTGCAAAGCTTCTGGGATGCCACAACTATTACATCCATTGGAAGGCAAGAGGCGGGGGGGGGGGGTGCAGGGTTTTGGAATCACCACTGTAATTTGAGACACCAGAGACCACCAGAGATTGCTCATTTCATGAATGACAACACGTCCAGTCTGGCCTCGAGATATACCTTTCTTCCTTTCCCATTCCCATCACCTCTTTTTCAAATCTATTCTTTACCCTTTTTAAAATGTTGACCCACCTGTTTAGTTTAAGATCATTAGAAATTGTTTGCATTTCAATAAACTGTAACCTTTGCAGACCTTACGTTCATGTTTTCCTGTCACGCCTTCTGCGTTCCTCTTAGATGGGGAAACTGTGTCCCTCCAGATGTTGGACTACAACTCCAATCATCCTTGGCCATTGGCCATGCTGGTTGGGGCTGATGGAAGTTGTAGGCCAGGCATCCCCAAACTTAGGCCCTCCAGATGTTTTGGACTACAATTCCCATCTTCCCCGACCATTGGTCCTGTTAGCTAGGGATCATGGGAGTTGTAGGCCAAAACATCTGGAGGGCCGCAGTTTGGGGATGCCTGTTGTAGGCCAACATCATCAGGAAGGACACAGGTCTCCTACCCACTGTCTTAAGAGTGTAAACGCAGCAAACTGTCCCAAAGTATGAAACAGCCCTTGCTTTGTCTTCAGTGAAGGACCATGAGTATCCTGGCCAGGGATCTGAAAACTGTTTTGTAACAAATCCAGTTCTTTAGCTCAGCAAGAGGAATAGATGAATTTGTCAGTTTCGGTTTCCTGCAGTTTTTCTCTTTTCCAATCTTAATGCTGAGTTTTCCACATTTCTATAGCAATTTTGTGATTTATTTATTTATTTATTAATCCTCATTGAAACTCACCAGCATTTTAGCGTGATTTTCTCTAAACTGCTTGTGTCCCCCCCCCTTTTTTTGCAAGCAATTCCCTAATGTGGGGATTACACAAGGAAATTGTGCAGGCATGTGTGGGAATGACTGAGATCTGGTGCTGGCAAGCCACACCGATCTGCGAGAGTGTGGGCATTAGCACGGCAAGCCGGCTAATGTCAGAATGGGAAACATGTGAAGGACAGGTCAGAGGCTCAGGTCAGCAGGGCAACAGGTCACAACAGAGCTAGAAGGATCTAGGAGGATCTGGATGGAACTGGATGAATCAGGACAAACCAGATGGGTCAAGCCAAGGAGGGTAACACAATGGGAACTAGGAGGGGGTGTTTACAGAGTGACATGTGCTTGGAGCATGGACAGAGGGCATGGCAAAACAACACGTGGGCTATGGAGGATGTCTTGGGGAGTGACCGGGTGTGACGTTACAGGAAACATCACCTTGTATGGGACTGCACTGCTGTAATTGGCTAGAAGTTACACTGTCGTTGTAATGATTAACTGTCATCCTGAGCTTTCAATAAAAGGAAGTGCTCGAGCTCTGCTCTTGGTCGCCTTCCCATTGAGTTCAACCTGCCTCGAGTCGTGTGTCTTTGCCCCAGACAACACCTAACATAATGCATTTTCGTATCTTATCTTCAATGCTATATACATTTAACACACCCTTACCCCAAATATGAAACCCAAATGTGAACCACCCTGAGATCTATGGGTATAGAAATTTAATATCAATAAGTGATATAAATAAATAAATTAATATAAATAAATATGGCAGAAGAACTTCATCTCAAAATTTGCGGGAGTGAGAATTCTGCTGCATAAATTTTGTGCATTGGCTCAAAAAGTAAAAATTGGGTAGTTTCTCATTAAAATGCAAGCAAAAATTATCCCCCTCCCCAACTCAGTGACAAAGCATCTAACTTTGCAAACCCTAGAATCTCCAGGTAGGATCCCTAACACAAACTGCCAGAGAGCCACGGCCGGCTGGTCAGTGTAGACTATACAGTACTGAGCTTGATGGACCAGTATAAAACAGCTCCCCATGCAAATCAGCTTGCGGCACCTCAATAGAAACTATGTCCAGACGTCCCTGTGAGCTGCTGCTCAAGGGGCCAGTTCTTGGAGCAGTTCAAGGTGGTCCTTGAAGCATAGGACAAGCCAAGTATAATGGCCTTCAAGGGAATGGTAGCCGTGACAATATGGAAGCATCCAATGGGGGCATCTCTAAAAGATGTAACCAAACTAAAGCACAAGCAAATGAGCATTCCCCTTCAGGAGGATTTCGAAAGGAAAATGACCACCAGCAGGTTGAAAAGCCTTAGGGAGAGGGAGCTCAGGGTATCTGGCAATGTGCTTTACTTTTCTGCAGTGGGCTCATTGCCTTGGTAAGTACCACAAGATTCAAATTAACTTGGAGAGAGCAGCCTCTTTTAAGAAATCTCCCTGTCTGCATTTCTGCTTCCCCTTGAGACTAGAGAAATATAGGCAGAGGAGCCATAGCAAAGCAAACTGCAACCCTATGCACACTTTCTTGTGGGGCGAGCCCCGCTGAACACTGTGGGACTTTTACTCTGAGCAAACATGCATAGGATTTTGCTGCTGGCAAACCCTAAGGCAGCCAGAATGATATAAGAAACCACCAAGGAACCATTCTTCATTGACTCGAAGCAGCAGTTAAGATACTTTTTTTTATATACTATCTAACTGCATCTCACAATAATCACCTTACACAGAAAAGTCTACTTATTCATTCTTTCTTAGGAAATGCGTTGCACTGCAGTTATTCTGGAGATCTAACAAGAAAAGCTGTAAATTTGCTATAATTCTCATGCTGTTGTGTGTAGATTTAAGAGTCCTCGGGACTTTTGCGGTTTGCTGTCAAAGGGGGGTTATTAGAAAGTCTAACCTAATAATCCTGGTGGGATCGGAAAGCCTTTTGCTACAGAGGCTCTGTTCAAATCAGAACATGCTAAGAGACAAGCATTGCTAAGGTGGGAATTTCAGGACGCAAAAAGGATTGTAGGGAGATTGCTCTCCCCGCTCCCCAAAGTTTAAACGTGGGTTCTATTTTTAACCTCCGGGAGACGAGGTGTAGTCGTTCTTAAGTTCCTCATCACCCAGCAGAATCCTTTAAGCTGCTTCTCTCCAAGACAAAAGGGGCATTATCCGGCAGCTGCTGTCGTTGCTGCCGCTTCCTGGGCCGTGCTAAGAACCTGTCAGAAGATCATCCCCCTTTGCTGCACTTTTCTCACAAACGCTATTTCCACGCCACCTACCCTGTTCACAGCCTCCGCGACGGATCCGCAGCAACAGCAACAGTTCTCAACTAGAAACGCCACCATAAACCAAATGGGGGAGAGAGAGAGTGAGTGAAAAGCCCTGACGTTTCCCGAGCTCACGCGGTTATTCAAATCTGGGAACTTCTGTTAACTCCGTGCAGTTTCAAAAAGGAAATCGGAGGCTAAATTCAGCTGACAACTGTCGTTGCGCAAAGCTCTCGCTTTTCTCCGCCTCCCGGTTCAGCGCCGAGACCACTTGCGACTCCGGAAAACCATCCGAGGACCCTCACTTGAAAAGTGACCCAAGAGGAAGAAGAATAAGAAGTTGAAGTAGTAATAGTCCTGGCCTGGGATCTGGAACGGGCAGCCGTGCGCAAAAATGTGCCAATATAACACCCAGCGCGCACGGGAGGCAAGGGAGCGCGCCGGGCCAGCCCTCCGCGGAGAGGGAGAGAGCTGGTTTCAGATTTCACTCGGCAGCTGGCGAGCTTCGCGACGCGCAGGCTGCCCCGTCGAGGATCCCTTCTTAGCCGCACAGCTCACGCCTCCGGTATCTCTGGAACCCCGGGGAGCGCGGCGCCCTCAGCTGCGCGCTCAGCTCCTCTAATGGCCCCGTCGCTTTGCCGCGGAGTTCCGCTCCGGCTGCTGGGCAGCTTCTTCTTAACTTGTTTGTTTCTTGCATTCAGAGCCCACCTTTTCCGCATACCCTCCAACGTTTCTCCGATGAAAATAGGGACATCCTATTCCATAATAATAATTTATTATCTATACCCCGCCCATCGAACTGGGTTTCCCCAGCCACTCTGGGCGGCTTCCAACATATATTAAAACATAATGAAACATATATATATATATAAAAACTTCCCTATCCAGAGCCGCCTTCAAATGTCTTCTAAAGGTTGCATAGTTACCTATATTCTTGGCTCGAGGGTTGCATAACTCCATACCCTCCAACATTTCCATAATGAAAATAGGGATGTCCTAAGGAAAACTAGGCCATTCTGGGATCAAATCAGAAATTGGGATGGCTTCAGTAAATCTGAGATTGTCCCTGGAAAATTGGAACACTAGGAGGGTCTGTTTCGTCCATGGAGCTCAAGGTGGGAAGAACATCAGCAGAGCCTGCTGGATCCAGTGACAGATTACTAAATAGGCAGAGTAGTCACCGGCTTAGAGGTGACTACTTTTGGGGGCCCTGCGACAATGGATCAAAATAATTGTGGTTTGATCTGGAAAGAAAATTACAACCAAGCTTTCTTGGTTCAATGTTATCCCACTAGAGCACACACATGAGGGGCAAGGCAAGATTTCGACTGCCTGGCGTGCTCTGGTCCATGGGGTCACAAAGAGTCGGACACGACTAAACGACTAAACAACAACAAAGGGGCATCCACAAAGGGGCACTGGCAGAATCAGGCCAATGGCCCACAAAGGCCAGCATCCTGTTCTCACAGTGGCCAACCAGCTGCCTGTGGGAAACCAGAAAGCAGAACATGAGCACCAGAATAACGCTCTCCCCTGGTTTCTGGTTTCCAGAAACTAGTATTCATAAGCATCGCTGCCTCCAACTGTGGAGGTTAGAGAATAGCCATCACAGCTAGTAGCCTCTCTCCCAAGAAATTGCCCAATCCAAGCTGGTGGTCATCACTGCCTCCTGGGGGAGTGAGTTCCATTGTTTGGCTATGGTGAACATGGTTACCCCCCCTCTCATCATTTAATTCTGCACAACAACCCTGTGAGGTGCATTAGGCTGGAAGGCTGCAACTGGCCCAAAGTCACCCAGTGAGCTTCATGGCCGAGTGGGGATTTGAATGCCCGTCTGCCATGTCCTAGTCTAGCTTTCTAATCACTACACCACACTGCCTCTTTACTGCCCTATCTCCCCTTCAAAGCAGCCCGTTTCCTCCAAATACTGAAGGAAGACTTCCAAACTCCACTCCTGCCTACTTTCATGGCTTCAGGGACCTTTGTATGTCCCAGAGCCACGCTAGAGAGACCCCTAGAGAGACCCCATGCAAGCCCCCTGAGCCACATTTGGAAAAGCCGGGAGGTTCCAGTGAAGCCCAGTCAGGTTCCCCTGAGAGCTTAGCACTAAATGATGCTGCAGAACAATGGACAGTTTTATTTTGTTCCATGCCATTTATAGAATCATAGAACGGGAGAGTTGGAAGGACCCCAAGGGTCCTCTAGTCCAACTGCCTGCAATGCAGGAATCTCAACAAAAGCATCCACGACAGGTGGTCATCCAACCTCTGTTTAAAAACCTTCCATGAAGGAGAGTCTATATCACCTTCCAATTTGTCTGTTCTGTTGTTGAAAGGCTTTTACCGACAGAAAGTTCTTCCTCATTCTCAATTATGTCACGGTGCTGGTGTGAAGGTAACATGGGGCATCTTATAAGTTCCTTAAAAGAAGGCCAGGGTCTGCATATATAGTGGCACCTCGGTTTTCAAACGTAATCCATTCCAGAAGACCGTTCAAATTCCAAAACATTCAGAAACCAAAACCTCAATACGGAAGCCTCAAAACGGAAAACTCAATATGGAAGCTGCATGGCATGTTCGACTTCTGAGGCGCGTTTGAAAACTGAAGCATTTACCGGCACTTCCGGGTTTACGGTGTTCGAAAACCGAAATGTTTGTCAATGGAGACAGTCGAAAACCAAGGTACCACTGTAAACAGTATTTATGTATTCTTTATTTATATATTCTGCAAAGTGGTTTACAGAAGGAATAAAACAATGAAATTATCGTTGTTTTAAAGAAAACCATTTAAAACTTTATAGAATAATTAAGACCAACAAGAAGCTAAAAACTAGATTGAAACACATGTCAACATTCTGCCTACTTTAAAGCAGTAAATGCTTCTGAATGCAAGGATCAGCTTGCGGGTTTCCCCACAGGTATCTGGTGAGAACAGGATGTTGAACTTGCCCGGCCATTATGTTATTAATTGATCCTTTGATCAATTAATTGATACAACAGCAGTATTTTTTGCCTAATCATTAAGCAAGAAGTGGAGCCAGGCTCCACCATGCCAACCTTAGTTGGGTCTCTAGCCCCTTATGTCCCGCAGGGTCCCTGGTGTCACCTCTCAGAGCAGGATGAGGAGGAGCTGAAGGATGCTCGCCAGGGATTGAACCGGGATCTTCTGTGTACAAGGCAGATGCTCTGCTCCTTCGCCTGAACCTAGGACCTTCTGCATGCTACCCTGATTGACTTGTAAACACTGCAGAGGGTACGGTTTTGACACCACTCCGCAGAACATCAACACTCCCCTTTGGTTAAGCGCAGCCAATAGTTTAACAACTTTGACAGCAGCTCAGAGGCTCAGAACAGAATAAAGCAAACAGTAGGAGAATGTCTATAACATGCTAAAAAGGGAGGGGACTTGCGCAATTAGATGTGAAACGCTACAGGATACCTCTGCCTGCCTGAGGCTTGGTTTGCTGCCAGTCACTATCTCCCAGGGAGGCCTTGCCAGACTGACATAAGTAAGAGAAATAGTCTTTAAGTATGTTGTGAGGACTTCCAACAGCAAGGAGCAAGGCAGCTCTCTGATGAGGTGCTCATACTTGGGGAAAACCTGTAGGTTATGGAGGGTAGGCAATTGGCAAGCCTGCAACAAGTCGTCCCCCCCCCCCAACCGCTGTTCTCTTGCATCTTTGCATGAGCAAGAAAGCCCCACGAATACACAAACACCGCTGGTTTAAAAAGGGATAGGAAAATGCTGCTTAAAAGCTAGACTACCCCAGGGAGCATTTCCAATTACACAGAAAGAAATGAGGGGCAACACATAAACTGACTAGATAAAAGAAGATGAAGGAGAAAAGAAAAGCAGGGGGGCAAGAAGGCAACACAAAATAGACTCTTCCAGTTGCAAGTGGAGATAATGCAGGGAGCCTTTTGGGAACAGCGTCCGGTTTTGTTGGCACCATCATACAGGTGCAAGGTTAAGATGAAAGAAGACTGGCAAATCAAGTTATTGGAATACGCTGAAATGGCGAAACTAACGGGAAGGCTCAAAAACCAAGACAACAAGGAATTCAGAAAAGAATGGGAAATGTTTATTGTATATATGCAAAAGTACTGTAAACAAGTTAACACATCGTCAGGATTTTAAGGACACTTGTAATTTTAGAGCTATAATAGGAAAAATTGGGTGATTTTTTTTAATAGTATTGATATGCAGTTGAAAAGGAAAATTAAGGAACCAGGGGAGGGAAGTCACGGGATTCGGAGAATCCCTATTTTCCGATTTGAAATGGTTTTGGCATATAGTTGTGTGTGTGTTTGTTATTATTGTTTTTGTTATGGTGATTTTTACTTTTGTATGGTTGGAAGAAAATCTAATAAAATTTTTTTTTTAATTTTTTTTTAAAAAAAGCCTTTTCCAGCCTGGTGCCCACCATATTTACTTATTCATTTTATTGCATTTATATACCAGCTTTTCTCCATAGTTCACTCCCACCTCCTTTAATCCCCATAACAACCCTGTGAGGTAGGCTAGGCTAAGCGGCAGTGACTCGCCCCCAGATTCATGGCCAAGTGGGAATTTGAACCCTGGTCTCCCAGGTACTAGTCCAACAATAGCCAATGGCCAGGGCAGATGGGTGATGTAGAGCACTTTGAGGAAATGCCATAGCTCAGTGGTAAGGCTTCTGCTTCGAGTAGGGCTAGGGTTGAATAACATGCTCTTAACAAAAAACTGAGGCAAGATGGTAGCAGCAATTTAGCAATGTTGTTTACGTAGGCCCGTTTCCATTATGTCTTCTTCAGAAAACCTTCTCGGAGCCAATTTAAACATCACCCTGCCCCAACACGGTTGGAAAGCACTGCTCTGGGGCAGTGTGTGTCATGCCCAGCATAATATATAAGGGTGTGATCCTGTGCATACATATGGACAGACACTGCTGCCTTTGTTTCTTAAAGGCGCCTGTTTGGCGCCTGGCATGGTACCATTTATGCGCCCTATACCAAAAAAAAAAAAAAAAAATCGATCAGTGATGGAAATGCTAGAGTGGCCTGGTCTGTGTTACTCATTAAACATGAAAACTGGCCCCTGAAAAAGCTCTTTCCAGAAGGATGGCTCTCTCCATCAGCCACAGACTCCTGATTTTTGCATGTTTCGCTTCCAGCCTAGAGCAGCTAATCCACATCTTCTCCTAGCCACCACTAACCACTGAGTTTCATTGGTAGCTGTTTGTCTTAAAAAAAAATGATGGGGTCTTCTCTCTCTCTCTCTCACGATATCGAAGGAGCAATCCATTGGGTAGATAGGATTGGTAAGTCGTGCGATTACCACAGCAAGGTTAACTTGTGCAAAACAGGGGAGACCTGACAACCTTCCTTCCTTCAAATAGCACCTGGTTAAAATGTGGAGTGCAGAACGGAGACAGGCCACAGCTCAGTGGCAAAGCACCTGCTTGGCATGCAGAAGGTTCCAGGTTCAATCCTCAGCACCTTCAGGTAGGGATTGGGAGGGAACCGTTGTGGTGGTTACCTCAACCTGCACCGAACCCCCAGACGTTTCACGGTCCGTTGGTACCTGCACCAACCACGTTTTAATTCCGCTGCCACCAACCAGTATATGTCTGGTAATCTCTCCACTCACTCCAGTCAGGGATAACGTTGGAACAAACTGTAGTTATTTAGATTTAGTACATAAGCATGTGGTTTCCCAAAAGATTAGTTCTTATTTTCTTTCATAACAGTTCCTATACCTGCTAATCAATAACAGTTCCAAACTCTCTCTCCCTTCTGGTTACCTCGCTACCTCTGCCTCACCCTCAGACTCTCTCACCTGTCCCCTCTCAGAACTCTCAGCCACACCTCCTCAAACCTCCCACAACCAGCCCCAACAACAACAACCCCTTCTCCTCCCAGGGGTGGATTTATATAGTCCACCTAACCCCGCCCCCTAGGGTTCTAACTGGCTAATCCCTTTAATTCCTTCTATGCTGTCCCTAAATTTGGGTGATCGTCACAACCGTCCCTGCAACCCTGGAGAGCTGTTGCCAGTCAGCGTAAACAACAGGGCCGTCTTCAGCATGCCTGGCGCCCTGGCGCGGCGGATCCCTCTGGCGCCCCCCGTTTCCCAGTGCGCAGCGCGGCTGCCGCCTGGAGGGCCAGCGCCCTGTGCCACCCAGCCTGTCCTTAGGGCCGGCCCTGGGCCAGGGGGCGCTGCCTGTCCCCTGTTGCGACACCCCTGCGTGCGGCGGAGGCGGACCCAGGCCCGTGCGCCTCCGGAGAGCGGCCTGAAGCTGCTGAACAGCTGAGAGGCGCGCCTGGGGCCACCTCTCTGCGGGCTCTGCCGGCGCAGCGGCGCCCCTGGTGGCCTGGCCCCCTGCACCACCGGACCCGGGCCTAGAGACAGCCCTGGTAAACAATATTGAGTTAGATGGACAAGTGGTCCGACTTGGTACAAGGCTTCCTATATGAGGTCCAGCGCCGAGGGCCTTCTGACGGTTCCCGCACTGCGAGAAGCAAAGCTACAGGGAACCAGGCAGAGGGCCTTCTCGGTTGTGGCACCCACCCTGTGGAACGCCCTCCCATCAGATGTCAAAGAGATAAATAACTACCAGACATTTAGAAGACATCTGAAGGCAGCCCTGTTCAGGGAAGTTTTTAATGTGTGATATTTTAATGTATTTTAAATTTTTGTTGGAAGCCGCCCAGAGTGCCTGGGGAAACCCAGCCAGATGGGCGGGGTACAAATAATAAATTATAATTTTTATCATCATCATCATCTCATTGCATCAGAAGCAAGGATAAAAGATAGCATACTGCTGAGGTTAACTGGAATCCAGTTTTTGAACACTGCAAAAACACATCTTAAAAAAACACCCCTGAAAATACATCAGTGTTGTTGTTAGAGTCAGACTAGAACCTGGAAGATTGAGGTTCAAATCCTCGCTCAGCCATGAAGCTCACTGGGTGAGGCTAGTCTCTGCCTCTCACCTTAACCTACCTGACAGGGATGTGGTGGGAATTAAATGAGGGTGGATGGAAGCACATACTCCATCTTGAGGTCCTTGGAGAAAAAGGTGGGATCTAAATGCCATCAAACAATGTTATCAGGATATGAAAGTGTGTGATTTAGAAATGGAATTCATTGGTTTTTGAGGTTCCGGAGGGTTTGGAGACCCTCTGGAGAAGGTTTTAAGAGGTACAACAGGTGATAAAGAGCAGAGGGGAGGAAGCTGATGTCCCTCTGGATTCCATGCCGTGCATTTGAATTGTGAAAAACAGAAAATATTTCTTAACGAGTAAAAAATAATGATGGGGATAATTGGGCCCAAGTGCTATGAGGAGGAATTTTTTTGGTGTTTTGCTCCCAGCAGAAATGCTTCATTATGATCAAGGGAGGCAGTGGAGGAGGGAGGTTCAGAGAAGGGCAAAAAAACCGGACAAGTGGAACTTTGCATCTCATGGAAGCGGTTTACACAGTTTCTGGACATGTGGGATGTTATGTAAGTCAACAGAAATCCTGTTGCTCCCCTTGCTCATTTATACATCTGCCAACTTTCCCCTTTCCAGCTGACAGTCTTCTCATTTGGAGTGAGTCTGGTAATCCGGCCAAGAATGTATTTATTACTACTGCAAATTCTCACAGTGGAAACTCCCACTGAGAATGAATTGAATTCACTGTTCAGTTTTAGGAAGCCAAGGCCTTGAGTTCATCTGCTTTTTTGTTGCCGTTGTTGTTCTCTTTAAATGACCATTTGATGATCCTTCCCATTCTTCTCGCTGTTACCACTTGTAGCAATGGAGAGGGGGAATCAATGAAGGCAAGCCGGGCGTCCCACTTAGATCTCCAGTTCAAAGAGGTAGCAGGGCAGGGGAACAGTCTCCAGCCAAGAACTTGCAGAGCTTGCAATCAAAATAGACAGGACTAGCCTGCACAGACCAATTGGCCAGTCTTGCCTCCTAATGCCAGGGCAAAGGATGGGATGAACAGCTAATTTTGTCTTGTTTCCATCTCACTCACACTCAGCCATAGTGTTTCGAGCAGACTTCCTTTTTTGAGAGAATGGACAAAAAAACACACCACTTTTAAACTGCATGCATTTTGTCTGCCCCTTTTACACAAAGCATCCTTTTAAAACCTTTGAAATATATGCATTTGTCTGTAAAACAGGAATTTTGCATGCATCTTTTATACAGTATAATATACAGACTTTTGTGTGACATTTGTGCACACCCAAAACACATCGCAAAATCTGGAGAAGTGTGCATGATCTGATGGTCAATCCACAAGTAAGTGCGGCAACATCAGATTAGGGTGGTTGGTCCACCCCAAAAGCAGACCAAATGAAACCCCCTCCCATCTTTAGTGAAATCTGTTGGGGTAGCAAATTCAATCTCTCAGCTGTGGTTAAGAATCATAGAATCATACAGTTGGAAGAGACCACAAGGGCCATCCAGTCCAACCCCCTGCCAAGCAGGAAACACCATCAAAGCATTCTTGACATATGCCTGTCAAGCCTCTGCTTAAAGACCTCCAAAGAAGGAGACTCCACCACACTCCTTGGTAGCAAATTCCACGGCCGAACAGCTCTTACTGTCAGGAAGTTCTTCCTAATGTTTAGGTGGAATCTTCTTTCTTGTAGTTTGAATCCATTGCTCCATGTCCGCTTCTCTGGAGCAGCAGAAAACAACCTTTCTCCCTCCTCTATATGACATCCTTTTATATATTTGAACATGGCTATCATATCACCCCTTAACCTTCTCTTCTCCAGGCTAAACATACCCAGCTCCCTAAGCCGTTCCTCATAAGGCATCGTTTCCAGGCCTTTGACCATTTTGGTTGCCCTCCTCTGGACACATTCCAGCTTGTCAGTATCCTTCTTGAACTGTGGTGCCCAGAACTGGACACAGTACTCCAGGTGAGGTCTGACCAGAGCAGAATACAGTGGTACTACGGTATTACTTCCCTTGATCTAGATGCTATACACCTATTGATGCAGCCCAGAATTGCATTGGCTTTTTTAGCTGCTGCATCACACTGTTGACTCATGTCAAGTTTGTTTTCTACCAAGACTCCTAGATCCTTTTGAAGGGTGTCACTGAGACTGCACCCTTTTCAAAGACAAGCCCCCCCCCCCAAAAAATCTTATTTGCCCTTAAAGGATACCTTAAAATACTAAGCAAGCTCCCTTTTGAACCAGTGTTTGTTAATCAGCTTTAAAACCTGCCTTCGAAGCCAAAGGAAGCAGGAAGCCTGAATCCTGAAAGGAAACAGATTTTCTCTAGAGACAGTAGATTCTCCTTTGCTAGAGGCAATGGCGACCATCTATCAGGAATGCTGCAAGTCAGCAGTCTGGAACCTCTGGCCTGCCTCTTCATTTGACTCATGAGGCCACTTCAGCCAAGCCATGCCCATCATACATGATGCCAGGTGTGGGTGGAATAAAGGCCACAAGTCGGTTTGCTGGCACTGTGATCAGTTTATTGGTGAACCCTCCAAACTCCATGCAATGCCCCAAAGTCGGTTGGGGTGGTGGTGGTTTTGCAACCAGCTGGTCATTTGCAGCTTGCAAAGCACAGGGCCATGCCTTTACTTGCACAGTTCAGTTTCAAATTGTGTGGGACCCCAAAATGGGTCATCTGGTATTATTGTGATGACAGATGATTGACATGTGAGTGGCCTGCAGCCGATGGGGTGGGTTAGGAGAGATAAGATCAAATTCCCCACCCGCCTCTGCTACATTTGCATTTCTGCATTAAGTAGCGGGTCATACTAGATTAGGGGTCAGCAACCTTTTTCAGCCGTGGGCCGGTCCACTGTCCCTCGGGGGGGGGGGGAATGAACAAATTCCTATGCCCCACAAATAAAAGGACACATTCTACTGATGTAAAAACACACTGATTCCCAAACCGTCCCTTTCAACTAACCCAGAACCAGAATTCCATTTTCTAACTTTTACATAGTGTCTGACCGTTTCCTAGCTTCATTCTGAAGGAATGTAGTCTCAGTACACCTGTCCTGCTCTCTCTCTCTCTCTCTCTCTCTCTCTCTCTCTCTCTCGCTCTCGCTCTCGCTCTCGCTCTCGCTCTCGCTCTCTCTCGTCCTGTTTCTACCTTCTTTCCCCCAAAGCTCACATTTACTGTCCCAAAGGTGACCCCATTGTTTTGAGGTGGACCACTTTCACAAGCAATTGTGTTCAGGAGACTCTATGCCATTCCCCCCACAAAGTGACTGCCAAAAGCCCAGTCTCTTCAAGCCTAGGCAGAATCGGATGATGGCAGCCGTTGCAAATTGTGGCTTGTACATGTCGATTGTGTGTGTGAGAGAGATAATGATTTAACGCCTTTGACAAAAGAAGCTTTAAAATAGTGTTTACTGTTACTCTGCCACCTTCATTGTCTCTCTTTTTGTTTTCTTACACATCTTGTTCTTTGCATTGTGCTATTCCTGTCTGTGTAGGGAAGCAGAATCTTGTAAATGTAATGCAGCAGTTTGGCGGATTTATTCTCTTCCACAATCAGCGTTCTCTATCCATAGCATTAGCTACATGAAGAAGGAAGAGCAGAGAAAGAGACAGAGGGTGTGCAAAGGCAGATGTGGCAAAGATGAGGATGCGCAGAGAGATCCATGGTGTTCTTCACTGCTGCTTTAGCTGGATTTCCCTGGGATTTAAGATAGCCAGTGTGGGATGTGAAACACAGAACAGTCAAGTACAACATCCCTAGAGTGGACATAAAAAGGGGATGTCCAGACCAGCCAGTCAGAACTTCCTGTTTCCTCCTAGGCTGAGACAGACTTCCTCTACTTGTGACCAGAGGTGGGCGTGGCCTCACCTGTGCAGGTAACAAAAGCCTAGGACTGGCCGCCATCTCTTTGACCCCATTCCTCAAAGAAGCAACATCTGCTTGGTCTGAGATGTTCTCTTGGCTTCCAGCCAAGAGAGGAGAAATGGACTATCTCTTTATGGGATAGATTCCAGGTACAGTATATTACTTTTGTAACTTAAGTCTGCCTTCTGGGATCCATCTGTGAACAGAATGAGTGAGTGAGTAAACTCTTTTTATACTTATATAGAAGACTGTGTCGTGTCTATTTCTTTTATGGTGGACTAAAGGAGAAATTACGAGGTAACTTATTTTAGAGGCTTTAGCGAGCCTGAGCAAACACATCCACTGTGCAAGTTTAAAAAGGGGGGTGTTACTCTGCTAAATTGTAGAACTTGTTAACACAAGTTGGAAAGGATATACTGTAATCAAACAATATATATACTGCAAAGCAGATTTTCCATCTGTTTGCCTCACTTTCCTGGAGTCTTGCTTACCACCAAAGACAGCAGGGCTGCCATTTTAGCTTTCAGTGGGACGGGTGGTGGTGAAATAGGAAGCTGAATCAGACAAGTGGTCCATCGAGCTCAGTATTGCCAGCCCTGACTGGCAGCAGCTCTCCAGGGTTTCAGAGAGCAGACATGCCCATCTCTACTTGGAGATGCCAGGCTTACCACACGGGGAAGCTGCACACAGCAGCTGATAACCAATGGCGTAGGCTGGTATAGACTTATTTGGACACTCTTTTAAGCTCACTAGTATTTTTTTTAAGCTGTTCGTTTTAAGAATGTTGCTGTGGCTGTTCTTCAAAACTACGTAACGCCGTCAAAATACAGCTGCTCCTGAGGAAGGCTGAGGACTCTCCTTCCTTGGAGCTTTCTAAGCAGCAGTTGGATGGCCATCTGTCGGGGACTTTTTAGCTGAGATTTCTGTATTGCAAGGGGTTGTACTAGATGACCCTTGGGATCCCTTTCCAACTCTACAATTCTCCAAAATGATGCTCCTGTGTGGGAGGGGGATTGACTCAATACCAGGGGGAAGTTGTGACTGCCCCATTTCCCCCATCCAGCTCCCAGTTTAAAGGAATTGGGGACCACAGAATTTCCAGGGCTCCTCTGTTTGTCTCACGGTGGAAGGAAAACACACCTGAGAAAAGCAGTGGCATTTATTCCACCCTTCCTTTTCAACAATGCATGCTGGTTTCCCCCACTTCTTAAAAGAACGGGCAGGCACACAAACCTCTGCATCCAGGCTCCGGTTAAACTCCTGCTCAGATGAGAGAATCTTGGAAGGCACTCCTTTTCACCCCCACCCACTGAAATCCCTACCCATTTTGCAGGCACATAGCCTTAATGTGGGAATATCACATGACTTAATACAACAAGGGAGCTGGAAGAAGCCTCAGCAATCCCAGCCAAAGCAAGGAATCCTTGATGGGCAACTACGCGGCATCTGCTTACCAACTTCTCTCGAGGGAAAGTCCACCAGCTTCCTGAAACAATCATATAAAGAGATGTTGCATTTTTGCTCATAAAGAGTTGACG
This sequence comes from Zootoca vivipara, assembly GCF_965207765.1. Taxonomy (NCBI): domain Eukaryota; kingdom Metazoa; phylum Chordata; class Lepidosauria; order Squamata; family Lacertidae; genus Zootoca; species Zootoca vivipara. The sequence goes on from NC_142583.1 coordinate 61,521,570, forward strand.
CCATCTTTGATTACTAACTGGCAGGCTCCTGTGACGTTGGGTCTATTTGTATGCGTTGGGGGAAATCCTATTTTGTGGCCACAGGGTGGTCTTCGTCTCCCAGAGTTAGTTCCTCTGAGAGCCTACATTGCTAGTAAAGGTAAAGGGACCCCTGACTATTAGGTCCAGTCGTGACCGACTCTGTTGTTGCGTGCTCATCTCACATTATTGGCCGAGGGAGCTTCCAGGTCATGTGGCCAGCATGACAAAGCTGCTTCTGGCAAACCAGAGCAGCACATGGAAACGCCGTTTACCTTCCCGCTGTAGCGGTTCCTATTTATCTACTTGCATTTTGACGTGCTTTCAAACTGCTAGGTTGGCAGGAGCTGGGACCAAGCAACGGGAGCTCACCCCGTCACAGGGATTCGAACCGCCGACCTTCTGATCAGCAAGCCCTAGGCTCAGTGGTTTAACCACAGCGCCACCTGGGTCCCTATACATTGCTAGTAACATGGCATAATTATTTACTTTAAATTTCATAGAATTGTGGAGTTGGAAGGGGTCCCAAGGGTCATCTAGTCCAACCCCCTGCAATGCAGAGGTTTGATGGCCAAGTTTAGATTTAGTTAGGTTACATTTATTTATTTTTTAAAGGTAACTTTCCAATCGCCTGGTTAGCTACATTAGCGGTGGCTCAATGTACGCAAGACTATACCCTTCCTCTCCATGTTGCTTTCTTCCTGTGTGTTTGCAAAGAGATGAAAAACTGCAGGAACTCACAGGGAAAGGCTGTGACCCACCCATCCCATCCCCCCTCCCCCCTCCCCTCCAACCTGCGTATTCTGCTATTTCGGGCATCAACCTAATTACCAGGAGCTGTAAATTAGCCAAACCACTATCCCGCTCCAATTATAAAAGTGTCCTTCCTTGGGCCATTTGTCTTATTTGACCTTCAAAACACAACCGTACCTCAATACTTTGGTTCTAGCTGCGAAGCTTTGCAAGTGATGTGCGCGACAGCCAATTAAAAATCCATGTGCGTGTGGGAGTGTGTGCGGTGCTTTTGAAAGCTATTGCTGTAAATTCTGTGGAAATGGTTATTGGAGTGGTTGCTGATACAAACAAAGGCCTGCTCAAACTACCTAGTGTAGGGTGTTACCATGAACACAAAACATTCCTGAAGCTGACACCTGACCAAACCGGGGAGACAACCTTGGCCTACATTTTGTATATCACTCAGTTAATTGCCAGGGTTTGGCTTGCTTCCTTTCTTTCGTTTTCTTTACGAGTTATTTGGAAGTTTTGCCAGAATTATTTGAATGAAGTATACACGGAGGAACACAGGAAACTGCATTATGCAGATTCAGACAAATTGTTCCATCTTGTTCAGGATTTTATGCACCACAGGGGGAGAACCTCTAGCTCATGGGTAGGCTCAGTCGGTACAGTTAGAGGTCAGGGTCGTAGGTTTGAGCCCCACATTGGGCAAAATATTCCTGCATTGCAGGGGTTTGGACTAGATGGCCCTTGGGCAGGGGCGTCTTGCCCATAGAAGCAAGTGGCACGGAGCACCAGGGCGCCAAGTTCTGGAGGGCGCCTGGGAAGAGGCGGAGGCTGGACACGGTGCCTCCCGGCATCAGCTCACTGCCCTCGTCTGCCGCGCCAAAGCAGCGCCGCGCCCGGAGCCTCCCCCTCTTCCCCGCCAGAGGAGCCGCCCTCCAGCCGCTGCCTGCCTCCTCCAGCCCCACAAAGCTGCCGGCAGCACTGAAAAAAGGTCAGCAACTCTGGGAAACGGGGGGGGGCGGCGCTGGATAGGCTTAAGACGGCCCTGCCCTTGGGGTACCTTCCAAAGCTCTTTGATTCTATGGGCCTCCAAGAGTCCTAGATTGGCCTGTGAGGCTGTTTGTTTCCCCCTACGCTCAGCTCACTTGCCCCACACCTGAGGTCACAGAAAGCTAGGTGTGGGTACCATTTGCTCCCAATTCCTCTGAAAGTGGGGTTTGCATTCAGTGCCTTTAACATTTGTCCAAGACTGGTTTCACCTGGAAGTTTTTGACAGCAGCTGACCCCTGCCACAAGAAGGGCTTTCTTTCTGTGCTGAATTCAGTGCCCAAAGCCAGCCCTGATTTCCACAAGGAAAGCTGCACAGGATTTCTTCTTTTGCACCCACAGTCTGGAATCTTTTGCGGCCCCAGCTTTAAAGTCGGAGTTGGGAAGGAAGAATTCAGAGCGCATGTCAATGTGTGGTCACCTAATGCCATCCATTCTGAGGTGAAGGAAAGGCAGGCAGCCCCACCCACCTGTCAGGAACGGCTCGTGAAGGGTGGGCAAGACTTGGACCTGGGAGACCAGGGATCGAATCCCCACTCAATCATGAAGCTTGCTGGTTTGACCTTGGGCCAGTCACCATCTCTCAGCCTAACCTACTTCACAGGGTTGTTGTGAGGATAAAATGGGGAGGAAAAGAGCTCCTTGGAAGAAAGAGCAGTTGTTGTTTGTTGTTGTTTAGTCGTTTAGTCGTGTCCGACTCTTCATGACCCCATGGACGATAGCACGCCAGGCACTCCTGTCTTCCACTGCCTCCCGCAGTTTGGTCAGACTCATGTTGATAGTTTCGAGAACACTGTCCAACCATCTTTTCCTCTGTCGTCCCCTTCTCCTTCCCAGTATCAGGGTCTTTTCCAGGGAGTCTTCTCTTCTCATGAGGTGGCCAAAGTATTGGAGCCTCAGCTTCCGGATCTGTCCTTCCAGTGAGCACTCAGGGCTGATTTCCTTCAGAATGGATAGGTTTGATCTTCTGGCAGTCCATGGGACTCTCAAGAGTCTCCTCCAGCACCATAATTCAAAAGCATCAATTCTTCGGCAATCAGCCTTCTTTATGGTCCAGCTCTCACTTCCATACATCACTACTGGGAGAACCATAGCTTTAACTATACGGACCTTTGTAGGCAAGGTGATGTCCCTGCTTTTTAAGAGCAGTATATAAACATAATAATAAAAATAATAAATTACACTGGCTGGCTGCAGGACTTCAGACAAGGGACATTCTCCTCCCCATTTGCAGGTACCATGGATTGAACTTGAGACCCACTGCATGCAAGACAGATGCTCTGCCAACGAGGTATGGCGGCTCCCCAAATTGCGAGTAAAAATCAGTAGCCACATTTCCACTGACTGAGCACAGTTCCGTGGTTTAGTCATGTACAAGCACCAAATGTGGAAGCCGCCCAGAGTGGCTGGGAAAACCCAGCCAGATGGGCGGGATATAAATTATTATTATTATTATTATTATTATTATTATTATTATCCTAAGGTAGTTCAGTTTTCACTTCTATTGAAACTTCCCAAACCTGTCACACTGTCCCAGTGCTGTCACACTGTCACGAAATGGCAATGTCATTACTGAACAAACAAAAACCCAACTGTGTGCAAAAAAAAAAGGAATGTTGGGGAAAATGGTCACAAAGATGTATACACTAGGGAAAATAACGTACAAATATGCATTCTATTAGTGGAAATTGCTTGCAAAACTGCATACATTAGGAGAAATGCGCACAAAAATGTCCATGCAGACATTTTCATGGGGAATCCAAAGGTGAAACTGGGTGAAACTGAAACTGGCAAATCTTTCCACCCACAACACAATGAGGCATGTTGCACCATGAAGTGGCTTTGTGATGTGGTTCCTCCTTAGCTCCCACCTACACAGGGCTCTATGGAGCCAAGATACCTGAAGGGCATGAGAAAACAAAAGATACTTCCGAGGATGAACACAGCAGCAACAGCAGCTGGTACTGCCATCACAACTATCTCTGCAAACCACAATTTTAATGCAAGCTTATGATTAGAAAAAACTGCCATATAACCATCAAGCCCAGGGCCATCAGGCATGGAAAACTGGTAGATCTCCCAATGTTTTCACTATTTTGTATTTTTTTTAAAAAAAAAAAATGTATCCCGCCCTTCCTCCAGCCCAGGGCAGCAACCAACAGCAAGATCTTAGGAACAATTCCAATACAGATGGGAGACTGGGAAAGATCTCCGCTTAAAAGGCTTGCTGAAAGGAGGAAGGACTTCAGCTGGCAGGGGAAAAAAAAGACAGCAGCGATGGAACCTGAGTAATGCTCAAGAAGAGGAAATTCCAAAGGGCAGGTGCCACAACACTAAAGGCCCCTTTCCAACATTGTGCAGAATGGATTGCCTGATGAGATGGCATCAGGAGGCAATGGGGGTTCTACTTAGCTTTCATAGTCCATTGTTGGTCAAGCTCCCCCGCCCCATCAGACCTGCCTTGGTAGTGGAATGCAGAGTGGAACCTCTGCAGCTGATGTGGGCCAAGTTCATGTGGGAGGAGGCGGTCCTTTGAATATCCTAGTCCCAAACCCTTTGAGCCTTTGTAGATGGTACCATATTGTCTTGAATTAAGCCACACCCAAATATAAGCCACACCTTTAAAATTGGAGGGGGGGAAATACCCGAATATAAGCAGCTCCCCTCCTCGCTGCTCCTGGATGCATACTGGGCAGGGAGGAGCCGCACTGCATTGCCGGCAGCTTTTCATCTTCCTTGCTCTCCTCCTTCCCAGCCTTGGGAGAGAGGATGGGGGACTGCGCATGGGGCCTGGAGCGGGCACCGCTTTGCCGTGCTCCTGGCGCTGTTTGCCCCGTGCTTCTGGTTGCATATCGTAAGGTCGCAAATATAAGTCGCACTTTAACTTTTCACTGTCGGAAAGTGGGGGGAAAGTGGGGCTTATATTCAGGCCAATACGGTAATAATCAGCACCTTGAATTGCACCCGGAGAAATGAATCAGAAGCCAGGGCAATTGTACCAAGAAATGAATCACAAGCCAGATTGGTGTGATATTGTCAGAAAAACATATACCAGAAAGTCTTCTGGCCACAGCATTTTGCACCAGCTGTACATTTTTAGGTGTTTTTTTTTCTCTAAGACATTCTTCCCAAACCTTGGGTCCCCAGATGTTGCTGGACTCCAACTTCTTTCACCCCACCCCCAACAAGTGTGGCCAATGGTCAAGAACGCTGGGAATTGTAATCCAGAAACATCTGGGGAATCAGGTGTGGGGAAGGTTATTTGTTATTTGTGTACCTTGTCCTTCCTCTCCAAGGACATAGATCCCCTCTCCCAAATGCACAGTTATATTTCTAAAATTATCAGATTTGGGATAAGTTTTCCCAAAGCAAAAAAACCAACTCTTTCATACAGAGACGGTGTGAATGACAGAGATCTGAACAGGGGTCTGAGGCCGGAAGGGGGGGAGAGCTATGGTCCTCCAGATGTTGTGGGACTGGCTGGGTCTGATGGGAGTTGGATTCCAACAACATCTGTAGAGCCACAGGTTCCTCAAATCTGATCTGCTCTAATGCTCGGTCATAAAGTCTGGCAACACTCTGAAAATATCTGAGTCTTTTGGAAAAACATACACACACACATTTGTGAGAAACATCTGAAAACCCCATTAGACAAGCTCTGATTGTGATGGATGGAAAAATACACACCAAGTAAAGTAGCAATAAATTGGAAGATTGTTTTTTTAAGGAAGGAAAAAAGGAGTCTCCATAGCAATTTTAACCACAGGAATAAGTGCTCCAGACTTGATGAATTTTTAATACGGCAATGTTGACAGATATAGAATTCAAAGGATGCTCAGATAATGAAGTTGGGGGAAGTGTCATCAAGTCTCTCCTTTAGAATACCCAAAAGTTTAGCTCATCCGACTGAAGATACTGTCAAGAGGGCAGTCATTCAACTATCTGTCAGGGCCCATCTCTCAATAAAGGAAAATATGAACGGGAGAGGGAAGTAGAGCAGAAGTTTTGTTGGGGTGCGAGGATTCTTGTACATACCTATGGCATTTTCAAAGCTTTTCCCCCCAGTAGGTCATATTAGGGGGCTCATGTGACTCACCTCCATGTGTTGAAAGGTGTGGATGAGGTTGAAAAGCCACGCGGGGAAGCTCAGTGCTCCTACCACTGCATGCCACATCCACACCCAACATCCATCTGCTCAAGCTACATCAGAACAGGGTCCCTCCTCATGTACATGACTAGAGCTCCCCTATATCAGTAGACAAGTAGAATGCCTCCTGGCATAAGTTCAGCATGCAGGAATCAAGGGAGCAAGGTCACCACTGTGGCTTTGCCTGCACAACCCTCTACACCAGGCACCCCCAAACTTCGGCCCTCCAGATGTTTTGGACTACAATTCCCATCATCCCTGAACACTGGTCCTCTTAGCTAGGGATCATGGGAGTTGTAGTCCCAAAACATCTGGAGGGCCGCAGTTTGGGGATGCCTGCTCTACACGGCTTCTTTCAATGTGTGGAGGGGATTGGGGGGAAAACACCCTTTTTAATCACACTGTTGTTATGCAAACCTAGTGAAGGTATGTAGACAGTCTTACCTCTTATACACTGCATCAATCGCCTGATCTCTGTAGGAGAAGACCCCAAAACAGGATGGTGACGCCAGCTATCTTCAGGGTGCCATGGAATGATGCACCTGCAAAAGACAAAATAAGCTTCCAGTTTCAACAGCCCCCTTCTAGGAACATAGGCATCTTCCCCATACCAAGTCAGACCATTCCTCCATTTGTCTCAGTATTGTCTACACTGACTTGCAGTAGCACTCCAGGGTTTTGTACAAGGGGTATCCCCCAGATATGCCAGGAATTGAACTGGGCCCTTCTGCATTCGCATCAGGTTCTCACGAAAAATGACCCTCTCTGCTAAGGAAGAGAGCACCTGGCAATGTCCTCAGGGAGATATAGGGCACCTCTGGGTGATGAGGCACTCTCCAAAGCCACCGCAATCTGTGTCAGAACATTAAGAAGCAATCCACTAATGGCATTATACTCCAGTGAGATTGCGTGCTAGCATGTGGGCCAATGTCCCCAAATGCTGAAGGGCTGCAGTCAATGGGGCACTTACATTCATCTGTGGTGGGAGTGTCTGCAAATAGTGAGATTGTGGGAAAGGGTACTCAGAGAAATCTGTATCATGGCTGGCAAAAGAACTGTTAAAAAAAACCCAAATTAATGGTACTTTCACTGTTTGCCTTAGAATGGGGAGAGGAACACAGCATTTACGAACTTCATTAGATTTATGTTAGTTGCTGTGATAATACAACTATAGAGAAGCAATAGGACTCCTACTGTTGACCTCTAGCACAATAGTAAATGGTGGACAATTGCCATTGCAGAGAAACTTACACATGAAATTCATGCCAACAAGGGACAAGCAAGACATGGTGCCTTTTATTTATCTTCCATACTGAAATGACTGACCATGCAAGGACCCAGTCTGGAAACAATTAAGGATTCAATAATTAACGATTCGAGGGTTTGGAGAATCATCATCAGTTAATGTTATTTACAATGCATCAAGCCCCTCCACCTGATGAATATGATAATGGTGATTGTCTTCTCCCTTATTAGACCCACAATGAGAGAGAATATTATGCTAGTGCAGCTGTAACACTGTTGTGGTTCCCAGGCCCTTCATGTGGCCTGGAGTTTAATTTGTTTGTTGCAGGTGGTGAGGAGGAGCTCCTCAAAGAGTAGAGCTCAAGCAAATAAGGAGGCCCAAGTATTTGCAGGGACACTGAACTCATGCTTCAGAAAGAGGTCAAGTCAGGGAGGTCAAGCCCAATGCAAAAATATAATTGCTCCATCTGATAATTGCTGGTGCAACTCTTTTGCCATTCAGAGACATAAAGGCTATCATAAGACAGGCTCTGGAGAAGTGGATTTATCTATTAAGTTTATATCTGACCTCCAAAATATCACAGGGAGCTCAAGATGGAGTATGCGGTCCCCTTCCCCTGTGTTATGTACTGAGCTGAAGCCTAGAACAATAGGATCCAGAATGCAGCAGTCTGATTGGTCCGCAGGAGCCACCCAATCCAGCTCCAGGTGGAAGTGAATCAGCAACCTGATTGGCCTGCAGGAGCAGCCAATCAGGCTGCTGGCAGAACTGAATCCGCAACCTGATTGGCCTACAGGAGCCAATCACGCAAGGCCCACTTTTCTCTGTAACCGCTTGACCGATCGTCCTGAAATTTTGACACAACGATCCAGGCCAGTCCCCGAGCGTTGTTGGGGACAAAAATCCCTCAAATCACACACTTAGGCAGGTACAGACCTGGTTTTCCACCAAGTCAAACAGCGCCCTCAAGTGGCGTTATACCCTCCTCCACCCCCTCCCTTCCTGTGAAATCTAAGCCACACCCACAAACCAAATGACATCATCAACCAAGCAACTGAAACCACCAAAGCACGGCCTTTGATTTATGGAGGGGGAGACTCCATCAGGCAAGGCCTCTTTCCACCTGCCTTGCCTCGCCCCCTCCGGCCCTGGGACTCCTCATAAGGAAGCTGTGCCTGGAGGAAGAACTGTGAGGGGGAGACTCCATCAGGCAAGGCCTCTTTCCACCTGCCTTGCCTCGCCCCCTCCAGTCTCTATTTTTCAATTTGTATTGTATTGTTTTATGCACTGGGGCTTGCTGTTGTTTTATTGATTATTGTTTTGAAATTATTTATTCTAAATGTTAAGAGTGGGTTTCTGTTTAATTTTCATATGCTGATATTATTCTATACTATTGTAATGATTGTTGAACGTTACATTATTTGATTGCTTATTTTAAAGCTATGGTTTATTATCATATTTTTGTATTGCATTAGATTGTTATAAGGTTGTTTTGTATTTCGTTAGATTCTGTTTCTTCAGCTTGTAAACCGCTTTGAGTATTGTATAATAGAAAGGCGGTATACAAATTAAAAGTGATGATGATGATGATGATGTAGGCCCCTGCACGGCAAGGGGTTTTTACTTTACCATTTAGCACCACTACACCCCCCCAAAAAAATCCCCCACCAAAAAACAATCATTGCCAAGTGGAGGTAGAGGCCTGCCTGGGGTGGGGGTGGGGCCGAATAAGGAGCAGGGATACATAATGGGTCAGAACAGGGTGGGGGGAGACACAGGGATGAAACCTGCCGTCTCCACAGTATCTCGCCTCGACTCAGGGGGACTCTGAGGCTCAGGGGGATCTGAAGGGGGGCTATTCCCCTCCATTTCACATATACTATGACTGAATGCAACCATCTGCATCTTTTTTAAAAAAACAACAACAACCATGTCCTCAGATATTTGCAGTGCCCAATTCCCCTCCCCCGATTTACAACCCCCTACCTTCCCCATGCCACTTCCTGGAATTTTTATGGAACTGAACAACTCAGGTGCTTCAGAACGCGCCTTCTGTTGCCAGGCCCTTGCAGGGCCCGAGCCAGGTAGATAATGTTGCCCTGTTTTTAACCCTTTTGTTACTTTTTCATTTTACAGATTGTGAATATGCTGACCGAGGCCCCCTTTGGATTCGGAGGCCCGCGCCAAGTGACCCATATGACCCCCCCTCCTTTTGTGTAGGGCTTCGCTATTTGACCCACCCCGCCGGTAGGGATTTTTAAAGTAGTTCTCTGGGTCCCAGGGCGCATCATCACCCCCGATCCTTATTCTAAATATATAGAAATGTTCACGATGCGTGCACAGGAGCCAATGTATGGAGATACAGGGGGGAGGGGACAACAGAGGGCTCAGACAAAAGTAAATACTGGGAAATGGAACCCAGAAACTGACAATTCCTTCTCCAAGGGTGGGGGCCAATGTAGGAAGATACCGGGGGGAGGGGCCAACACTCCCCAGGGACAACAGAGGGCTCAGACAAAAGTGCATGCTGGGAAATAGAACCCAGAACCTAACAATTCCTTCTCCAAGGGTGGGGGCCAAGGTATGGAGATACATGGGGGAGGGGCCAACACTCCCCAGGGACAACAGAGGGAAGGGTATCCTACCGAAACACAGGGATGAGCCGGGGTGGAGGGAGGAGGGGCAGGATACGTCATGGATCGGGACGGGGGGGGGGATCACAGGAAAGAACCACAGCAACGCGTGGCCGGGTCAGCTAGTAATGTATATGAGCAGGCGTTTTGGGGGAAGAGCCAGTCTTCTCTTCTTCTTCTGTTGCTACTACAAGCCGAATAAAGAGCATGAAATTTACTCTCGACTCTGAGTATATTTCACCCTCATTTTACCTTCCCAACAATCCTGTGAGGTAGGATAGACTAAGTCAGAGGCAGTGATTTTCGCATCTTCTCCCTCTGCTTGAAGAGCTCTCCTCAGCTCTCCATCCAAGTTGCAGCAACTGCTGCCTTACCTGCTGAGTTGAAGCCACCAACTCTTCAGTATTCCCAACTTTGGACCCTTGCTGCAACCTGTCCCTGAACCACATCTCCCAGAGCAGAGCCTGAGTGCCAAATATTTCCATATTAACAGCAATTGGGGATGAAGTGCGCACATCTTCAAAAACCACATCTGTTCACAAGAACTGGAAAATGTGCATCGACCAGATCATTGGACTTAAATGGGGGCCATTGCTCAAATTAATACTGGCAGTTTCCCGTACTTCATGCTGCATTAACCAGATTCACAAGTTTTCGTCTTTTAAAAAGCGCACAGATTAGCATGATTTGTATAAGCAACCTTCAGCACAGGGCACTTCTGTGAGGAACTGCCTAACTCAGCAATATCGGGTCAAAACAAAGACAGTTCACCTTGTGACGTATTTTCAAAATCGCAAACACAAAATTTAAAACCGCATAGTTCTGTCTTGTAACCAACATCGAAGAACAAATCTCCCCCCCTCATATAAAATTTCCCCATACCAAAATAACAGAAGCAGCAACCACAGAAAGCGACATTAAAACCATCACATGTGAAGAGGATGCTCCTTCTAAAACTATAAAACAGCACTGCTGCTAAATTAATAAAACTATTAAATATCACTGAAAATTACTGAAAAGCCTAGGGGAGGAGGAGAAAGAATTTTACACAACTGTTGTATACACAACAGAGGAATTTCCAAACATGCTTTGCTTTCACTGTAGGCAAATTGTCAACAAGTATATTTTGGGGGGCCCTTCCCCAAAACAAGGACCCCCAGGGTAACTTATCACTTTCCGTGAGTTTATTTGCAGCACTGAGACACATGCTAGCTGGCCTTTCTGAAGTTTAAAATATTTGCTATATCTAAAAAGAATATCCATCACCCAGTTACTGAGCAGTAAAATTTATGCTGCGGCTGCTATTAGCTTTGCATATACTTTACAACCAGATAAAATCACATTGGTTTTTTTTTCCCTTTCCCTTCCCTTGCTCGCTAGTTCCAAATCTTTATAAAATATGCCATGCCCGAGAATAATATGGCTATCCAGCTTCTTCCGTTAATCTTTCGCTAATTTCCATTCTTTCAATATATCTCAAAATAGCTTCCTTGATTTGTTATTCATAGTAGCAGCTATTTGTTCTTTTTCTTACAATCCTCCTAGGATACCCGGCCTGTTTCTCTCAATGCCATGACCGCACTGTAGATATTCCACCGCTAAGCAGGATTTCATTATTATAGGAGGATTTGAGGGGCAACGTGACGTGAAGGTGAAGTTTGTACTACTTTAACTGTACGCAGCACTTTCATCTTGGCTCTGCAGTCTTATAGTGCAATCCTAGACACGCCTACTCTGTGGTTCTCTGACCACAGGTTTCCCATTACTGGTCTAGCCCAAAGGGGACTGGCAGAAGCAGCAAGTGAGAAGAGTGCTGTGGTGCTCGGGTCCTGCTTGCAGGCTTCCCGTTGTTGGACGTCCATGAGCAGAGCCATTTTGGACTCACAGCTGTCCATGGAGGCACAGGTCAATTCTGTGACCAGGGCAGTTGTCTATCAGCTCCACCTGGTACGCAGACTAGGACGCTACCTGCCCACAGACTGTCTCACCAGAGTAGTGCATGCTCTAGTTCAGGCACCCCCAAACTTCGGCCCTCCAGATATTTTAGACTACAATTCCCATCATCCCTGACCACTGGTCCTGTTCGCTAGGGATCATGGGAGTTGTGGGCCAAAACATCTGGAGGGCCACAGTTTGGGGGTGCCTGCTCTAGTTGTCTCCAGCTTGGACTACTGCAATGCGCTCTACACGGGGCTACCTTTGAAGGTGACCTGGAAACTACAACTAATCCAGAATGTGGCAGCTAGACTGGTGACTGGGAGTGGCCGCCGGGACCACATAACACCTGTCCTAGAGGTTCTTCACTGGCTCACAGTACATTTCTGAGCACACTTCAAAGTGTTGGTGCTGACCTTTAAAGCCCTAAACGGCCTCAGCCCAGTATACCTGAAGGAGTGTCTCCACCCCCATCATTAAGCCTGGACACTGAAGTCCAGCACAGAGGGCCTTCTGGCAGTTCCCACACTGCGAAAAGTGAGGTAACAGGGAACCAGGCAAAGGGCCTTCTCGGTGGTGGCGCCCGCCCTGTGGAAAACCCTCCCATCAGACGTCAAGGAAGTAAACAGCTATCTGACTTTTAGAAGACATCTGAAGGCAGCCCTGTTTAGGGAAGTTTTTAATGTTTGATCTTTTATCATGTTTTTAATGTTCCATTGGGAGCCACCCAGAGTGGCTGGGGAAACCCAGCCAGATGTGCAGGCTATAAATTGTTGTTGTTGTTGTTGTTGTTGTTGTTGTTGTTGTTGTTGTTGTTGTTACCCAGCCCTCTTTTTCATTTGCACAAACAGCCATGACCACGGGGATGTTCAGTTCACAGCTTTTATTAGGGGATTAAGTGTTATATAGCACACTCCACTAGCCACCCATCAAAATGCCAGAGAGGTATCTCCCTGAGCCTTAAAGCAACCTCCCTGGATTAACATTTCAGGCAGCTGCCCTTACCCAGGAGTCAGCTGGCGGTTCCACTGACAAGTACTTTGGTATCCCATAAATATAGCCCAGCAGTTCCTTGGATGGAAGCTTTAGCTCAGCCTTCCCTGGTGCTAGCATACCGTAAGAAAGAACATCCTGCTCTTCCCTTCCAGGACTGTCCCAAGTCTGAGAGGGTTGAAGGAGAAGAATCTAGCCAACAAGGATTTGTCTCAATGCTTACCCACTTTCCTGGGACTTATTGGGGGGGGGTCCTTCCTTCAGCCTCCTTCCAAGCTGGGGGACAGCTAGGTATCCTCTGCAGCCATACACCAAGTCCTTCCACCAGCTAGTCACTCCAGTCTTCTCCAAGTGTTTCCCCCCATTTGCCAGTTTCTCCCTGCTTGCCAGGCACACCTCTTCTGAATTATAAGGAGTCCTGAAGCTCAATGGTCTACAGCTGGGTCTCATTCCAGCAAGTCTTGTTCCAGGTGTATCTTATCAAGGAGTGCTAACAGGAAGGGAAGTTAGATTCTGCCTCCAGCTCAGGTTATTCTGCTCTGCTTGGTTTTTAGCTGTCCTCCATTTATTCACAGTGCTCTGTTGTTTTGCTGCAGGATCATTTTTTATCAGCCCAGGGGCCATGTTCTTCCATGGCCAACCTTCTGGGGGCCAGTGATTACAGAATCATAGAACTGTAAAGTTGGAAGGGTTCCCAAGGGTTATCTAGTCCAACCCCCTGCAATGCTGGAATCACACACACACACATTTTTTTCCATCCTCCATCCAGGCAAGCAAAAAGCATTATTATGGTTCAACAAGAAGGCAAAAGTAATTGAGGAAGATCCAGAGAAAGGCTGGTGTTCTGGGAGAGGGCATGACACAGGGAACAGTCACAAGGGCCTGATAAGGAGATCTGGAGGGCTGCAATCAATCCTCAGACCGGACGCATAACTGTCAAGTTTTCCCTTTTCTCGCGAGGAAGCCTATTCAGCATAAGGGAATTTCCCTTAAAAAGAAGGGGAGAACTTGACAGCTATGGACCGGAGACTCCCCAACTTTGTTTTATTCTATTGTCCTGACATGAGGAGTCAAGACTTGCTTTGTATCGGCTGAGGTTCCACACCACAAACACATCAATTGCAACCTAATATCCTCAGAATAAAGCTGTACAGAAACATTGATTTCGTATATTTCATCCCATGGGAGATCAATTTGATATGTGAAATCAATTTAAATTAACTTGTACTTTTCCTGCAGATTAATCAAGGTTGTTTAAAGAAAAATAGCTACGTTCAGTAAATGGGTGGTATTAATGCTAGACCTACTCAGAGTAGACCCATTGAAGTTAATGTACATGTCTAATTTATGTTTGTTAACTTTAAGTAGGACTTATCCGAATGCAAGCCAAACATTCTGTCATTATTCTCTCGGAGCTAAACTAGACATGACAATTGGAAATCCATGACTGAAGTTGCCAGTGTGCTTTAAATTTTTAAAGAATTTTAGATGAATAGCAGCTGAGGCTCCTAACAGGAATTTGGAATAGGGGTAACTTATGCCAGGGTAAGTTACCCCGGCTTCCTATAGTTAGGATTGCTCCAGTAGTTAAGCAAACTGTTTGGCCTTTTGTATACGAAGAAGAAATATCAACAACCTCAGATATGCAGATGACACAACCTTGATGGCAGAAAGTGAGGAGGAATTAAAGAACCTTTTAATGGGGGTGAAAGAGGAGAGCGCAAAATATGGTCTGAAGCTCAACATCAAAAAAACCAAGATCATGGCCACTGGTCCCATCACCTCCTGGCAAATAGAAGGGGAAGAAATGGAGGCAGTGAGAGATTTTACTTTCTTGGGCTCCTTGATCACTGCGGATGGTGACAGCAGTCACAAAATTAAAAGACGCCTGCTTCTTGGGAGAAAAGCAATGACAAACCTAGACAGCATCTTAAAAAGCAGAGACATCACCTTGCCGACAAAGGTCCGTATAGTTAAAGCTATGGTTTCCCCAGTAGTGATGTATGGAAGTGAGAGCTGGACCATAAAGAAGGGTGATCGCCGAAGAATTGATGCTTTTGAATTATGGTGTTGGAGGAGACTCTTGAGAGTCCCATGGACTGCAAGAAGATCAAACCTATCCATTCTGAAGGAAATCAGCCCTGAGTGCTCACTGGAAGGACAGATCGTGAAGCTGAGGCTCCAATACTTTGGCCACCTCATGAGAAGAGAAGACTCCCTGGAAAAGACCCTGATGTTGGAAAAGATTGAGGGCACTAGGAGAAGAGGACGACAGAGGACAAGATGGTTGGACAGTGTTCTCGAAGCTACGAACATGAGTTTGACCAAACTGCGGGAGGCAGTGGAAGACAGGAGTGCCTGGCATGCTATGGTCCATGGGGTCACGAAGAGTCAGACACGACTAAACGACTAAACAACAACAACATATGAAGGCCAGACAAACGAGGGATCCTATAGATGTTAGTCATTATTAAAGCTTAGCTTTATTTTTCCAAGCATTGCTAATAACAAGGCCAGTGGAAGTGATGATATTCCAGCTGAACTATTTAAAATTTTAAAAGATGATGCTGTTAAGGTGCTACACCCAATATGCCAGCAAGTATGGAAAACTCAGCAATGGCCAGAGGATTGGAGAAGATCAGTCTACATCCCAATTCCAAAGAAGGGCAGTGCCAAAGAATGCTCCAACTACCGCACAATTGCGCTCATTTCACACGCTAGCAAGGTTATGCTTAAAATTCTACAAGGCAGGCTTAGGCAGTATGTGGACCGAGAACTCCCAGAAGTGCAAGCTGGATTTCGAAGGGGCAGAGGAACCACAGACCAAATAGCAAACATGCGCTGGATTATGGAGAAAGCTAGAGAGTTCCAGAAAAACGTCTACTTCTGCTTCAGTGACTATGCAAAGCCTTTGACTGTGTCGACCACAGCAAACTATGGCAAGTTCTTAAAGAAATGGGAGTGCCTGATCACCTCATCTGTCTCCTGAGAAATCTCTATGTGGGACAAGAAGCTACAGTTAGAACTGGATATGGAACAACTGATTGGTTCAAAATTGGGAAAGGAGTACGACAAGGTTGTAAATTGTCTCCCTGCTTATTTAACTTATATGCAGAATTCATCATGCGAAAGGCTGGACTAGATGAATCCCAAGCAGGAATTAAGATTGCCGGAAGAAATATCAACAACCTCAGATATGCAGATGACACAACCTTGATGGCAGAAAGTGAGGAGGAATTAAAGAACCTTTTAATGAGGGTGAAAGAGGAGAGCGCAAAATATGGTCTGAAGCTCACCATCAAAAAAACCAAGATCATGGCCACTGGTCCCATCACCTCCTGGCAAATAGAAGGGGAAGAAATGGAGGCAGTGAGAGATTTCACTTTCTTGGGCTCCTTGATCACTGCAGATGGTGACAGCAGTCACGAAATTAAAAGACACCTGCTTCTTGGGAGAAAAGCAATGACAAACCTAGACAGCATCTTAAAAAGCAGAGACATCACCTTGCCTACAAAGGTCCGTATAGTTAAAGCTATGGTTTTCCCAGTAGTGATGTATGGAAGTGAGAGCTGGACATAAAGAAGGCTGATCGCCGAAGAATGGATGCTTTTGAATTATGGTGCTGGAGGAGACTCTTGAGAGTCCCATGGATTGCAAGAAGATCAAACCTATCCATTCTTAAGGAAATCAGCCCTGAGTGCTCACTGGAAGGACAGATCGTGGAGCTGAGGCTCCAATACTTTGGCCACCTCATGAGAAGAGAAGAATCCTTGGAAAAGACCCTGATGTTGGGAAAGATGGAGGGCACTAGGAGAAGGGGACGACAGAGAACAAGATGGTTGGACAGTGTTCTCAAAGCTACGAACATGAGTTTGACCAAACTGTGGGAGGCAGTGCAAGACAGGAGTGCCTGGTGTGCTATGGTCCAGGGGGTCACGAAGAGTCGGACACGACTAAACGACTAAACAACAACAACATATGAGGGCCAGACAAACGAGGGATCCTATAGATGTTAGTCATTATTAAAGCTTAGCTTTATTTTTCCAAGCCAGATACACAACCAGTGGCAGACTTTGAGCTTAAACATTTCAGAGGCAATGCCAAAATTCGCCTCCCTTCTCACCTCTCACCTTCCATTATTCCATCATTGCTACAGCGCCACCCTGCGGCAACCCTCCCAGGCAGAGATCAGCACGCAGTGCAGGTGAACTGGTTGTGCCCCCCCCCTAAATCTGCCTCTGTATAAAAACTACAGTTTTTGCCTAAAACAAATTCCATATTATAATGGATAGTTAAAATTCATGCATAACCTTTGGCTGCCATTCATTTTTTAAAAAAAAAAAACATTATTACAGAAAGTGAGTGATTTGATTTTAGAGCAGATTTTATCGCATAATAGAAAATTAGTGCTTTAATAAAAGCATGGACATCTCAATTTGGTCAGAAAAGGGGTCATCTATTCATTCTACACTTTCATATATGGAAGGTGATGTCATTATCAAGTCCATACTCCAACACACAAAGCTATTCAGTGGGTCCATGTTGAATAATGTGAGAGGGGAACAGGGGACTTTGGCTTTTGAGGGACCAGATTCAAGATCACACTGTAGGGGCTTTATGTATTGCCGCTATCAGAGATATCGTATATTCAATGGCATATATCAGAACTCAAATCCACCATAGGCCTTGATCTGTTGCCTGAAGGATGTCAAGGAAGGAGGCATTATATAATAATAATAATAATAATAATAATAATAATAATAATAATAATAATTTATTTATACCCCACCCATCTGGCTGGGTTTCCCCAGCCACTCTGGGCGGCTTCCAACAGAATATTAAAATACAATAATCTATTAAACATTACAGTGGTGCCTCGCTAGACGAATTTAATTCGTTCCACGGGTCTTTTCTTATAACGAAAAATTCGTCTAGTGAATCCCATAGGAATGCATTGAATATTTTTTTTTTTGCCCATAGGAACGCATTAATTGAATTTTGATGCATTCCTATGGGAAACTGCGATTCGCTAGACGAATTTTCCGTAAAACGTATTCGTCTAGTGAGGCAACCTCCGCTAGAAAAAACCTTTTGTTAAGCGGAAATTTCGTTAAGCAGGGCATTCGTTAAGCGAGGCACCACTGTAGTTACAGGTAAGTAGCAGGTAAGTGCATCTGAAGAAGTGTTCATGTACACGAAAGCTCATACCAATGACAAACTTAGTTGGTCTCCAAGGTGCTACTTGAAGGAATTTTTTTTTAATTTTTTTTTTGACTTTTAAACATTAAAAGCTTCCTAAACAGGGCTGCCTTCAGATGTCTTCTAAAAGTCTGGTAGTTGATTTTTTCTCTTTGACATCTGGTGGGTGGGCGTTCTACAGGGCAGGTGCCACTGCCGAAAAGGCCCTCTGTCTGGTTCCCTGTAACTTGGCTTCTCGCAGCAAGGGAACCTGGGTGCTGGACCTCAGTGTCTGGTCAGAACCCAAGATGCCACTTCATACCAATTGCCAAATTAGGTCAGGTGATTCTCTATAACCTATTAATTTTTTAAGCTTGATGGTCTGTGCAACCAGAAGATCTGATTCACACACTACTACGTGACAGGGGCATTCAATACTAGTATTGCTTAGGGGAGACCCATTGATGTTAATTATTGATTTCAACTTTTTAATGTGGTTTTTACTGCATGTTTATGTACTTTTAAAAAAACTAATAGCAATATATAAATATTTTTGTACAGTTGTACCTCAGAATTCAAACATAATCCGTTTGGGAAGTCCAGTCGACTTCCAAAACGTTCGAAAACCAAGGTGCGGCTTCTGATTGGCTGCAGGAAGCTCCTGCAGCCAATCAGAAGCAGCAGAAGCCACATTGGACATTCAGGTTCCAAAAGAACATTCGCAAACTGGAACACTCACTTCAGGGTTTGCGCCGTTTGAGAGCCAAAACGTTCGAGTCGCAAGGTGTTTGACTTCCGAGGTACGACTGTATATAAATAAAATGGGCGTGTTTAAGTTTGCTTCGTTGATCTTTATGGGTCTACGCTGAGTAGGACTTAGCTGAATACAACTCACAATTAAGTTTAATTTTACAGTCATTATTTCCTTTGATAGCAAGAGATGTATAGTGGACACCCAAATCACGAAACCAACTCTTGCCAGTAGCAGATGGCATGGTGAGAGAGGTGCCATTCACCTGGTGTTTGATTGCTTTGCGTTGCACTGCTTACCAGGATGTAGAGGGCAAGGAGCAGAGAGGTCGTTGGGGTGCAAATGCAGTGGCAGGAACTCTGGGTGGATTTAGCTGGTGTGTTTGCACCGCGCCAACCTTGCGCGGTGCAAAAAAGAACTGCCTCTCCCTCCTGCTAAGCAGAAGTAATGCAACCAGCCAGAGGTTAGGTGAGTGGGTGAGCCCATAAAAACAGCCACGACACAAAAGCGACATTCCACAGTCCACCTTGCCATTGAGTGATATGCAAGCCTGACCATTGTCAGAAAGAATGAAAGAGAAGAAGTTACTCGATTCTGCAGGTCACCTTGATGCTGTGCAGCAATGGCATTGAGAGGATATCATGAAAGGAAAGTTGCACAACTTCCTGATCTAGTTACCGGTTTTTATAAACTTGACACATAACTAAAAGAAGGACCCCAAACACTCCTTGCAAAAATAACCTCAGACCGTCTTCCTGCCAGATCTCATCTCTGAAAACATGACTGCGTTACCAGTTGATGCTTGCTACAAATAATATGAAGATAAATGATTGACAGGTAAGCTGTTTGCCAGTGAAGCAAATTTTGGGAGGGGCAGAGGAGAAAAGAGGGTGGGAAGCTGGTGTAGCATTATTTTTATTATTATTAGTTATTAATACCATCATTTATAAATTCAATATGTATCTTCCACATTTCTTTGGCTTTCCAATCTAATATTTATTATGATCACGGAGCAGCCAGAACAATGCACTTTAAAACACAACAGTAATGCATAAAGACAGAGGTGACTAACCTCAGATGTTGCTGAATAAGATGCAGCTCCCATCAATCCCAGGGAACATAACTCAGTGACCAGAGGTGATGGAAGCTGTTGTTCCCCTATCCCTGTACTAGGATGACAGCAGCAATAAAATCCCTCAGAATCACAGAGCTGGAAGGGACCATGAGGGTCGTCTATTCCAACCATCTGCAATGCAGGTAGTTCATTTGCCCAACATGCGGCTTGAACCCACAACCCTGAGATTAACAGCCTCATGCTCTGCCAATTAAGCTATCCCAGAGATTTCTTTCCAGTTTACATAATCTTCCTGTGGTTTGTGGGTAGGGCTTCAAATGTTCAAGAATGATTAAGGTGAGCATCAGGAGCAAGAGAAAAATATTAGTGTGGCCATTCGGTTGGGATTATAAGAAATAATTTCAACTGATACACACTCGGCTTCCATAGATGGTGTGCCTTTGCTCAAGGAAGGAGGTTTGTGAGAGCACTATCAAGAAGTTGTCCTAGAAATGGTTGTCCAAAAGAGTAAGGAAGGCACAGCAATAGCTGACGGCTCTCTGGGTGCTGAGAAGAGACATGCAAATATTGGATCCCTTGAAAAGTGGGTGGAAAGGTAAACGGCTGGGGGGGGGGGGCAGAGCACTAAAGAGCAATCGCGGCTTTGTGGACCTGCATTCCTCCTAAATGCTACAGCAACACCCTCTGGCAAAAGCAAATATTTTAAGAGGGGAAGTGCTAGCAGGAAAGCTGCTTATTGCTTCAAGATACATATGAGGTCACGGCTAACATCTGTTTAAACTTGGCCTTTCCATCACTTTGCAGCTTTGAAGCCTGGGCTGGCTCTAGAGCAGGGCTAGCCAATGGGGTGCCACCCAGATGCCGTTGAACTACAGCTCCCACCAGCCCCAGCCAGCACGGCCAATGCTCAGGGATGATAAGAGTTGTAGTCCAGCAATGTCTGGAGGGTTACAGTGTGGTTACATTGGCTAACCCTGCTGCAGAGAGTGCAAGGCCAGGCATCTGGGGGAGGGGTCTCACTTCTGGCAAAGAGACCACGGCCCCCCAAGCAACACTGCCCCCAACTGCACAGAGATGGGAATGCGCAAGAGTGTCTCTTTTTTTTCAGCTGACATGTTTAACTGCGTAGGACATTCAACCTCACATTTATAGAAACAGAACTGGCTGAAGAGAAATGCATGTTGTGATATAGGGAGCTGAGAGGGAAAAGGGAGGGGATACTGTAAAATCAGGTGGAGGAGACTTCCCCCAAAACAGATGTCACCTCCAAGTCCCTCCTTCCCTTTTCTGCCTCACCTCACACAAAAGCCCACCCCATTCAGAGGGTCCCACCATAGGAGCCAATTCCTAGGGGCTGAGGTCCCTTCAGCAACCCCAATAAAATATTTGAGGGGGCCCAGTGTCCCCCAGAGTTGATGGGCAGTGCCATTCAAATGGTGTGCATGCCCCATGTCCATCAACGGTGTCTCCGAAAAAATTTACACATCACGTGGGAAGACAGGCGAACTAATATCAGTGTACTGGAAGAAGCAAAGATCACCAGTGTTGAAGCAATGATTCTTCAACATCAACTTCGTTGGACTGTTCATGTTGAGTGGATGCCTGATGATCGTCTTCCAAAGCAACTACTCTATTCTGAACTTAAAAATGGAAAGCGTAATGCTGGTGGTCAACAAAAGAGGTTTAAAGACTGTCTTAAGGCAAATCTTTAAAAATGTAGTATAAACACTGACAACTGGGAAACACTGGCCTGCGGGCACTCCATTTGGAGAACAGCCTTTATCAAAGGTGTCATGGGCTTTGAAGACACTCGATCTCAGGACGCAAGGGAGAAATGTGCTAAGAGGAAGGCACACTTCACAAATCCACACCGGGATCAACTCCTGCCTGGAAACCAATGTCCCCACTGTGGAAGGACATGTGGATTCAGAATTGGCCTCCACAGTCACTTACGGACCCATTGTTAAAACCGTGTTTATGGAAGACAATCTTACTCGGCTACAAGTGATCGCCAAAGAAGATGTCCCATCTCTTGTAATTTGTTATGCGGGGATATTTTATTCAATCTGGCACCTCTGGCTCCCACATTCCTTGAAGGAGTCTTTTCAGGGAACTGCAGGGCAGTGAAGGAAGCAGAGAAATCAGCTTCCCTCTAACCCTGTTTTCTGTACATTCAAACCATTGTGTCCTTTTACTACGATGCCCTGGAATGTTCATCTTCTCTTGTCCCACTGAGAGGTGCTCCTTGACTCAGATACCCTGCCAATTGTTTCCCTTAAATAGACTCTCCCGTTTTTCACAGCCTTCACACGTTTGACTTGGCAACAACAAAATGGGCTGCCTTCCTCTTCTTCTTCCTCTTCTTCTTCTTCTTCTTCCTCTTCCTCTTCCTCTTCCGCTTCTGCTTCATCTGCTTCTTCCTTTCCCTAGCTCAAAAGTGAAAAAAACAAGCACCTGAATAACTTGTCCCAACTGCTGTTCGGGGCTGTTTACCTTTCCACAATGCAATTTTGAATAATTACTGTAATCCCTCCGAATTCTTCATATTGTCTCATCTCGCCGCAGACAATTTTAATTCCACTAAGGAGTGCAGGGGGGTTAATACAGAGAGGGCACACAGATGATTTTATGTATGGGGGGGAAAACAGAAAAGAAAAAGGAGAAACCATCAAAGGAGGATGCTGAGCTCTAGTTAAAAATCAAATATATATTGTCTGAAGGCAGCTATTCAGCAGCCCCCATCTTCAACTCTGATTGACCACAGATTGCATCTGGCTGTCTCAAATATAACCTGTGCCCTCTGCACGAAATACAGTAGACACATTGTGTAAACATGCACCTCTCTGCTCCAGAATACTGTCTTTTCATCCCATAATCACAGAGTAAGACTGCCAGCTGGGTTTTTCTTGATGTGTACTTGGAAATTATCCTTGGACTGAAATCTTGTGCATGTTTATTTGGCAGCATGCTTTACGGATGTCAGGTGAACTTATTAAAAAAAAAACATGGATTGGACTTTGATGCACGATTCATCACACACACACACACACACACACACACACACACACATGGAAAGGGTAGTGCCCAGGGACTCCCCTGCTGTCATAATGAACATTGCAATAAGGATTTCCCATGTGCTCCTGGAGCACTTTTGTAATGGAAAATAACAAGTCTTCATTGACCGCAGGACTTTTGATTACATCCTTTTCATATGTTCCAGCTTAAAACCCTGAGATTCTTTTCTCTCTCTTTTTGGTACCAAGAAATTTTATAAAGATGATTTGTATGATCTGGTAAAAAGCTAAGCACTTTTAAAGCACATCTATTTCAGCTTTCGGCCAAAATTGTGTACTGCTCACATACTATTTCTGAAACTCCAAATGTCTGCTCAGCCCCTAAATTTTGTGGACTCTCTTTCCTTGGAGGTTTTTAAGCACATGTTCGATGGCCATCTGTCATGGATGCTTTAGCTGAGATTCCTGCATTGCAGGGGAGGTTGGAATAGATGACCCTTGGGGTCCCTTCTAACTCTACAATTCTATGATTCTATGACATTGTTAGGTACTGAGTAAGAGTTTTTCTAAAATCTAAAAATGGCTGCAGCCTCCCACCCTCGCACAACTGAATTAAATTTTCAGCCATAAAAATTTTCAGCATGGATGAATCCTGCCATATTCTGGGCAGATACATCCTGGTGTTTTGTGCAGGGCCACTTTAAAATTTGCTATTTAACCATTTAAACCAAGGAAAAGTCTGTAATGCTTTGAATGTTTTCCATAACTGGATTCAATTTGCAGACATCGACACCCTTTCTGAAGGGATGCAGCCTGACAAATTTCAGAAGGATAGATACCAGTGGTTCTCTCACAACAGCAGACAACAGCCATTCCTGAGTGGTACAATAGGAATCACAGAAGGGTGGGGTTTATAGAATCATAGAATTGTAGAGCTGGAAGGGACCCCGAGGGTCATTTAGTCTAACCCTCTGCCATGCAGGAATCTCAACTAAAGCATCCATGACAGATGGGCTTATGGGGCAGGAAGAAGGATGGGGTTCAGGAAAGCGTAGGATGAGTGATTTCTCCCACTCTGTTACACCAAAGCTCACTGATGGGGAGTTGGGGTTCTGCCTAAGGTTGCCAGACTCAATAGAGGACAGGACTTCTGTGCCTTTAATTGCCCTGCTCTCTTTTGAGTCTGGAAACCTTAAAGAGAAACCAGCAGACCCTTTGTTTAATTTCCAAGCAAAGGGTCTGCTGGTTTCTCTTTAAGGTTTCCAGACTCAAAAGAGAGCAGGGCAATTGAAGGCACAGAAGTCCTGTCCTCTATTGAGTCTGGCAACCCTACTTCTGCCCCACAGCGGCTATTTCTTCTTCACAGTGGCAGTCTCTTCTTCCTGGGGGGGGGGGGGGAGAGATCTCCCCATTTGGCATGCACAGAGGAAATCATAGATCTATGCCCCCCCCCAAAAAAACTTTATTCTCCTCTGCAAATCACTGAGACTGAGGTGACCTGGAGAAATAATTCACTGTGATGAAAAGCTGTCCATCAGAATGAAATATCCCCCCCCCACCTTTTCACCCCTGCCATCTCAACTTCCGGAATTTCTCCTAGTTTGTGACATTCAAACAACCTGTTTACAATATTAAGCCCCCATTTGTTGTTGTTGTTTAGTCGTTTAGTCGTGTCCGACTGTTCGTGACCCCATGGACCATAGCATGCCAGGCACTCCTGTCTTGCACTGCCTCCCGCAGTTTGGTCAAACTCATGTTGGTAGCTTCGAGAACACTGTCCAACCATCTCATCCTCTGTCGTCCCCTTCTCCTTCATGGATCACTGCCTTGTCGTGGCGAAGGGGCTTAAACAACTTGGAGAAGTTATGTTTTGACCAAACGTGATCCACCTGGAGAAGGAATTGGCAAGCCACTCCAGTATCCCTGCCAAGAAAACTCCATGGACAAAGACAACAAGCCCCCATTTAGAAGCACCCAAAATGATGGACAAATGGGTCGTCCACTTAATTTCTCTGTGGCAGACAGTTGTTAAAAACCCAAGAGTAGGACCAGAAATTCAAGGTGAGATGTTGGAACTCACTAGCTTAGACCTACAAGTGTACAAAATCCTTGTTGTCTGAGCTTGACCTTCAACGGTTCTAAGCGCCTGCAACTTCACATCAACTTTGCAAAAGGTCTTTGAGTCCTGAGCCTCATGGGGAGAGGACAACTCAATCGAACGCTTGGCAGACGCATCCATTTTTATTTCAGCCGCATACCAGGCGTATCTTCTCCACGGAGTGAAACTGTTACGAGACCAGCTGTCGCCAAGTTGTAACTACAAAGGAAATTGCAGCAGGTGTTCCATATGGGAGGACTAATGGATCATCGTGCCACCTGTGCTCATTCATTTGCTGACAGAGGCGGTTGGCGGATGGATGGTGGCTAACAGATTGAGGTTGAATCCTGACAAGACAGAAGTACTGTTCTTGGGGGACAGGGGGCGGACGGGTGTGAGGGACTCCCTGGTCCTGAATGGGGTAACTGTGTCCCTGAAGGACCAGGTGCGCAGCCTGGGCAGTCATTTTTGACTCACAGCTGTCCATGGAGATAAATTCTGTCTACCAGCTCCATCTGGTACACAGGCTGAGACCCTACCTGCCCACAGACTGTCTCACCAGAGTGGTGCATGCTCTGGTTATCTCCTGCTTGTCTTACTACAATGCTACCCTTGACTCCAATACTTTGGCCACCTCATGAGAAGAAAAGACTCCCTGGAAAAGACCCTGATGTTGGGAAAGATTGAGGGCACAAGGAGAATGGGACCACAGAGGACGAGATGGCTGGACAGTGTTCTCAAAAGCCATTCACAGCCCTAGTTTAAAACTGCTGATCATTTAATTACCTTCCAAATATTCTTCTTTAAATTAGTCCTTACTGGTGAAACTATTGCAAATTAATTTTAAAAAATACAATATAGGGGGAAATTGCTTTCTAGTCGAGTCTGGTAACTGACAATTAAATGCTCTTTAAGATTTTAATCTCCAACTGCCGCTGCTGCTGAAGCCTTAAGAAGGGATAACATTGTCAGAACCTCACGTGAAAACAGAAGTAACCTTGAAGACAGGGAAAGACATATGGTCTTGTCAGTTTCATCCTGCTTCAGCTGTAAACGCTGCTCTTTTAACACGCCACCGGTGTAACTATAAAGAACAACGCCAACTTGAAATCTGTTCCTCTAAGGGAAGGAGCTGTCAAAGGCTTCTTTTGCCATGTTGAGCAATGTAATAATCCTATTTCCAGTCATTTGAAAGCACTCCCTCTCCCTGTTTAATTGAGATGAAAATGGTAGGTAGATCAAACGCACGAGCAAATTGTGTAAATGGCTGTGGGCCGTGCAAATCAGGGACTCAGCTACACAGCTGCAAATAAAACGTTTTAAGTGTGTTGTAAAGTGCATTATACAAACGTGACACTAGATGGTGATGGTGAGCTATGGAAAATTCAAGATCTTTTTTCAAAAGTTTTTTTTAAAAAAAAGCATTTTAATAATAATAATAATACATTTTTATTTGTATCCCACCCTCCCTGGCCGGAGCCGGGCTCAGGGCAGCTAAAATCATATAAATAATACAATATGCATAAAAACAAGCAATCAATCGATTAAAATTTGCTACCAAGGAGTGTGGTGGAGTCTCCTTCTTTGGAGGTCTTTAAGCAGAGGCTTGACAGGCATATGTCAAGATTGCTTTGATGGTGTTTCCTGCTTGGCAGGGGGTTGGACTGGATGGCCCTTGTGGTCTCTTCCAACTCTATGATTCTATGAAAATGCACCCCAAAATTAATTCAAATAAATTAAAATTAAAACTGGACGAATGACAACCCTCAGGTTAAAATTTAAAGTGGTTAATACTCGCCAGGACCAACTGTTTCCACTGATATTATAAGGACCTGTGAGCGGACTAGGAAACATCCTTCATGCTTGTTCTTACACAAAGTGAAAATGAGTCAGACTGAACTTCACAAAAAAAATTATGTGTGTCTAGATTCCATCCAGGAGTGGGGTAAATGTGGCCATACAGGTGTATCTGGATTCCAGCTCCCATCAGCCCCAGCCAGCAGGGCCAGTGGTCAGGGATGATGTTAGTTATAGTCTGACATTGAAGAGGGGGCCTTTTTTTACGCCAAAGTTACTGTAACAACAGAAGTTGAGATGATCTCTGCGAATGAATAGTACGCTTAACTTATACTGTGTCCAAGTTTTACTGTTCTACCCAAGAAGATTTCCAAACAGAGTTTTTACAATGGTATAGTAAAAACTGAACATGCAAAGATATAACCATTTCACAAGAAGCTCACTATCAGCCTAGATATTTGCTCGCATCGCACTATGACGGTTAAAGTGAACTAGACCAATAAGTAGCCATTCTGGCTTGTAGTCATTGACCCACTATGTTCTACTTAACACTGCTGGAGCTAGCTGCTAAGAATCACAAGTGAGGAGAGTGATGTTGTGTGTTGCAATAAAATAATTATTTATAATTATAATTATACCCTGCCCATCTGGCTGGGTTGCCCCAGCCACTCTGGGCGGCTTCCAACACTTGCGTGTGGAGGTCCCCAAAACCACCCCTCAAGAAATAATTCACACCACAGACAGAATTTTAGTTCAATGGGTTTTTGGCATGAATTTGGCCACAACTTTATTAAAATACAAAATACAATGCGTAGGCATTGGTTCTCCAACTGTCCCCTAAGGACAGAATTAAACTAGCCTTGTCAACAGGGGAAACCCTACAGGGAGAGACAGGGAGCTGGGTGCATAACCCCAACCCCATCCCTCAGGCTCCCAGGGGCTCTTGCGCGGGACCAGGGGTTACAGACTTGCATCTAGCCCCTGAATTCCTGACTGGAATTTCCCCAACACTCAGGCATTAACTTTTTGGGGCCAACACAGTCAATAAGACCCCTAATACAACCACAATAACCGCCAACCTTACAAGTTGTGACTATTTGCTATGCAGTAGGCAAAACCCAGATGGCACCAGCCAATCAGCCAAATGGAAAAATTCCTTCCAGGCCCCTGAAAACAGGCGACCCCATGAGAGGCACAGCAAGGTCAACACAGAGGCCTATAAACAGGGAGGGAGGGTGGGTGATCCGAAAACGCAGCCAAAGAGAAAGCACAAACCTCGTGCTTGACTTTTATACCCCAATGGCTGAACACAGAAATTGCAACATGCATTTTCCCCCAACTACAGCCAGGGACCAATCAGAACAGTGGCCGACTCTTAGCCCTCACCCAACAAATTCAGGGTGGTTTGTTCTGGCCCCCACTGCAACACGTGCTCTCCATGATGGAGAACCCGCTATATAAAAACATAATAAAACATCAAACATTGAAAACATCCTGATACAGAGTTGCCTTCAGGTGTCTTCTAAAAGTTGTGTAGTTATTGATCTCTTTGGCATCTGATGGGAGGGTGTTTCCCAGCGAGGGTGCCACCACCGAGGAGGCCCTCTGCCTGGTTCCCTGTCACATCACTTCTCACAGCGAACCTCTATGCAGTTTGTATTTTCTGTATAGTATGTATTTTTGCAATGACCAAGAGTTTCTAGCAAATAAATCCGAAAAGCTCTTGCACTCAGGTCCTACTTGTGAGGTTCCCATATGCATCTAGTTGACCACTCTGAAAACAGGATGTTGGACCAGGTGGGTCTCTGGGTCTGATCCAGCAGGACTCATTCTTATGTTCTTTATAATTGGAACAATCCACCCTGAATTTGCCACATATCAAGAATGCGAGTATATCTAGGTCTGCAGATAGTTGAATGTTGTTTTGCGTTTGAAATGAAGCATGTCTTCTCCTTTGAAAACCCAGGTGCTGTGGTTGAGTTAGGCAAGTCTCTTCAAGGCAAATCCAGATTAGTTTAATTCAAACAATCAGTTATGAGTAAACAGGATTTGCCTGCTCCTTTGTATTGTAAGGCACAGAGTATACCTCTGGCAAGTCAGAGCTTAATAGCATTTCTTGGCTCTAGGTTTCATGCCCCCCACCTGCCCTTTCTTGCTTTATTTTGCACACACATTGCAAGCTTCATACTTCGAAACAATGGGATTCTGTGTTATACAAAGGAAAATGAAGATTCTGTTATTTCAGCTGCCTAGAAAAATAGGATGGGGAGAGAGATGGAGCACATTCAGGTGGGGCAAGGGGAAAAGTGAAGCAAACTTTTTAAACAGCAGGTAGCGCTCCCCGCTTTGGGGGGGGTGGAGTCATTTTTGCCTATGGGTCCATCAGAGCAAAGGACAAAGAATGCCTTGCCAGTTCTCCCTATGGTGTAGAATTTCTTTTCCAGATAAGCCGGATGGCGCTGTGGTCTAAACAACTGAGCCTCTTGGGCTTGCCAATCGGTGGGTTGGCAGTTAAAATCCCTGTGACCGAGTGAGCTCCCATTGCTCTGCCCCAGCTCCTGCCAACCTAGCAGTACGAAAGCACACCAGTGCAAGTAGATGAATAGGTACGGCTGTGGTGGAAAGGTAAACAGTGTTTCCATGCACTCTGGTTTCTATCATGGTGTTCCGTTGCACCAGAAGCGGTTTAGTCATGCTGGCCACATGACCCGGAAAGCTGTCTGTGGACAAATGCCGGCTCCCTCTGCCTGAAGCAAGATGAGTGCCGCACCCCATAGTTAACTTTGACTGGAATTAACCATCCAGGCGCCCTTTACCTAACTAATGGTTTTAGGGGGCAGCGGAACCCTTTTCATTTAGGCAAATATTTGGTGACCTACACAGATGTGATTTTATTTTATTCATTGTGATATTATTTTATTTATATTGCACTGACTGCTAATGACTTGTGTGTGCGCATTACAATTTTGCTTTTTGCAACTTGACTTTATTTTAAAAGGCAAGCTAAAAGAATTTTACATAAACGGTAATATTGCTTTTCTATTGGTAAAATATTATTGTTACTGCTATATTATCAATTTGTCATATTTTCCACAAAAGTGATTCACTGTGACTTATAATAAAAACAGACTGGATTTCTCCCAGAACTTTTACAGTTAGTTGCACATGCGGAAGCTGACACATTCAAAAATCAATTTTTAGCTGTGCGATTTTATTGTTTGTTTTCTTTTCGTTGTGATTGTTTTGTCATTTTTATAAAGAACTGTGCACTGCCATTTAAGAAAGTTCTGCCGCCTCCTCACAAAATAGCTAAATCTAAACCTCACAAAAAAAGCTAAATCTGAAAGAAAAAAATACAAATACTTGGTGCAGGGGGAATCACCAACTGTTATACATTTGAGATTTAAAATGTAGGCTGAACCTTCCTTCCAGCTCTTACAAGTCTTGTCTTCCCTTTCAGAAATGAAGATTTTTCAAAACAGCCTGAAATGTGTAGCCTGTGAAATGTTATGACGGCTTTCTGAATTTTTAAACATATGCCTTGAGTGTTTATCTAAAATTGTACGCAGGTTGCAGCCGCCCCAGATACTTCACATGGTTAATCAGAGAGAGGCTCACCTACTTTTTTGCTGAACCAATAAATATGCATTGAACAGAAACAGTCTACAAAAGATTTGGTCGTGATCTGAGTGGGTTTGATTGATGAAACATTCTGTAGCATCCCCAATCTTTGGAGGCACGCAATGTGGGAGGTATTATTAGAAATGCTGAGCTTGCAAGGTAGAGTTTTAGGTGGATATAGAAATCCTCAAACAGAACTTCAGACAAGTTTGCTCCGGATTGTGGTAGCATGTATTTAATCACTAAAACCAGCGATTTGCCTAACAGAAATTTAAAATGGCTATAGCAAAGCATTTCATTCTGGCCGATCGCGGCTGCAGCAGTGAATGGAAGATCCTCCACATGCGGCTGCGGCGGGGCGATGGCTTTTTGTGGCGCTGTGAGCAGGGCCGCCATAGTGCGACGGATCTCTCCGGTGCCCCCGCCCCGCCCCGTTTCCCAGCGCGGCGGGCGGGTGGCCGCAGTACGCAGCGTGGCTGCTGCCTGGAGGGCCGGAGCCCTGCGCAACCCAGCCTGGCTGTAGGGCCGGCCCTGGGCCAGGGGGCACTGCCCGCCCCCTGTTGCGATGCCCCTGCTTGCGGCGGAGGCGGCCCTAGGCCCGCGCGCCTCCGGAAAGCGGGCTGAAGCCGCTGAACAGCTGAGAGGCACGCCTGGGACGGCCTCCTCCGCGCCTCTCAACGGGCGCAGCGGCGCCCCTGGTGCCCTGACGCCCCGCGCCACCGGACCCGGGCCTAGAGACAGCCCTGGCTGCGAGCCCCCGTGGGTTCCCCGTGCGCCTTGGATTCTGCGGCCTGAGGTGGCTGCCTCAATCTGCCTTATAGGGAAGCCAACCCCTTCATACTGTTTTACAGTGTGGTATGCTGTTTTGACAGCCACGGACAGGAAGTCCCTACAGAGGGTGGTGAATACAGCCCATGATATCTTGGGCTGTCCCCTGAGTTTGCTAGATGACATCGCAGGAGACCGCTGCCTCGGGAGAGCGAGAAAAATTCTCAGGGGCGACTCACACCTTCGGGCAGGAGATACAGAAGTATAGTCAGCCACACCAACAGGTTAAATAACAGTTTTTATCCGTGGGCTGTTGGGCTGCTGAATGGAAAAAAAATAGTGGTGCAATTGACTTCCAACAAGCATACAGAGTACAAACAAGACTGACTTTATGTGGGGGGGGCTCGTTTAATTTCACTGCACACAGGTGGTTTGTTGTTGTTGTTGTTGTTGTTGTTGTTGTTGTTGTTGTTGTTGTTATTAGCTTAGGGGAAAAGTGACTATTTGCAGGCGGGTGAAGAGATATAGTGGAAGAGACAAGCTTATGCATGGGGTAAAGAATAGAGATGGAGGAAAGCTTCTCTCTCTCTCTCTCTCTCTCTCTCTCTCTCTCTCTCTCTCTCTGGGGTCATGCAATGAAGCCAATTGTTGGAAGATTCAGGACAGACAAAATAAAGCCCCTAATAATAATAATTTATTATCTTATTCTAATTCTTTGGGCTCTGAGCTCTATGTGTGTTCCTTATACACGGGGGTTCTTCAGTACAATTGTCAATCATCACTCTTCAACAGAAAGCGCCATAGCTGCTGCAAAAACCACAAGGAGGATATAGGAAATACTCTATTAGATTTACAAACCTATAATCCACTTTCAAGTAAGATCATCCCTGCATATTGAATTAGGACAGAGCAGGAGGACGGCTGGAGTGATGTCGGTGATCTGGCCCTGTGAACCGAGAAGCCTGTTGTATTTTAAAGCAAGCAAGCAAGCAACAGTGACAAAAAGTAATTTCTCTCTGATGCATCTTTCATCCATGACATCAATGTAGCGAAGAAATGGTTCGCTTTTTCTGTGCCATTTCTCACTTGCCTTTTGTGGACACAGCAGTGGGAGAACTTCCACAGCACTCCACGCTTTGTGGCCTGTGTGTGTGTGTGTGTGTGTGTGTGTGTGTGTGTGTGTGTTCAACTCTTTTCAAACCTTGAGGCTGTCAAAACAGACAGTGCTGAGATTTCCCAATTCTACATCCAAGTCCATTTCCTTTCTTTGATGTGTGTGTTCAGTCATCTAACCAAGTTAGCTGAAATTATCCAGTCCTCTCACCCCCGACAAAGAGGAAACCGTGGGTGGTATTCAACTAAGTTTGACTCACAGTATACCTACTGAAATTAATGGGCATCGCTAAGTTAGGCCCATTAATTTCAGTGGATCTACGCCAGGCATAGGCAAACTCGACCCTCCAGCTGTTTTGGGACTACAACTCCCATCATCCCTAGCTAACAGGACCAGTGGTCAGGGATGATGGGAATTGTAGTCCCAAAACAGCTGGAGGGCCGAGTTTGCCTATGCCTGGTCTACGCTGAGTAAAACTGAATTCCATCCCCTATCTTTGGATTACAACCTAGAGGGTCCATCTTTTGCCTCGCAACGTGATACTGAACTGGGAGATGAGAGAACCAAGGCATCTCTTCCAGCCCCGTTGCTGTGTCCATGGGCCATAGTTGGAATGCTGGAATTCCAGGCTTTAGAGTAAACAGGGAAGAGGCGGGGGGAAGCTAAGAGAGGCAGGGGGGAAAGCTAAGAGACCACAGCTGCCTTGTCTTCTGATCCAGCAGCATATTGAAGGGTAGACGGCAAGAAATCTCCGAGTTGCAACCTAGCAACCTTAGTCATTTAAACCAAATCTTTCTGGTGCATAACAAAAATTAATTATCAGGACTTGGGGTTTTTTTAAAAAAAATGCAAGCAAATGTTTATATAGCCAGTGTGGTGTAGTGGTTAAGAGCGGTAGACTTGTAATCTGGGGAACCAGGTTCGCGTCTCCGCTCCTCCACATGCAGCTGCTGGGTGACCTTGGGCTAGTCACACTTCTCTGAAGTCTCTCAGCCTCACTCACCTCACAGAGTGTTTGTTGTGGGGGAGGAAGGGAAAGGAGAATGTTAGGCGCTTTGATACTCCTTCGGGTAGTGATAAAGCGGGATATCAAATCCAAACTGGAAATCGGGCAGAGCAGCACCGGAAGTCGCTTCTACGCATGGCGGCGGCCACCACCAAGATGGCCGCCGGGCATGTGTAGAAGCAAATTCCAGTGCCACTCTGCTCGATTTCCGGTGCCCACACATGGGAAGAGCAGCCCCGCCGCTGCTGATCCCGCATTTTTCAGCGGGAGACTTGGCAGGTATGAACATCGCGTAATCCACTTTTGAAACTGTGGCAGGGAGGGGTGATTTCGGTAGCAGATCGTGAAACATTATGGTGGGCTGCTGTTCAAAGGAACACAGGGGGGGGGAAACCCACAGGGCACCTGAAGAAGGAAGTATTTGGTGATGTTCAATTTGCTCCCCTTAGCCTTTTCCTCCAATGCCAATTTTCTCAGGAAACCTCAGTTTCTACCAAGCCCTTAAAAGCAGGTTTCTGCTTTCCATGCAACAGGACCCAACTGCGAAATCAAATCAATACTTTGCACACCAGATCTCCCTCATGAGCTGTTTATGGTTCCACAATGAATGGGGACTTTTATGAGATGGATATTTTATACTGAACAACCCTTTTTTTAAAAAAAAAAAAATGGCTGTACTGAGAAGGAAACAAAATACTTAGCCTAGCAACATTCTGTCCTGAACTGTTAAGTGAAGTATTTTGCCTTTAATCGTTTCCAGATGAACCAACTGTCAACAGTAAATCGTGTGCCTTCGGGTGGGGTGAAACCAGGCCTTAGAACAGCCTTCTCTAGAATGGTGCATGTTTGGATTCAAGCTCCCATCGGCCCCAGGCAGCATGGCCAAGGGTCAGGAAAGAGGGGAGCTATATCTAGAGGGCATAACTTCGTGGAAGGTTGCCTTCAAATTTCGAGTTCAATGGTGCAATTCAGCAGCCACGTTAACTAGGCAAGCTGTTGCTTTTACAAACAGGGCTACAAAATGTACCTGTTTGGGACAGCTTTTGAGGAAAGTCAGAGCTTGGTGGCAGAGCATCTGTTTTGCATTCAGAACACCCCAGTTTCGATCTCCAGCATCTCCAGGTAGAACTGGGAGAGAAACCTGCCAGAAAACCTGGGATGCCACTGCTGGTCAGAGAAAAAACTCAGCTATAAATGGACCAATGGTACGTGTAATACAGCTGCCTATGTTCCTACGTAGCTATCCTTGGGTAGAGTGTGCCGTTTGTGGGTACAGTGAAGCTATGAACTCAGAACAAAGTATGAAAAGAGAAAGAGAATTGCTGTTGCTTACATGCCTATATTTGTCTTGATACCCTGCAAAACCTGTTCTGCCCCAGCTCTCCAGGAGCATCGCGCCTATTCAAAACATTCAGAAACCACAAATCATAGAATTTTAGAGTTAGAAGAGACTCAGCAAACCAAGATTTAAAGCTCTGTGTCCAAGTGAGGTAGGGGTTTTCTGGTTGTTGTTGGGGGGGGGGGGTTGCCCTGGAGCTTTTGCCCTGCAGAACCCCACTCCTTAGTGCTCAGTCAGAGCAAACATCAGTTTGGGTTTTCATCAATAGAAGCCTTTTGTGGGGATAATTCTGGAGCTATACACACGCACGCACGCACGCAGAGGAAATGTAAGTGTGGATAAGCCCAAAGACGAAACAGACAGGATGAAAGATGCCTTATGTGTCTTTTAAATCCAGGAACCACAAACTGGCTTTAACACCACCTAGTGGGAGCCCTGTGTCAATCTCCAGGGACGACAGTCCTCTTCTTTTTTTGCTCAGGTCTGTATGGGATCACAATAAATATAGCCATATGCTTTCTCACTAGAACAAAGCTTATTTTTGTGGTGGATAGAAAGAGAAAGAGTTGCCAGGTCTACCATGTTTAACTTTCATGACTGGTGCTTAAGAACGTCCCAGCTCTCAAGAACTCTATGGATGCAGCTCTGAGACCAAAGTCCCTAATATTTCATATTTTGATGAAGCAACTCCACAGAGGAAACTGGAAGCAGCTCCCCTCATTTCCAGAGCAGTCCATGGACATAATAGGTTACCTTCTTTTTCTTTCTTTTTTACCTTGACCTTGTCATTCAAAGGCCCTCTGTAAATATGCCCTCAACAAAATGAGTCTGTTGACCCCAAGCCCTCTTCCACCGCTTCTCAAATAGATTTCATATTACAGCCCCCACAGCTTGTAATTCAGTCCAGTTCCTTTCAGCCAACAGCCTCTTTCAAGGAGAGGTTTTGTTTTTATTTTTTGCCTCACTTAATATGGAAGCGTTATTACTTCTTTTATTTTTACAGGCTCCCTCTTATTCCTGGGACCAGCCATGCCAATCTGTCCTGCCCTGACAGTTTTCTCTGCCTGTCTTCCGTGAACAACAAACAATTTGGGATGATTGAAAATAGCATGCGAAAATGAATGATGTAAGAAGAAATCGCTTTGCAAAAATATGTATTTTAGACAAAATCGCATGCAAAGATGTGTTTATTAGGAGGGTTTCACACTAAAATGCTGCTGAATTTTCACTGGGACATTTTTTTAAAAAAAAACAAAACAGAAACTGATGTGGAATTATAGAGTGCAGAACTTAAAAGTGGAAAAAAGAGATCAAAACCAAACAGATCTTGTTGTTGTTGTTGTTTAGTCGTTTAGTCGTGTCCAGCTCCTCGTGACCCCATGGACCACAGCACGCCAGGCACTCCTGTCCTGCACTGCCTCCCGCAGTTTGGTCAAACTCATGTTCGTAGCTTCGAGAACACTGTCCAACCATCTCGTCCTCTGTCGTCCCCTTCTCCTTGTGCCCTCAATCTTTCCCAACATCAGGGTCTTTTCCAGGGAGTCTTCTCTTCTCATGAGGTGGCTAAAGTATTGGAGCCTCAGCTTCACGATCTGTCCTTCCAGTGAGCACTCAGGGCTGATTTCCTTCAGAATGGATAGGTTTGATCTTCTTGCAGTCCATGGGACTCTCAAGAGTCTCCTCCAGCACCATAATTCAAAAGCATCAATTCTTCGGCGATCAGCCTTCTTTATGGTCCAGCTCTCACTTCCATACATCACTACTGGGAAAACCATAGCTTTACCTATACGGACCTTTGTAGGCAAGGTGATGTCTCTGTTTTTTAAGATGCTGTCTAGGTTTGCCATTGCTTTTCTCCCAAGAAGCAGGTGTATTTTAATTTCGTGACTGCTGTCACCATCTGCAGTGATCAAGGAGCCCAAGAAAGTAAAATATCTCACTGCCTCCATTTCTTCAGCAATACAATACAGGTGAGTCCTAACTCCACTGGGATGTGTATAGAATTAGCTCCTTGGTCAAGGAGAAATACTTGAAGAGGGAAATTCATGTGGTGGGGAGGAGGAAGCAAGTATAGACCTGGAGACCTAGGAGTAAGGGGGGCTTCTCGTTTGCTACACTTAAATAAAACTGCTTCTGTTTGAGTTTGCCTGAAGAGCCTGGCATCCATTTCTAAGAAAGGCAACCTTGCAGGACAACAGCACAAGGAAGCTTCTGCATGCCTTTCTTTTGCCCTTGAATAAACTTTTACGCCTTTGTTGTGGGGGTTTTTGACAGCTTGCAATTCTTAAGATAAGTTTATCCTTTGAACTCCTGGCAAATGTTTTCCCATGGTCAAAGACAGAATTTCCTTGAGCGATACAGTGCCTTTCACACCCTTGCGGCCTGCTCTGCCCGTTTTGTATCTACATCCGAAGGCTGGCAACAGCCCCACCTTATCGGAGTCCCTTGCAGACAACCACAGTGCCTGGAGACAAACAGTCAGGCTGTGCATCCACAACAGTGGCCAGGGAAGGAATGGCTGCTGGGAGGAGCGTAGAGAGAGAAAACGCCATGACGTACTTGCATCCGCAAAACCAAATGCCTTCATCTGCCCCAGCTGCAACAAAACATGTCTCTGCCATATCAGTCTCTACAACAGAGCTTTCCAAACTTTTCATGTTGGTGGCGCACCTTTCAGTCATGCATCATTTCGCGGCACAGCGATTCCAGTGTGGTTTTAACACTCAATCTCTCTCCCCAGGGAACTCCAGACTGTCGCTCTGTCAGGGCAATAGGAATCAGGAACAAGGATTCTTTGGCAGAAGCCATGATTGTTTAAAGTGGTAGGATACTGCTTTAAATGGGGACATTGTTTTACCTGGAGTCCTCTGTTGATCCAGATAGCAGAACTGGAACCAAAGGGTAGAAATGGCCAGGAAGCCTAATGATGAAAGCTGCTTGACAATGGAACAGACTACCTTGATCGTGGGGGGGGGGCTGTCCTTCGCTGGGGGTGTTTAAGCATCTGTTGATTTGTGGCAGTTGCATCCCATGTGGCAGATCCTACAGGGAGTTATAATAATTTATATAATAATAATTTATTATGTATACCCCGCCCATCTGGCCGGGTTCCCCCAGCCACTCTGGGCGGCTTCCAACAAAATATTAAAATAAAGAAATCCATCAAACATTAAAAGCTTCCCTAAACAGGGCTGCCTTGAGATGCCTTCTAAAGGTCTGGTAGTTGTTGCTCTCTTTGACCTCTGGTGGGAGGGCATTCCACAGGGTGGGTGCCACTACCGAGAAGGCCCTCTGTCTGGTTCCCTGTAACTTGGCTTCTCGTAGCGAGGGAACTGCCAGAAGGCCCTCGGCGCTGGACCTCAGTGTCCGGGCAGAATGATGGGGGAGGAGACGCTCCTTCAGGTATACTGGACCGAGGCTGTTTAGAGCTTTAAAGGTCAGCACCAACACTTTGAATTGTGCTCGGAAATGTACTGGGAGCCAATGTAGGTCTTTCAGGACCGGTGTTATGTAGTC
Organism: Zootoca vivipara; assembly: GCF_965207765.1. NCBI lineage: Eukaryota > Metazoa > Chordata > Lepidosauria > Squamata > Lacertidae > Zootoca > Zootoca vivipara. Next base: position 61,559,610 of record NC_142583.1, read on the forward strand.
TCGGCGGCTGCTCCCAGTCACCAGTCTAGCTGCCGCATTCTGGATTAGTTGTAGTTTCCGGGTCACCTTCAAAGGTAGCCCCACGTAGAGCGCATTGCAGTAGTCCAAGCAAGAGATAACTAGAACAAGAGTTGGTCTTGATCTCCAGAGTCTCTTCCAATCTTGTGTTTCTACAACATTCCAAGGCAAGATTTGAGCACAAGGAGATCAAAGTGTTCCGGGATGAATGATTTGTTTATTCCCCTGCCTTTCTTTTGCACTCCTTGGGAGTTCTTCTGGTGACATTTGGAATGAGCAACTTTGTCTAAACCTAGGTGATCTGACAGCCTCTGAAACTACAATGTGCGCTTTCATGAATATTCAAGAGATGTCACCGGTTTCATCTAGTGACGCTGAACACCTGCCATCTGATTTCTTTAAAATGACAATAAATTGTTCTTAAAAGAAATGGAGTTTCTTGATCCAGGATTGAATTAGCCTATATTTATTCTAAGGTGGCTAAACAAACTGCATTTGCATTATCAGTAACCTTGCATAATTTGGGGCAGCCATTACGGTTGCCATACAGTACAGTCAGATGAATGGCTCCACTTAACTACCACGGGATCCTTTCAGAGCACACAGGTTTATTGCAGAGGGACCTGTATTAATAGCTTCGTTTTATGCCTGTATTTCTTAAATAGCTTCTAAAGTTTGAGCATCCTCAAAATGCAACTATTTCTTAAATAGTTTCTAAAGTTTGAGCATCCTCAAAATCCAACAGGGATTTGAGCTTTGAGACTCTAGAATTCCCTCTCCACAGAGATGTGTTTAAGCATAATACTTATTGCATAAAGCTAAAGGGACCCCTGACCATTAGGTCCAGTCGTGACCAACTCTGGGGTTGCGGCGCTCATCTCGCGTTATTGGCCGAGGGAGCCAGTGTACAGCTTCCAGGTCATGTGGACAAAGCCGCTTCTGGCGAACCAGAGCAGCGCACGGAAACACTGTTTACCTTCCCGCTTGGAGCAGTACCTATTTATCTACTTGCACTTTGATGTGCTTTCAAACTGCTAGGTTGGCAGGAGCTGGGACCGAGCAATGGGAGCTCACCCCGTCGCAGGGATTTGAACCACTGACCTTCTGATCAGCATAATTTTCATCAAATGCTTACAATGTACCTATTTACCTTGGCTTTTGACACCTGGTTCATTTCAAGGTGCTCATGTTGGTGTTTAAAGTTAGGCCCCAGATATTTCAAAGACTGCTTCCTTCCCTACAGACCCTCTTGTGTGTTAAGATCAGCAGAGGAGTCCCTCTTGGTAGTTCCACAGTCACAGTCACCAGAAATTGGGGTTGGTTGGGGAGACGACATTCTCTGTGGCAGCCCCTAAGTTGTGGAATTCCTGCCCCACAGATGTGCATCTGTCATCTTCATTATACAGTTTATTTCAAAGAGTTGTAGAGTTGGAAGGGATCACAAGGGTCATCAAGTCCAACCCCCCAGCAATGCAGGAATCTTTGGCCCAACGTGGGTCTCAAATCATGATCCTGAGATTAAGGGTCTCATGCTCTACCGACTGAGCTATCCCAGCATGTTGAAGATGCACCTCTTTGCCCCAGCCTTTAATGCTTGAGATATATTCTCTTGATTGTAGTCTGCTTTAAAGTTGTATCTTAAAATACTGTGACCCATGCAGGGAACTTAGGATGAAGGGTAGGTAACCATAGATCACAGGGTGGCTCACAACGAAATGAGAATGCAAAATGCATAATAAAACAGAAGCAAACCAATATCCCCCCCTCCCACAAACACATTTTAAACACCATTGAATGTTTAATCATCTAAAGGTCCAGAAAATCTATTTTTATTATTTCATACTGCAGGCTGTACTTATGTAAGAGGGAGCAAATAATCTCTAAAAAGACAATTCTCAGGACCTCACTAAAATTTCCAGGATTAGGCTATTTAAATGGGTATAAACTGAACTAAATTTGTTGAGTTGTGTGTGTGTGTGTGTGTGTGTGTGTGTGTGTGTGTGTGTGTAGCAAAGATGCACAAGAGTCCTGTCCTTTCAATCAGATGGTTTTACACACCAAAGCACAGAGGCAAAAACTAGATCACCCAAACTGTACACAACAGAGCACTTGTTAATATTTATTTTTCTGGAGAGTTCAGTTGAGCTCAGTGGAGAACAGGCACCCCCCTCTAAGAGTACAGAAATAGTCTGGAAAAGATTCAGCGTTCAGTCAGCTGTTTCAGATAACAAGTGCTACCAGGATAGGAAAAGAACAGAGGAAGTTTTACAAGGCTCTCATTCAGCCTGTGTTTCAAGAGGGAGATGAGGCAAACGGATGTTCTGTATCGTTTATAGCCTGGGGCTGAAGAGGAATATGATTCTGCAGAGGGTGGGGAGAGAGTCATATGGGACGGACGATGGAGGCATCTGAGAAAGCTGAGTGGTGATCTTTAACTCTCTGGGTGCTCAAGAGGGCCCTGAAACATATTCAAGAGACAAGTTCAGCTGTTCATGGTTTCCCCCACTTCAGCCGATTATGCTTGAGGAGCAAGTGACATGAAATAATCGGAAGATTATTTATGTCTTGAACCACAGGGTACCTGGCAGCAGAGTCTGGCAGGCTAACAGGTGCAAAGTCCGAAGTCCAGTCAGCTCACCTCAGATCAAGGTGTCAGGGCACCTGAAGGTCAGTCCCGCATAAGCACAGTCCCAAAGAGCTCTGTGGACCATCCAAGTCATGGTCCAACCAATGTGGGACATTGAGCAGACACAGCCCCGCAGCTCTGCTTCCCTTTTTTCCTTCACTGAGTGCAGCATCTGGGCTTGACGGGGCATATAGCCCTCACCTGTCCTGAGCCTACTCTAACAAACCCCACCTGGGCAGCTAGTGAGCTGAGCTGTGGACCCTTGCCTGCTTCAACCTCCTAGATCAGGCATCCCCAAACTGCGGCCCTCCAGATGTTTTGGCCTGCAACTCCCATGATCCCTAACTAACAGGACCAGTGGTCAGGGATGATGGAAATTGTAGTCCAAAACATCTGGAGGGCTGAAGTTTGGGGATGCCTGTCCTAGAGCATACCTCACGCTGCTCCCTAAACCTCAGGGCCTGCCGTGTTCATGGAAATGGGGGGCCCTCTAGCTCTGGGGATGGGTCCTGCTGCTCTGGTTCCTGTGCACTGACCCAAATCCCCTCACCATCCTCCATCACCCCATATTTTCTACACCAACCTTCTCCATCCCCAGCTTGCCCCATTGTGTCCCAGTCACAGCTGTACCCCTTGCTAAGATCCTCTTTGTCCTCACACTGCCAGTTCATGACACTTAATTATTACCCTCCTGTACACTTAGCTGCCTTGCTGCAGAGAATACAAAAGGGGAGCCAGTTCTAAACATGTCCTTGTGCCTCTTCTTTGAGTGGGTGAAGCACCCCTAAGAACTTCTTTAATCCAATCTACACATGCAGGGGGATCATATTATCGGGCACTTTTTGGGCTGTACCACTTCAGACTTGCCAGTGGTGGGCCATGTGTCCTACCTTACAGAGGACAGCTCTACTTGAGGGACCCTCTGTTTGAAGGGGGGCTCAAACCAAGCATGCCTGAACCAAGTGGGATCAAACTTCTTGTGTATCATCTTTACTTACTTACTTACTTACTTACTTACTTACTTACTTACTTACTTACTTACTTACTTACTCTGGGCAGCTCCCAACAGAATTAAAAGCACAATAAAACATCAAGCATTAAAACCTTCCCTGAACAGGGCTGCCTTCAGATGTCTTCTAGAAGTCAGATAGTTGTTTATTTCCTTGCCATCTGATGGGAGGGCATTCCACAGGGCAGGCGCCACTACCGAGAAAGCCCTCTGCCTGGTTTCCTGTTACCTCACTTCTCGCAGTGAGGGAACCGCCAGAAGGCCCTCGGAGCTGGACCTCAGTGTCCAGACAGAACAATGGGGGGTGGAAACACTCCTTCAGGTATACTGGACCGAGGCCGTTTAGGGCTTTAAAGGTCAGCACCTACACTTTGAATTGTGCTCGGAAACATACTGGGAGCCAATGTAGATCAACTGCTTCATAGCTGAGGGTTAAATCCTGCTTGTTTGGGCTATGCTACTAAGTTCCCCTGTTGAACTGGCTGATTTGCCCCCAAACCGTGACTAAAGCAGAATTGAAACATACAAATGTATCAGCTGATGCGTAGGGGAGTTCAATCCTGCTTGGTTCGGGCACATTGGACAGTTCCTGCTGGGAATAAATAAATATTACATCTGACACTCAGCAGCCTTTCTCGGCCAAGGACGAAAAGCAAGGGCCCTGAAGAACAAGCTACTCTTTCTCCAGTCACAAGTATTGACAAAGTGATGTTAAGAGGCTTTCAGTACTATGTCCATCTTATTCCCTCTAGTTTACAGGGATCACTTGTGCTTCCAAAGCGGTCAATCAAGAAACTTCCATGAATGCTAAGTCTGATTTCATTTTCTCTTATATTTTCATAAAGTAGACCATCACAAGGGGCCCTTTCCACAACATCCGTAGACAGGGAACATTGAGTTTACTATAATAACACTGCTTGTGACCTTCATGATGAAGTGTGTGTCGCCACTTCCATTATTATAACCCCCATTTTTCAGAGGTTAATAACTTTGATGTAAAAATCTGCAGCTGTCTGAAACTACACATAAAACCTCACATGTATTCCCCTCCCTGCTTTCAGGTGCAGCTGGTTGTGAATAAAGACATCCACCCACCGCAGTGCTGATGGTGGACATTTAAGGATGCCATTAAGGGAAACCCCACAAAATCTCATGTTTCAGGCATCAGGTGAACAGTCTTCATGAACACAACTCTAGAAAGCTCACTAGCTCATCACACAGAGCAGAAGGAGGTCCCCGGCCAGTGTGAGGTAGTTGTTTGAGGGTCAGGCTAGGACTTGGGAGACCAGGGTTCAAATCCCCACTCAGCCACGAAGCTCACGGGGTGCCCTTGGGCCAGTCACTCGCTCTCAGTCTAAACTACCTCACAGGGATGTTGTGGTAATAAAAGGAAGGGGGTGAGAACTATTTTGCTGCCACGTGAAATTGGGCCAAAGATAGCATGTGCCCCTAAGAACACAGGCTGCCCATTTGTGTCTTAGATCAAGAATGGGGAAGTTGGTGTTGTTAGACCACCGTTCCCATCGGCCCTAGCTACGTAGAATAGCCAATGCCAGGGAGTTGTAGTCCAGCAATATCAGGAATATCTTGAGAGTCCCATGGACTGCAAGAAGATCAAATCTATCCATTCTGAAGGAAATCAGCCCTGAGTGCTCACTGGAAGGACAGATCCTGAAGCTGAGGCTCCAATACTTTGACCACCTCATAAGAAGAGAAGACTCCCTGGAAAAGACCCTGATGTTGGGAAAGATGGAGGGCACTAGGAGAAGGGGACGACAGACGACGAGATGGTTGGACAGTGTTCTCGAAGCTACGAACATGAGTCTGACCAAACTGCGGGAGGCAGTGGAAGACAGGAGTGCCTGGCGTGCTCTGGTCCAAGGAGTCATGAAGAGTCAGACACAACTAAACGACTAAACAACAAATTTCAGGAAGACTGCAGGTATGCCATCCCACCTTAGACAAACAGGGCATTTTCTATTAGCCCTGTTCACTCAGCGCCATGCCTAGTTGCTAGAAGGTTTGATTTCAAAGGTTGTGTGATTGCCAGACAATGTCTAAAGGAGCCCTGTGTCTCCCTTTCAGCTTTTTTTGGAGTTTTGGTTTTAGCAGAAGTTTATAAAATTCCAGAACATCATTTTACACCCATGTTAGTATCGTGCATTGATTGTGCAGCTTGGGATTCACGGAGGAATTGACAAACAATTTAAAGCTGCCTCTTCCTATTGTGTCTTAGAGTTATGAAATTGCTTTTATTATATTTGACCCAATTTATTGGATTGGTTTTATACTTTTATCAATGCACACACACCCCGGGGCCTTAACAGCGAAGGGCAGTAAATAAACCAACGAAGGAACGAACAAATAAACGAAGATGAAATTGACAAGATGCAAAATATATGTGCATGATTACCTAAAACCTACTGACTGATTGAGCTTATTTCCAACTTCCTAAATAAACACGCAGAGGAGTGAAGGCATAGCTGCCAAGTTATCCCTTTTTTAAAGGGATTTTCCCTTATGCTGAATAGGCTTCCTCGCGAGAAAAGGGAAAACTTGGCAGCTATGAGTGAAGGTGGCGAATGTCATTTCTGGATTCTCCGTTTCTCATTTTTCCAATCTTAAATTCAGTTTTTCATATCAATAGGTGTTTATGATTTTTATGTCTTAGTGAAAATTCAACAGCATTTTAGTGTGAATTTCTGTTAATACACGTATGTTTGTATGAAAGTTTGCCCAATATATACAAGTTTTGCAAAGCAATTTCACCTAAAAATTAATATTGTATGTTATTTTCGCTTATGCACGCATTTTTGCACACATTATTTGCCTGGAGAACTGCGCTGCAAAATTTGGGGAGGTGCAAATTTTCAAGGCTGACTGTGTTTTGGGTCTCATATTACTTCAGGAAGTTTGAATTAGGTGGGTTCACCTTTAAATGGCAACCAAAATGAATTTCATCCCCATTCCAACATAGGAATGCACATGGCCTTAATTCTCCCCAAACCCTGCCATTGCCATCAAACTCTGTAGCACAAAAGAAATAAATTGAACAGACTTACCCCAGCAATTCTCCCACCAGTATTTTTTTTCACAAGTTTGGCTGGGATGCCAAATTCATATCCGTCAACAGCGGAAAGTCCCACACCTGGAAAAGACATACTGCTGTTTGAGTAGCTGGAAGGAAACTGCTCTCCTTGCCATATTAAATTCCATATCTTCAGGGCTGGAACCAGCCATGACATGTCAAGTTTATTTAAGTCCCCAAAGAAAATTAAGCAGCCATGTTGGAGAGTGAGATTAAAGGAAATCTCTGTTACGGAGCTTAAACTGGATTCAATTAGAAAAAAAACAAGGAAAGAGAACAAATTTATATTTTCATGTTCTTTGACAATAGAACTGCTTGGATTAATTAGACTTAAATGCGGTCTGGCATGGATTTGGTCAAGAGATAATGCTGAACAGGCTCCAAATCTCACATCTTTATTCAAAGGTCAATCCCACCTATTTTGCTGGGAATTACTTCCAGGGAAGTGAGAATACTGGTGCCAGCATTTCTTGGTGTCTGTTTACAGAGGCTTGTGAGATGCAAGAACAAGTAGGCAAAGCTTCGGAGCATGGAAAGAAAGAAAAATACCACCTGCTAATCACGCCAGATCGATCTGTCGTTAAGAGCACAGCTGCAGGGGCTGGTGGAAAAGTTGGCAACCTTAGTTAACAGTGTTGTATTAAACCCGAAGCTGCTGGCGTGTGTGTGTGTGTGTGTGTCAGGCTCCGTTTCTTCGGGTTCAAGAGGTTGGATAGCCATCTGTCGTTGATGCTTTAGCTGAGATTCTTGCATTGCAGGGGGTTTGACTAGATTACCCTTGGGGTTCCTTCCAGCTCTACAACTGTATGATTTTATGCTCATCTAAATACCCTTAAAGGGAAGCCACACACGTGATGTATCAACAGCAATCAAATGTGGGAGTTACAAAAGCATGGATGATGGTCTCCAAATCTTAGTACTGTACTGCAACTTTTTATTGTTTAATGGTGGTTTTACGCAGACTTTTGTTCTAGTGCTGCTTTCATATTGATTGTATTTAGTTGTTAATTGCATCTGTGTTTTATTGTTTCTAATTTGCTTTCTGGCTGCAAGGAGCAGAGAGACAGGTCGGCTTTCGTGGGGATCGTGCAATACAGACTTTTCGCTCTCCTTACAATACCCTTTCTCTTGGGCTGCTGCGGCTGCTGCGGCTGCTGCGGCTGCTGCGGCTGCTGCTGTGGAAGTTGAAAACAAACCCTAACAAAGCGAAGAGGAAGCCAAGAGGCTAGGAGTAGATGTCCTGGGGGGTGGGGGTGGGCTTAGGTGGATTTGGGTGCCTTCCAGGGGCCTTGTGCAAAAATGAGCAGAGCAATACATCTGAGTTCCCTAAGAGCATATGAAGAGCCTGCTGGATCAGGCCAATGGCCCATCCAATCCAGCGTCCTGTTCTCACAGTGGCTGAACAGTCACCTGTGGTAAACACGCAAGCAGGATTCGAACACAAGAGCCTCTATCCCCTCCTGTGGTTTCCAGCAACAGGCATTGCTGTGCATGGCTGGTAGCCATCAAAAGCCCCATGGGCATAGCCAAGCAGGGCAGGGGAGCAGCTGCCCTAAATCAAGTAAATAAATAAAAATAACTGAGGTTCTGTTCCTTCCCACCCATCAAACATAAAGCCTCCTCTGCTCCTTTCATGTTTGTATACTAGGCTAGTTATGTTCACACTCCAGGGGTCATTGCACAAGAAGTATCACAGGCTCCAAGGACACATTGCAGCAAGGCAACAATGCTCAAGGAGGGCGCAAGGCAGGACTGGGGAGGGATGTAGCTGGTGCGGCCTCCACAGTCCTGAAATATGATTGGGGGGGGCGCCAGAAGGTGATCTCGCCTAGGGCGCAAAAAACCCTAGCACCGGCCCTGCAAGCAGGGGTTAGGAGCCTCTGAGGAACACTTGCCTAAGAGCAGAATCCATACACAAATTCAGATAGTCCAGAGGTCAGGGAATCCAGATGATCACAGAGCCAAGAGAAAAAGGAGCAAGCTAGATCTAGGAACCACCAGCATTGTTTCCTGCATCTGACTGCTGCTGAGCGCTCTGTTTAAGAAGCTCAGAGCCAGCTGGTTCTCATCAATGCCAGCTGGTTCTCATCCTGCTCTTTCCTCTGTGGCCTTGAAGGCTGATCAGGTGCAGGTGGAGTCACTTCACCTTCTTCCTCCTTCAGGCTGCTGTTCAGCAGGCAAAGGTAACTCCTGACCCAGGACATAACCCTAGCCTGGTCCTTCATCTTTAACAGCAGCCGGATTTGCATAAATCAGCAGGTGGAGCTTTTCGAAGCAAGGAAAGCAGCGTGGTGATTGTTGTGTAGTGGGTCTTCAGTGATTTCAGCTCAGTGCAAATAAGAAACAGGAGGCGAGGATCTGGTACAACATCTCTTTACTTCAAAGAACAAGGAAGAGACAGAAAAACTAGGGAATGGGGAAAACTGGGCCTTATATAGTAACAGAGAACTAGCAGGGAAAAGATACATTTTGGCGGGAACCAATGGCAAGGATTCCCTCCAGCGTAAACCAATCCAGCAGCGGATCCAATCCTGCACTCTGAACTAGCAAATGATAGACATTCCCGCTGGAACTTATACATTCAAATAAACTCTGTAATAAAGGTAAAGGTAAAGGGACCCCTGACCATTAGGTCCAGTCGTGACCAACTCTGGGGTTGTGCACTCATCTCGCATTATTGGCCGAGGGAGCCGGCGTATAGCTTCCGGGTCATGTGGCCAGCATGACAAAGCCGCTTCTGGCAAACCAGAGCAGCACATGGAAACGCCATTTACCTTCCCGCTGTAGCGGTTCCTATTTATCTACTTGCATTTTGACGTGCTTTCGAACTGCTAGGTTGGCAGGAGCTGGGACCAAGCAACGGGAGCTCACCCCGTCACAGGGATTCGAACCGCCGACCTTCTGATCAGCAAGCCCTAGGCTCAGTGGTTTAACCACAGCACCACCTGGGTCCCAAAACTCTGTAATACAATACAATAAACTCTATATTACAATACATACTTGGCTGTGCTATTACTTTAATACACAACAGTGATGTGCTAATATCTCATGATCATGCTGCTTCAAGAAGCAAGGACTGGAAACCAAAGTTGGAAACCTTACACAAAGGGGTAGCCAAGGCGGTGCCCTCCTGTTGGGCTCCAAATCCCATCAGCCTCAGCCAGCATGGCCCGTGGTCAGGCATGATGGGAGTTGTAGTCCGACAGCATCCGGAAGTTACTGTGTTGAATAGCCCTGCCCACACATCCTGCCCACACTTCGAGCTTGCAGAGGTGTTTGGCTGGCCCCTCTTAGAGACAAGACGCTTGAGTAGATGAGCCGTTGGCAAGGCAATCCTTACCGTCTCAGCCACTGTTGAGCTGCTAGCGACTTTGCAATATTGATCTAACAGAACAGCTAGATTTAAAAAGTAGGGGTGGGAGAGGGAATTTATTATCTCCAGACCATGTAGGCTTTCTCTGAACTAAATGATCTGCATTATGATCAATAATCCTCTGAAGTGGAGTTTTTGCCAGTTACAGGGGGGGGGGGGATGAAAGTTCCCCTTGAAAAAGAAAAAGGCCAGGCTTAAAGGCGGAGCAGCAGCTGGGAAGGGCAGCCAAAGGTAAGAGGAGCAAGGCCCCTGAGCCAATATGCAGAGGTCTGCTGAAGCATCACACAAAGGCTTTGCACATCAATAGGAGCCCCATTTGTTTTAATTGCTTTCCAGCTCTTTCAGTCTCTCACTTTATCTGAGCTCTAGGCTGCCTAAACAGCTCCTGGGGAATATTAAGACAGACACAGCTGCCCAAGTCGCAGCAATTATCTGGGTGGGGGAGAAAAGTTCCCGTTTTCAAAATTCACTGTGGCATGATGGCCCCATCACTTAATTTTAAAATTTGGGGTGGTTTATATTTTTTTTACAAATGATTCCCCAGATAGCATTACCTTCTGGGGAGCAACATGCAAGACATTGTTATTTGTTTCGCTGTGACTGTGAATAACCATGTACCTTTGAGAATGGTCTAATGCACTGGAAGGACAGATCGTGAAGCTGAGGCTCCGATACTTTGGCCACCTCATGAGAAGAGAAGACTCCCTGGGAAAGACCCTGATGTTGGGAAAGCACAAGGAGAAGGGGATGACAGAGGACAAGATTCTCAAAGGACAGTGTTCTTGAAGCCACCAACATGAGTCTGACCAAACTGCGGGAGGCAGTGCAAGACAGGAGTGCCTGGCATGCTCTGGTCCATGGGGTCACGAAGAGTCGGACACGACTAAATGACTAAACAACAACAATGAATGTACCTATCATCCTATTTAATAATGTGCAAGTGTCTCTGCATCCAGATTCCCTGTGTCCCTGTATCCGCGCTACTGCGCATGTGCCCCACGGACACAGGGATTGGACGCAGAGGCACTTGCTCGCGCGCCCAGAACACTCTCATGGCAACTGGCTCTCGCCGACGCTCTGCCGAGCCTCACATGCCCTCCGCCGCCCTCCTTCCCCGCCCACCCGCGTTAGCAGCCGCTGCGGCGGGAAGAGTTTGTGGCTCTTTCCCCCACACCTCCGCCTCTCTTTTCTCGGCCGGCTCACTCAAGTGCCGGCGCTGCCATTGCGGCCGCAGGGAGCTCCGAAACTGCCAGGCAGGAGCCCCGCCTCACGTGAGGGGAGCCTTTGCCTCAGAGGGGAAAGGCGGGAAGAAAAAACGCAAAGAAGGAAAGAGGGCTCCACACGATGGAGGAGGAGGAGGAGAGGGTAAGGAAGTGTGTGGGGGTATCTTCCTTCCTTCTCTCTCTCTCTCTCTCTCCGGGGAGCCGGAGTCGTCCCCCTCACTCGGTCGTGGCTGGCGGCCCGCCCTGCTCCTCGTTGCACCCCGCCGGGCAGGTCTAGTCGGGAGGAAGCAGGCTGCCTTCCCTTCTCCTCCCAGACTCAGCAGCCGAGCGCAGAGAGGGAGGGAAGGCCGCGGCTCCCGCCACTCCTCACATGTTCTAGCGCCCGTTTACTGAACGGGCTGAATGACACTAGTATGGAAGAAATGGGACAGCCTTTCTGGACACCACACTTACCTCCTAGTATAAAGGATGGGATGCAAGATAGGATGCAGTTTTAAAAATTGTGCATGTATACACCTCTGGGGAGCCCATCCCATGTGAATCAGAAGCATGTAAAAATGAGGAGATTATTGTGAGACACAAATGTGTGGCCAGCCTGTTAATGCATAAACTCAAATCCAGATGCAATCCTCCATCCATTTTCATAATGCAAGTTGAGGAAAGTACACTGTCACAACAAGTTCAGGGTCTCTTTTCCTTATCGGCTACTGCACGAGAAGCTCGTCTGACTTAATTGCATTGATTCCTTTACTGGATTTAGCCTGCTTGAATGTTTTCTTTGGCAGTGGGCAGCAAAACGTTAGGTGATGGTGGACTGAAGACACAACTGTATTCATTGTAATGGAAAAGTTAGGAGTTTCTGGAGAGATTAGCAAGGCGGATTTCAGCAGCTGCGCCTTCCTTCATTGCCACTGAACAAGGAAGCTGGCTGGCTGGCTGTGGCTAGCATCCTAATTCATTTTTTTTACCATCTCCAGTTTATTTGTCTTTTTAGTTTTCTTTGTGTGTGCTATAAGATCAGGGGTCCCTTTACCTTTAACCTGACAGAGAGGAAGAAGCAACATACCCAGATTTCTGCTCCTTCTCTGATGCATTAAGGGGGTGGTCTGGCATACACCCCTTCTGTGATGTATTCTGTGATGTATTTATGATGCTTCAGGGGGTGGTCTTGTTCTCCAGGGCGGGCAATTTCAAATGTCTATATAAGGGCTTGTGCACCTGTGCTCGAGGTCTCCTCCCCCCTCCTGTGTGTGGGAGGAGCACCCTGTTAAAGGTAAAGGGTAAAGGGGCCCCTGACCATCAGGTCCAGTCATGTCCGACTCTGGGGTTGCAGTGCTCATCTCGCTCTATAGGCCGAGGGAGCCGGCGTTTGTCCGCAGACAGCTTCCGGGTGATGTGGCCAGCATGACAAAGCTGCTTCTGGCGAACCAGAGCAGCGCACGGAAACGCCGTTTACCTTCCCGCCGGAGCGGTCCCTATTTATCTACTTGCACTTTGATGTGCTTTCAAACTGCTAGGTGGGCAGGAGCTGGGACCGAGCAACGGGAGCTCACCCCGTTGCAGGGATTCGAACCGCCGACCTTCTGATCAGCAAGCCCTAGACTCTTTGGTTTAACCCACAGCGCCACCTGGGTCCCTCGGCCTCCCCCCCTCCTGTGTGTGCGGGGAGCACCCTGTTGCAACAGCTTTAATAAAGATCACGCTTACTAGCTGCCTTGCTTCTCAATATTCTCTGGTTGGCCTCTGTTATTTTCTCCTACTGATAGAGAACCTAAAAAGAGGACTCTATATGGGCTCTTGGGTACCCCATAAGGGAAAAGAGCAGGGTTTTTTTCTTATAGCACTCCGAAACATTTCGACATGTGCAAAGCACACAGCACTATCGAGCACTAAAGCACACTAGCTCAGAGCACAGGAGGAATTCTATATTCATCTTCATCAGATGGAGACGATAAAAGCACCTCTAGGTCAAAGTTCCAGCTACTTTAAGAGCCTGGTCCATACAGCAGAAACACTGTTTCTTCCTGGAGTTGTTGTGCAAAGCATTTGGAGGGCGCAGGTTACTAAGGAGTAAAGATCAAGGACTCAAGACTCAAGAATGGCCAGTTTCCATACCAAACTTTATTTAAGAAGACTTTCTGTAGATGGTATAATGCAGCCGGATAGGTTCTGGATCATATTATGGTGAAATGGGAAACAAAGTTAATCTCATCCAAGACTTCACTGTTGCAGCCGCTCTATGGTTGTTCCTTCTGCTTATTTTCAAAACTAAAAACTTTAATCCATTTTTTTTCTATTCGTGAGCTCTGTATGATTAATGTTATTAGCCACTCTTGAGGGGGGGTGTTGTTGTTATGGGTTATACACTGAAACAGCAACAACAATATCCAAAGTGACTGAAATTATAAAGTAATTTATTTATTTTTTAAATTGACATCTGGCTACCCTGCAGGGCTTACCTTAGGGAGCCCAGATGCAAAGAAGGAGGCCACTTCTGTGTCTTTATCTCTTTGGCAGCCATAGCTTTCCCACCACAAATTATTGCCAACTTTTTTTTATTGGTCCCGAACCTCTGCTGTTAACAGCTGCACAGGAGCAGCCCATTTTTTTTAAAGTTGGCAACACTCTCTGCTGCGATTGTAGGAGATGCTTTTGGCTGGTGGGCTTTTGTGTGTTTGTTTGTTTTCTGTGTAGATCCAGATTCGCCCTAACGGTTCGTCATCTGATCATGGCTTTAGGGTTGCTTGCCTGTCAGCGACTTGAGCTGGGTGGTATAAAAAGGTTTGATACATATCAGGTTCCCCTTTTCCCCCTTCTCTTTCTTTGAGTCACTTTGCCACATTCCACTAATTATGATGCGTTTATCAAAGCTGTGCAATGTCTGTCACACATTTTTGACAGATGACTGCACTAATCTCCTGTTCATATTTTTAGGATTAAGCCAGCATGAATGAGGCCTAGCGCACCGAGGACAGAATTTGGTGGGTTTTTGCTAAAAAGGCACAGAGACCTGAAAATTAACCGTTTATCTCCCTGGAACCTTATTTCCTTGCATGTTCAATGGGCATCATAATCATACCAAGCCTCTTTTAAAGCCATGCACCAAAGCCTATTCTAAATATACGTTGAGATCAGACTTATCTGTCAAAATAAATAAAAGAAATAAGAAAATTGTCCAGTAGCACCTTAGAGACCAACAAAGTTTGTTCTTGGTATGAGCTTTCGTGTGCATGCACACTTCTTCAGATACGCTGAAACAGAAGTCACCAGACCCTTATATATAGAGGGAAGGTAGGGTGGGGGGTTTTCTTTAGCTAAAGCTATTTTTGGTCATCTGCAGACTATGCCTTGATTTTTTCCTGTAGGACTAATTGCAGTCGTTAACAGTTGTCAACAGTTACAGGTAGGTAGCCGTGTTGGTCTGACGTAGTCAAACTAAATAAAAAAAATCCTTCCAGTAGCTCCTTAAAGGTATAGGAACTCCTGACCATTAGGTCCAGTCGTGGACGACTCTGGGGTTGCGGTGCTCATCTCGCTTTACTGGCTGAGGGAGCCAGGGTACTACTTCCGGGTCATGTGGCCAGCATGACTAAGCCACTTCTGGCAAACCAGAGCAGCGCACGGAAACGCCGTTTACCTTCCTACCTTACCTATTTATCTACTTGCACTTTGACGTGGTTTCGAACTGCTAGGTTGGCAGGAGCAGGGACCGAGCAACGGGATTCGAACCACCGACCTTCTGATCGGCAAGCCCTAGGCTCTGTGGTTTAACCCACAGCGCCACCCACGTCCTGAAAATTACCTCTTCAGATACACTGAAACAGAAGTCACCAGACCCTTATATATAGTGAGAGAGTGGGGAGGGGTATTACTCAGAAGGGTGGTGGGAATGGGTGATTGACTGATAGGTGTGGTAAACCTGTTGACGACTGTTAACGACTGCAATTGGTCTTACAGGAAAAAGCAAGGGGTGAGATGGCTAAAAATAGCTTTATCATGTATAATGAGATAAGAATCCAGTGTCTCTATTCAGACCAGGTCTCTCCATGGTTTTAAGTTTGGTAAAAAGTTGCAATTCAGCAACAGGTTTACCATACCCACTGAGCCAATCACCCATCTCCTACCACCTTTCTGAGAAACCCCCCCCCACCCTCCCACTATATATAAGGGTCTGGTGACTTCTGTTTCAGTGTATCTGAAGAAGTGTGCATGCACACAAAAGCTCATGCCAATGACAAACTTAGTTGGTCTCTAAGGTGCTCCTGGACAATTTTCTTATTTATTTATTTTTATTTCGACTGCATCAGACCAACACGGCTACCTACCTGAATCTAGACTTACCTGTGTCGCACTTGCAAGCTGTCCCATTTGCAAGCTGTGCTTTACAGATCAGGAACCAGTTCTGAAGTTCCATGCTGCGTTTCAGCAAACCACAGTGAGGTGGGTCATCTATGCACCTCTTTTAATCTATAGTAGATCCTGAAACCACTCCCTTATTTTGGCCTGCTACCCCATGGTATCAGAAAACATGGTTTGAAGTGGATTTGCAACCTTCCATTCCCAGGGGAGTCCCTGGTGTTAGTGACTGCATTGGCTGACCCATCACTTCTTCCTGAAGTATATATAGGACATTTGGGTGGTTCCCCACCCCCCAAATTCATAAAGAACAACCTAATGACTTAGCCTCCAAATATCTGGAGGGTCTCCTTCCCTAGAGACCAGGAATTAAGATCAGCAGCTGAAGACCTTATGGTTGTCCTAATGATCTTAGAGGTTTGCGGGGGGGGGGGACTTATGAGATGGCCTTCTCAGTGATGGCCCCAATAATGTGAAATCCTCTCTGTCACACACACACAGGTGCACCTGACATTATCCCTTTACAGCTTCCATTGGTTGCTGCCAATGTGCCTCCTTATGCTGGCCTTTGAAAATCAAAGAATTGATTGTATTATCCTACCTGTGATGTGTTGTATGGCTTATTGATTTGGGAGTTATGGGTGCGATTATTTTTTTACTGTTTGGCAGTTGTAAGTTGGGTTTTTTTACTGTTTTAATTGCATTTTTCTATGTTATAACACACTTTAGGACCTTCCAGTAAAGGAAGGGTAAGAAATGGTAAGAAATCTTTTCTTTTCTAAAAGAAAAGATTCCACCTAAAGATTAGGAAGAACTTCCTGGCAGTAAGAGCTGTTCGACAGTGGGACTTGCTGCCAAGGAGTGTGGTGGAGTCTCCTTCTTTGGAGGTCTTTAAGCGGAGGCTTGACAGCCATCTGTCAGGAATGCTTTGATGGTGTTTCCTGCTTGGCAGGGGGTTGGACTGGATGGCCCTTGTGGTCTCTTCCAACTCTATGATTCTAAATGCAATAAATAATAATAAATAAGCAACCCCAGTATCTTGGTCAACCGCTTAGCTCAGAGGAAACCCCTCAGAATATATCATAATTGTTAGGGGAGGGGTAGTACCTCTGATGGGGAACATGTTCTCTTTCTGGGGTACCACTCTGATTTCATGCTTTACAATTCCTACAGCTGCTTCTGAATGTCGTTGTTTTGCAATACCCTTCATGCAACTGATTGGAAATCAAAGTTACCTTGAGTTGAGCATCAGGCGGGAAATGATGTCGACTGCATTTATTAAACACACCTTTCCAGGACATTCCCTCCCCTTTCATTCCCACTGCCTGCTCAGTTCCTGAATTTTGGACACATAGGTAAAATTAGTAAGAAACCAGCAGGCTAATATTTGATTCTGAACTTCTTCTTTTTTCAAATTGAAGGAATCCCTCAATAATCTTCTGGTTATCCGCTCGCATACCAGAATTCTGATGAGATCATACGAATGTTTTAAGTGGAACAAATACATCATTAGGAAGCAAAATCAATGCACCTGTACATGCCTATGCAAACCACATTATTTTTATCTGTCACGAAAAACCTTGTACCTGAGAATGCAGGAAAATGAAGGGTTTCATAAAAAGAAGACTCTAAAGAAGAAAACAGGGCCAAGAATCTAAGAACTGGGCCTGTGGAGGTGTGTAGTGAATGGGGGGGGGGGTACAGAACCGATCTATCTATGCATTGTGGTTGAGGAGAGGTTAACAGGTAAGTGGAATCTGCAACAAAATGTGGCAACGTTGACTGTTCCTATTCAGAGTCCTCCTCCAGGCCATACCTTCTCCCACCCAGTTCTCCATCTCTTGTCCCTGAGCTATCGGTCAGCATTCCATAGAGATGGAGAAGGAAGAGGGATAAGTTTTAATAGATTGGGTTAGGGATGGCGGAACCTGTGGCCACGCAGATGTAGGACTCTAACTTCCATCAGCCCAAGTCATCATGACCAAGAGTCAGGGATGCTGGAAGTTGTGGTCCAACAACATCTAGAGGGCCACAACTTCTCCCATGCTTGGATGGAAAAACATTTAGTGCCTGGTTCCCCACATGTCCACCCAACACTGAGACCAATGAAGGCTTTGTGACGTTTAATGTCAGTCTAGGTGTTGTATTATTATTATTATCATTATTATCATTATTATCATTATTATCATTATTACTTACCTACTTACTTACTTACTCAGCAGGATGAAGAGTTCTGGAGAACTTTAAAGCTTCCCTACCCCCACTTTAGGGACGTGGGTGGTGCTGTGGGTTAAACCGCTGAGCCTAGGGCTTGCCAATCAGAAGGTCGATGGTTCAAATCCCTGCGACGGGGTGAGCTCCCATTGCTTGGTCCCTGCTCCTGCCAACCTAGCAGTTCGAAAGCACGTCAAAGTGCAAGTAGATAAATAGGTACCGCTACAGCGGGAAGGTAAACAGCATTTCCATGTGGTGCTCTGGTTCTCCAGAAGCGGCTTAGTCATGCTGGCCACATGACCCGGAAGCTGTACGCTGGCTCCCTCGGCCAATAAAGCAAGATGAGCGCTGCAACCCCAGAGTCGGTCACGACTAGACCTAATGATCAGGGGTCCCTTTACCTTTACCTCCACTTTGCTTAGCTGAAGCTGCAAGCCTAACCTCACTCACCTGGAGTTAAGCCCTACTGAGTTCAGTTGGACCTATTTTTGAGCAGGTATAGTTAGGATTGTGCTGTTGAGGAAGGTATTGCCATTCTAATGATTGGGGAGAGGGGGGTTCACATAGGAATGTCAACATTCACCAAATTTCAGGCATGGACTGCAACATACAAACATGCCATATTGTCCATCTATCTGCTGCACTCAGTAATGTTGGTCGTGCCCTACAGCTCCTCATCTCAATAAATCAGCCTCCACATTCTAGTTTATTGGGCAAGGCTATTATATTTACCATATTGCTCTACGTTTAGGGTGATTCTCTCATATATTTTTTTTCCCCAGACCTGAAGTTCCCAAAGAGAAAAATGTGTATGCAAAAACCGTATCGTTTCATTTCCCCCACCCCTTGCCCATCCTGGTAACAGCCATTACTGAACTCTGCTGAACAAAGCTATTTCTCTCACAGCCAGAAAGAAGCCATGGGTGAATAGTTGTTGCAAGAAGCCAAGCAGACCTAGAAAAGTAAGAACCTGAGACTATTTCGCTCCCATCGTTTTGACTTATTCTTTCTATATACACTTGGATTCAGTTTTTTAAAAAATCTTCAGTGTAAGGACTCAAGAAGGGCCCTGCGGGAGCCAGTGCCGGATTTACGTATAAGCTAAACAAGCTATAGCTTAGGGCCCCACTCTCTTGGGGGCCCCAAAAAAAAATTAAAGAAAAAAAACTGGATGTACATTTCCAAAATATAAGATGAAAAACAAAATAAAACCTATTGATATTGTGCAGTTTGAAGCAAAATTACTGGCTACTTTTGGAAGAAACCATCGTCCAGGCCCATAAAATTATTATTCAAAGTTTTACTGGCAGAATTCTTCAACAACAGAACAGTAAGCATTAATGAGACAAACCAAAATATCCATACAATGTCTTGTGCCATCCAGCACAGGCTCGGCATCTTATTAGAAACATAAGATTCCCCCAAACCAGCCTGCATTCCAGCCTCCATGCTATGCAGCTCTTGGGCAGCCATTTACATGTATTGTTCTCCCTGTAGTGTTCAGAGAGACTAACAGCCACCACCCCTTCAAGATGGCAAATTTGCAGCTCGGTACCTTTGTCACCTGATCTAAGGTGACAACAGTTTAGAGTAACAGAAAACAATCAACAGGTAATCATTAACCCGTTTAGGAGCTTAGAGTCCCTTAGAAAAACTGCTGTGGAAACCTCCCCAATGCACATTTAGCCATCTTCCATTTTAAACCTTCATTAATGCACACACATTTTTCATTTCTGTGTCAATTACATCTATTATATTTAACAGTTTGGGGAAGCAGCTGTCCTTACACTTGCCTGGCCTGCCTCTTCCTCCGGCTCTGAAGCTTCCCCTGCCTCTGATTCTTGCCTCTTTGCCCCCCACAAATCATTGCTCCCTCTTCCAAGTCAGACTCCAGCCCCGCTCCCCCCCCCCCCGCCGTGCACACTAGTCAGGGTCCTGATAGTACCTGCCAGGGACCTACTTCCATTTCAGAAAATGCTTCATGTGCTATATTTCTGTGCGGCAAGCTGGGTGTGAAAGGGAACAGGGGAAATGGTCTGCGTTTGTTAAGGCAGAGCCTCCGAGTTATACGCCATCAAGCAGCACAGATGCATCTCCCCGCTGAAGGTTGCAAGACCCGTCATGAAGCAACTAATTGGTGTCTTGGGCAAAAGAGGGGACGGGAGGCTGGGTGGGGAACAGTGCCGTCCTGCTGTGTTCCAAGAAAGGAAGAGCACTTGGGGATGACAAAATTAATATTGTCTGCATTGTGGGCTATGTAATTGAATTGTCAATTATGTTTTTTAAAATTGTCAATTACACCAGGCCCTCCCAAATGGATGAAGCGCTGCAAATTACAAAGCAATCTTTCTCTTCTCGGTGGCCTCTTAATAATAATCTACGGCTCCCAAAGGCTCCCGGTGCCGGTGTCAAGGAGCCAAAGACCGTGACTGGGTTTTTAAAACGGACTCTGCGGTTGTATGGCCATTACTTACATTTGCATCTAAGGAAGCGAAAGGGAGGGGGGGATACATAGCAATCAGTTCCTCATGTGTAAAGCTGTAAACTGCAACTGATTGCTATTCATTCCGCTGCTGCTCTCGAAAATATAAATACAATAGTTCGTGCATGCATATGTATTATGTGGCAAGCGCCAGGATGAGGAGGAAAGGCTGGGTTACTATTAAAGGAGAGGTAATGAATCCTGATCCATGTAGAATATAAATTTGTCCAGCATTGCATATCCTCCAACATTTCTCCCATGGAAACAGGGACATCCAGCGCTATTTGTATAGAAAAAGAGGTGCTGGGTCTTACCATGAACACCTCCCTCGCTCTGTTAGAATGGCAGTGGCACCCACCTGAGAGGTGCTGGGGAAGAAAGTCCTGGGGATATCCTATTCCAGGGGTCAGCAAACTTTTTCAGCAGGGGGCCGGTCCACTGTCCTTCAGACCTTGTGGGGGGCCGGACTATATTTTGAAAAAAAAATATGAATGAATTCCTATGCCCCACAAATAACCCAGAGATGCATTTTAAATTAAAGGACATATTCTATTCATGTAAAAACACCAGGCAGGCCCCTCAAATAACCCACTAGAGATGCATTTTAAATAAAAGAACACATTCTACTCATGTAAAAAAACGCTGATTCCTGGACCATCCATGGGCCGGATTTAGAAGGCGATTGGGCCACATCCGGCCCCCGGGCCTTAGTTTGGGGACCCCTGTCCTATTCCATACCCTGAGTACCCTCCAACATTTCTCTGATGAAAATATGGACGTCCTAAGGAAAAGCGGGACCAAATTCCAGGATCAAATCAGAAACCAGGATGGCTTATGTAAATCCAGGTCTGTCCCTGGGAAATAGGGACACTCAGAGAGTCTGGCATTGGGTCTTTCAGACAGCACAGAAATCAGCGTATGTTAAGATGAATTTTCAGAGATCAGAACATTGGCTCGGTTGACATATGGGCCAAACACACAGCTTAGGTTTTGACCTAGATCCTTTCCCCACTGCCAGTTGTGGAAAGAACCTTGTTCTTTGGTCCAATGTCCTGTTCTCACAGCTGCTGTGCAGATGCCCATGGAAAGGCTGCAAACAGAGCCTGCGTGCTTCCTGTATTTTGTCCAAGTAGCAGCTATTATTGTTCTTTGCAGAGAGGGCAATTGAGAGTGGCTATTCAAGAGCAAAGGAGATGGTAGCCACCACTAATCTCTTAGTACCAGTTAGGGTGGGCGGGAAAAATGTGGTTTACATTTTCCAAGCAATACACGAACTGAAATATAGCTATCCTTCAAAATTCGCACTTCTCTGAATTTTGTGCTGCAGCTCACTAACCCTAAAATGTGGTGTAAAATGCTGGTGGTTTTTTTTTAGGACTTCCTTAAAAAAAAACAAGCTGTTAACTGTGGAATGTGGAAATGTGGTGAACTGATTGGAAGAATGAGAACCTAAGGAAAATACACCCATCACACGAAGTTCCAGTCAACAGGAAGCAATGAAATGGGTTGAACCTGAAAACTAAAGGCTTTCAGATAGCATTAAATATAACTTTTGCTGAATGGAATTCACATGTGAGCAGACACGATAGAAGGATCTTGGCCACGAGGAAGGGCATTATTGGATAATACAGTGGTGTGGGTAGTGATGCATATGTTAGAAGCAGACGGAGTTCAGAGAGAAAAGAAACTGATAATACAGTACTTTACTTAGTAAACTGAACAAGAACAGCATATGAGGAGAAATAAACAGAGAGGTTTTATGAGGAGCGGTTGAAGGAGCTGGGTGTGTTTAGCTTGGAAAAGAGGAGACTGAGAGGAGATAGGATAACCATCTTCCAATATCTCAAGGGCTGTCACATGGAAGAGGGAACAAGCTTGTTTTCTCCTACTCTGGAGGGTAGGACTCAAAATGAGAGGAGATTCCAACTAAACATATGGAAAAACTTTCTGACAGTAAGAGCTATTCAACACTGGAATGGTCTCCCTTGGGAGGTTGTGGACTCTCCTTCCTTGGAGGTTTTTAAGCAGAGGTTGGATGGCCATCTGTCACAGATACTTCAGTCGAGATTCCTGCATTGCAGGGGGTTGGACTAGATGATCTTAGGAATCCCTCCCAACTCTACAGTTCTATGATTCAATGTTTCTTAATAGTTCAGGTCTTAGTCCATAGCAGGAAGGCATACTTCAACTAAACACACAACTAAATTCCCTTAGAACTACGCAATCAATCAGAGCTCAAGTTACTTCAGCAAGGATCATGCCTTTGTGAGTGGTTGCTAGGAAATGCCTCCACCGAGGCCATCCCCTTGGTTCGCTAACTGTCAGCAGAATTAACCCTTAGGTTACTAATTGAATGAGCCTTGCTGCTGTACTTCCAGCAGTGTGGAACCTCCATTTGAACTCCACTTCCAGATAATTGCAGAAAAGCAATGTCTCAGCTGGGGTATGGAAGCAACCCTGATGATGCAGAAGCTTTTGATGGGGGCTGCATCTTGCAGCATCTAATTCTAACACAACATTGCAATCAGGGGGAAAAGATGGGATAATGTACGAGTGTGTGCTGCTTTATTAAGGTCTGTGGTGATGGACCAGCCAAGTGAAACTTTTGTATGTGTGCCTGCATAACTCTTCCACAGTATTTTCAAACTTGCATCGGTGGGGATGGGAGATGGGCCTGCTTTAATTAAAAATTTAAAAACCCAGGTGCACATTTTAATGTGATACATATGTTGATTTTGATTGCTTGTTTATTTGGAGGACTGGAAATTGCAGGTGCCACTCAACTTGTCAAACCAAAGCATTTCAAAAGTCCCAGAAACATAACTGGGGCTTAGTTCTCTGATAGGCTGCAGGGAAACAGCTTGCATCATTTCACCTTGAAATCAAGCCTCACGATTGTATCAGTTACAAAATATTGTGCTGCGAATAGCTCAGTATATTTCCAAACCGACGTGCTGCCCTGCATACCTGTTGAAGTGTAGGGCCTACCCTGATGGGAAAGTAGGTCACTCAGTAGCAATTAATGTATATTGTTTGCAAAGAAACAGATTGTTGATTCCTGCAAATGTATTGTAGTCTGTTCCCAGAGAGAAAATGAAACGAGTTTCTGTGTTCACGTAAAGCTCATTAATCCCAGCTTTAATTATGCTTTTCGCAAGTCAGACTTGCAGTAATCAAGTCCAAGACCAGGAGTTGACATTTGCAGCTGGGCATTAAAAAGAAAAAAGCTATTGGAATGCATTTCTCCTTTTTTGCCATCATCTTCCCTAGAGTAAGGGATGTGGGTGGCGCTGTTGTCTAAACCACAGAGCCTAGGGGTTGCCTGATAGCCTTGCCGATCAGAAGGTCGGCAGTGTGGTGTCATGTTTCTAGATTCAGGTAGGTAGCCGTGTTGGTCTTACGCAGTAAAATATATAAATAATAATAAAAATTGTCCAGTAGCAGCTTAGAGACCAACTAAGTTTGTTCTTGGTATGAGCTTCCGTGTGCATGCACACTTCTTCAGATTATATTTCTACACTGGTACCTCATGTTGCGAACAAGATCCATTCCATTCCGGCGGCCCGTTTGCAACATGAAAAGGCTGCAACATGAAGCGCCGCATCTGCGCACGTGCATGATGCAATGCAGCGCTTCTGCGCATGCGCGCAGGTTACGGACATGCCAAACCTGGAAGTAACCTATTCCGGAACTTCCAGGTTCAGCGTGTTCATAACCTGAAAAGACGCAACATGAAGCAGACGTATCATGAGGTATGACTGTACTGTGATGTCATGTGTACAACACGCATTGCGCATACAACATCACATTGTCGGGAGGAGGGCCAGTGCGGAGCCCAGCGCAGCATGGCTCCAATTGCTGGCAGTTCCTCCTCCCTCGTCCTCAGGAGAGGTTTGCCACTGAAGCCATGCCACGCTCGGCTCGGCTCTCAGCCTCCTCGGCCCCCTCCACACTGAGGGGGCCGGTCCCCCCACCAACAGATATCGATTGAGTAAATTGGATTTGATCCCTTTTTTTCTCGCCCTGCATAGCTTTGTTGTTTGTTCAGGGTGTTGGCTTTAAAATGTTTAAAATCTGATTTTAGACATGCTTTGCTGTTGTATAGAGTATATTTATGCAAAGCTCTTGGAGAGCATTCTGGGTTCTGGCTGGACAGCGGCATCTCATAACTACATAATGCAAGCTTTTGAAATAGCCTCCCCCCCAAAAAAAACCTCAATCTGATTGTATTTATATTGTTTTCAGAAAATAGAGATGGAATTAATTATTTCCAGGAGAAACTCAGAATGATAAAAAGAAGCAGATCCGCCTTGTAAGAGAGACTCGTATAACAAGAAGATTTAATATTCCACTCAACATTTCTCCCTCCCTCGGCAAAACATTTTAATTTCCAATAAGAGTTTTTCATTTTTAGATCCTTCTGAATTAAGTCTTATGGAGAATTTTAATTAAATTAAAATCAATCTAAGTAACTAGCTGTGACTTTACGGAGCCACCAGCATAAAGAGAAAATGGGGTAATCTGTTCATCTGTTCCTGATCCCTTAGATATAAATATTGTAAGAGCCTAGAAAATAAGTATAGCCACCACGGCAGGTTGATAGATAGAAGAGGGGCCTTCTTGTCCTTATCAGAAACTGACAGAAGTCTGTGATGGAGGCAGGGGATGCCTCTGTCAAGATTGTGCAAGTGACTGGCTAGACACCCCTGTAAGACAGTCAACAAACCTCACATTTGCATGGTGCTGACAAATGGTTCCTCATCACCTTAGTAAAAGTGACAAGTGGGATGCCGAAGGGTTCTATCCTAGGCTCATTGTTGTTCAAAATCATCATTCATTCATTCATTCATTCATTCATTCATTCATTATTTGTACCCCACCCGTCTGACTGGGTTGCCCCAGCCACTCTGGGTGGTTTCCAACATATATAAAAGCATGATAAAATATAAAACCTTTAAAAGCTTCCCTATACAGGGCTGCCTTCAGATGTCTTCTAAGGTTATATAGTTTCTCGTCTCCTTGACATCTGATTGGAGGGCATTCCACAGGGAGGGCGCCACTACCAAGAAGGCCCCCTATAAATGACCTGGATGAAGGTACTAAGGGGAAGCTCATCAAATTTCCAGGTGACACCAAACTGGGAGGGGTGGCGGATGCCACAGAAGAAAGAGTCTGGATACAAGACGACCTTAGCAGATTGGAGAACTGGGCCAAAACTAACAACGTGAATTTCAATAGGGACAAATGTAAGGTTCTGCATTTAGGCAGGAAGAACCAGCTGCACAGAAATAAGATGGAGAACACCTAGATTGCCAGCAATACATGTGAAAAGGATCTAGGGGCCTTGGTGGACCACAAGCTTAACATGGGTCAAGGGTGTGATGCTGCAGCAGAAAAAAGCTAATGCTATATAGGTAAAGGTAAAGGCACCCCTGACCGTTAGGTCCAGTCATGGACGACTCTGGGGTTGTGGCGCTCATCTCGCGTTATTGGCCGAGGGAGCCGGCGTACAGCTTCCAGGTCATGTGACCAGCATGACCTAAGCCACTTCTGGTGAACCAGAGCAGAGCACGGAAACGCCGTTTACCTTCCTGCTGTAGCGGTACCTATTTATCTACTTGCACTTTGACATGCTTTCGAATTGCTAGGTGGGCAGGAGCTGGGACCGAGCAATGGGAGCTCACCCCATCGCAGGGATTCGAACCGCCGACCTTCTGATCGGCAAGCCCTGGACATCCCTAATGCTATATACTAGGCTGCATTGTGTGGTGTAGTGGTTAAGAGTGATAGACTCGTAATCTGGGGAGCCAGGTTCGCGTCTCCGCTCCTCCACATGCAGCTGCTGGGTGACCTTGGGCTAGTCAAACTTCTCTGAAGTCTCTCAGCCCCACCCACCTCACAGGGTGTCTGTTGTGGGGGAGGAAGGGAAAGGAGAATGTTAGCCGCTTTGAGATTCCTTCGGGTAGTGATAAAGCGGGATATCAAATCCAAACTCTTCTTCTTCTCTTCTGCATTAACAGAAGTATAGTGCCCCAATCAAGGGAAATTTACTGTTCTATTCTGCCTTGGTCAGACCACACCTGGAATACTGTGTCCACTTCTGGGTCCCACAATTTAAGAAGGATGTTGACAAGCTGGAATGTGTGCAGAGGTATGCCCTGCGATCCTTGAGGGCAGTATAGAAATTAAACAAATTACATAATTACATAAAATAAAATTCTGAAAAGACCACTTTATTGCCTAAAATCCACTTCTCATCTCGTCATTGGCATCGGTAAAAGAAAAGGAAGGCGAACCATTCATGATGGTCCCCTATGGTTTTTCGAATCACTTTTGCACTCTGGGCAAACTTTGCTTTTCCTAGTAGAGGAGCGCCCTCTGGTGTCTTTTTGGTAAAATACAGTTTCACCACAAAATGTTTTCATCATGCTGGTGGGGAGTCGTAACCATAGCTGCTCGATAATCTAAATTACTGTCGCTAAGTAGTAAAATTGCTGAATCCTCTGGCTTTGCTGTCTTCATAAAAACGGTTCCCACCTTCCATCTCAGGTAGGACTAAAAATAATCTTATAATTCAAACAACAACCTAAATTAGCTGCTGGAGCCTTTAATATGTTGTGGATAAACATGACACGTTTTAGTTGCTGGAATCAAGAGGGTAATCAGTTTTTACGATCATGGTGTTCCCAATTAGAGTGCACAATAGCTTTGGGAGACTTGTCTTTTATTAAGAAGTTTTGGGGGAAGTAGTTTGCCAAGCCCCTAATCCAGCTAAAATTAGCAAAAAGCAGTTAGCGGGGCTTTGTCTTGTTGAGGATTGAGAATGAACTTCTAAAGGAGGACAGAATAAGGCAGAAAAGCTTTTCTCCAATGAAGCTGAATGCTGGAAGATTCAGGACAGACAAAAGAAAGCATTTCTCCACACAGTGCATTGTTAGACTATGGAACTCACTTCCACAGGAGGCAATGAAAGCCGCCATCTTGGAGGATTGGATAAATTCAGGGAGGAGAAGGCTACTAGCCCCAGTGGCTATTTCCTGATTCGATGGTCAAATGCAGTAGTGCTTCTGAATACCAGTTGCTAGAAGCCACAGGAGGATTGTTGTTGTTGTTGTTTAGTCGTTTAGTCGTGTCCGACTCTTCGTGACCCCATGGACCAGAGCACGCCAGGCACTCCTGTCTTCCACTGCCTCCCACAGTTTGGTCAAACTCATGTTCGTAGCTTCGAGAACACTGTCCAACCATCTCGTCCTCTGTTGTCCCCTTCTCCTAGTGCCCTCAATCTTTCCCAACATCAGGGTCTTTTCCAAGGATTCTTCTCTTCTCATGAGGTGGCCAAAGTATTGGAGCCTCAGCTTCACGATCTGTCCTTCCAATGAGCACTCAGGGCTGATTTCCTTCAGAATAGATAGGTTTGATCTTCTCGCAGTCCATGGGACTCTCAAGAGTCTCCTCCAGCACCATAATTCAAAAGCATCAATTCTTCGGCGATCAGCCTTCTTTATGGTCCAGCTCTCACTTCCATACATCACTCCTGGGAAAACCATAGCTTTAACTATACGGACCTTTGTCGGCAAGGTGATGTCTCTGCTTTTTAAGATGCTGTCTTAAAATGAGGATAGAGTACTCTTGTGCTCAGGTCCTAATTACAGAATTCCCACAGGCATCAGATTGGTCACTGTGAGAAGAGGATGCTGGACTAGATGGGCCATTAGCTAGATCCAAGAGAGCTACTATTATGTCCTTATGAGCTGTGCAAGAGAACTTATTGAAGGATCAGGAACTGTGATCGTTCATGATCTCTCTTGGACCACCTGCTTTACTCCACTGAAACTGAATTTTGGAAGATTGCAGACAAACAAAAGAAAGCACTTCTTCACACAGGGCATAAACAATGGAATTCACCCCCTGCTTGCAGGGGTTTTGACTAGATGACCCTTCCAGTCCCTTTCAGCTCTACAATTTACAAGGCACAGTGGCGGCCACCACCTTGTTCTGATCCAGAAAGTCTATTGTGTTATGCTTTTAACATAAATCTTTTTCTTTCATAGGAACTTTAAAAAATCAGTATACTGGTTCGTTTCAATCTCCCCCAGTTTACACCACAGTAAAATCTATTATTTGATGGTTTTAAGTTGCATCCATATTCAACTCATCAAAAGCTGCTAGCTAAATGTAGAGAGTTCTGTATTTGAATAAGGGAATTGTACTCGGGCATGAACTGTAGGAGATTGGATTCAAACAGTATACCGAGTTCTTAATTTGCATGTTAAGTAGTTTGCCCTGAGGAAGAACATTTACGTTCAAACATGTTGGGAAGTCGGGAAGCCGGTTTGCAAACAAAATCATTTTCCACCCATTGGTTTTGATTTCTTTTCAAACCCCACCTCAGCCATCGACATAGAGCCACCTTAAATGCAGGACACATTGAAGCCAGACTGCACTACGAAGAAATACCTCTGCGATTCAGCTCTAATTTATTTCTGCCCAGTTCTCTTTCTTTTATTGTTACCGTACAAAGGTCACATCTCCTCTTTGAGATTATACATTCAGGTATTTCTTAAAAGAATGTACGTTATACTTGTGAAAATCTATAGAAAGCCAAATTCTTCCTTCCTGTCCAAAAGGAAGTGCAGCTTTTTTGGTTCTCAAGCGTTTGACCTTTTCTGCCAGCACAGACTTCCATTTTTAGTGCTTGTTAAACAGACATCAGAAGCTGCCATTTGGACTTCATCTTGCCATAAAGACTGTTGAACAGAGTTGGATGGGGGGGGGTGATCATTGCTAACTTGGGCAGCATTCAAAGTGACGTGTTAGAAAGCCTTTGGCTCAGCTATTCATTGTTAAAACGGAGCCATTCAGAGCTGAAATTGAAATGTCATCCGTCCAAAATGTGCTTCTTTCCAAATGTGCGCTAGCTCTGTTCTGAGAGATGAAATGAGAAAATCAACTTATGACTCTCTAAATCAGGGGTGCCTGGGCTGCAGCCCTCCAGAGATGGTTGGACTCCACCTCCCATCAGCCCCAGCCAGCATGCTTAATAGTCAGAGAGCTGCAATCCAGCAACATCTGATCTAAATACAGTACTAGAGGAAAAGTAG
The DNA here is from genome assembly GCF_965207765.1 of Zootoca vivipara. Classification (NCBI taxonomy): domain Eukaryota; kingdom Metazoa; phylum Chordata; class Lepidosauria; order Squamata; family Lacertidae; genus Zootoca; species Zootoca vivipara. The sequence continues at coordinate 61,589,100 of NC_142583.1, forward strand.
ACCACCACCAAAACACTGAGTTGGTGGAAGATGTTGTTGTTGTTTAGTCATTTAGTCGTGTCCAACTCTTCGTGACCCCATGGACCAGAGCACGCCAGACACTCCTGTCTTCCACTGCCTCCCGCAGTTTGGTCAAACTCATGTTCGTAGCTTCGAGAACACTGTCCAACCATCTCGTCCTCTGTCGTCCCCTTCTCCTTGTGCCCTCCATCTTTCCCAACATTAGGGTCTTTTCCAGGGAGTCTTCTCATGAGGTGGCCAAAGTATTGGAGCCTCAGCTTCAGGATCTGTCCTTCCAGTGAGCACTCAGGGCTGATTTCCTTCAGAATGGAGAGGTTTGATCTTCTAGCAGTCCATGGGACTCTCAAGAGTCTCCTCCAGCACCATAATTCAAAAGCATCAATTCTTCGTCGATCAGATTTCTTTATGGTCCAGCTCTCACTTCCATTCATCACTGCTGGGAAAACCATAGCTTTAACTATACGGACCTTTGTCGGCAAGGTGATGTCTCTGCTTTTTAAGATGCTGTCTAGGTTTGTCATTGCTTTTCTCCCAAGAAGCAGATGTAGGCATTCAAGTTCACATGACTGACATCACATGGAAGCCCATTCGATCACATCTCCATTGGCTCCACCCTCACATGAGTGAAGGCCTGAAGAGGGGAGCTGTCCTGGCGGGTGCTCGGTGCTGAGGTGTCATAGATTAGTTGGACACAGAGGAATGGTGGGAGGAACCAGCTGGGGAACCACCAAGGGAAGAAGGCTCAGAGCCCAGAGGTTGGTGGTGGGATGGTGATGGGTGGTCAAAGGGAGAAGATGGAGGAGGAGGAGGAGGAGGAGGAGGAGGAGGAGGAGGAGGAGGAGGAGGAGGAGGAGGAGGAGGAGGAGGAGGAGGAGACAGAAAAATGGTTTAGTGGTAGACCACAAACTTGACATGAGTCAGCAGTGTGATGCAGCAGCTAAAAAAGCCAATGCAATTCTGGGCTGCATCAATAGGAGTATAGCGTCTAGATCGAGGGAAGTAATAGTACCACTGTATTCTGCTCTGGTCAGACCTCACCTGGAGTACTGTGTCCAGTTCGGGGCACCACAGTTCAAGAAGGATACTGACAAGCTGGAACGTGTCCAGAAGAGGGCAACCAAAATGGTCAAAGGCCTGGAAACGATGCCTTATGAGGAACGGCTTAGGGAGCTGGGTATGTTTAGCCTGGAGAAGAGAAGGTTAAGGGGGGATATGATAGCCATGTTCAAATATATGAAAGGATGTCATATAGAGGAGGGAGAAAGATTGTTTTCTGCTGCTCCAGAGAAGCGGACACGGAGCAATGGATTCAAACTTCAAGAAAGAAGATTCCACCTAAACATTAGGAAGAACTTCCTGACAATAAGAGCTGTTCAGCAGTGGAATTTGCTACCAAGGAGTGTGGTGGAGTCTCCTTCTTTGGAAGTCTTTAAGCAGAGGCTTGACAGGCATATGTCAAGAATGCTTTGATGGTGTTTCCTGCTTGGCAGGGGGTTGGACTGGATGGCCCAAGTGGTCTCTTCCAACTCTATGATTCTATGATTCTGTGATTCTATGATTCTAGTGAGCAGGAAGAGCAGTCCAGAATGAGAGGCAGAAGCTAAACAAGGAGGGGAGGGAGGCCAAGAAGCAGAGATGAGTCAGGCTGGTGAAGAGTCACAGATCTCTTTCCCTCCTGCTGTGACAAGCTCCCCTCTCCCACAGAATCCCACAGAATGTGGTCAGCAGGAAGCTCAATGAAGCTAATGATTTGAGGAATCATGGAGAGAGAGCGGTGACCATCTTTTCATAAGACTTTAAATCACTGCAATGCAGATACTGCAGATGGGAAGCAACAGGATTCAAAATATGGCTCCTCTAGGTAGAGCAGAGGTAGTTCCAGCCTGTCCTTCTCCAAACCCATGGAGTCCTGCCCCTCCTTCTACCTCTCACTGCTAACCAATCCCAAGGAGCTCCCTCCAGGCTACATATTTCCCTAAACCTGGCCTTTCCCTGCTACCATTGGCCTTTGCCTCTGCTAAGCACTCAAAGCCAGCCAGGGGTGAAGAGGGCTCCACCCCTCTGCTGGCCAGCAGTATTTGCATTGCCCATCATTCATAACAGTACTTGCGGCACCCTCTAAAAAGTGTTGGGATGGGAAAGCGAAGGCTACAGAACAAACATGACTTCTCCAATTCACCGTAATTAATTAATGTCTCTCGCTATCAGCACAAATGATTAATTTGGCTCGGTAATGGGGAAATGCTTTAAACCGGCACACAGGGTGTGTGCTGTGGAAGTGGGTGATCTGTGACAGCAGCTACAAGAGAACAGCAGTTTTCCAAAATGCAAAGGTCACTTCCAAAGGTCGCCGTGTCTTGCATGCCTTCAACTGCCATAGCGAAGCATGTGGGAAATAGGAAACGATGTGCTGATGGCTTGTGATAATCCTATGAAACATGACAAAGGTAGTCTTTGGCAAAGGAAATCTAATTCATTTAAGGGGTGCTTTGGGGAGGGGCCACAGCTCAGTGCCAGAACACCTGCTTTGCATGTAGAAGGTCTCTGGTGTCTTCAGTATGGCTCTGAAGTTCCTTTTAGCAACCAGTATTTCTTGATCTTTCTTCTTCTTTTTGCAAGCCCAGTCGCAGTCCCCATCCCCCAGATGTCAGGCCCCATAAATAAGAAGACACACACAGAGTGTTACGGGATTAAATTAGGCCACAACTTTATTAAAATTCAGGTGTAGGTGAACCTTGGCTTAGGCATTGGGCATGTATCCCTCACAGCCCCTGTCTGGGAACTGAGGAAGAGCAGGGATGGGGGGAGTTTAGGGGGACATTGCAGAACATAAGTTTACGTGGCAGGCCCCTCCAACTCCTCCCATTCTGGGGTTCTGACCATGCACCGAGCACTCATGGTCAGTGGTACCTAGCATAAAAAACCCCACTAACAGGGCCCTGCTAACACCGCCACGTGAGAGGTGAGCTACCACACTACTCCTTGGTTACATTGATGGATTAAAGGATTCCACTCAAGGCCTAAAACCCCCAAAGTTGTGGCAATTGCTACGGGGAAGGCAAAACCTGCAGAGCAGAAAATTCCTTCCCGGCTCTGAGAAACAGCAACCATCGTGTGACCATAGCAATGCCTGCAAATAACACTACGCTTTAAAGGGAGGGGTGGGTGGGTGATGCTCTGACCAGAATGGCTGAGCAGCATTCCCAGCAGCCTCCTTTTCTGGTTCTCAGCTCCGCCCCCAGGGCCGCAGCCGATTGGCTGATGGTGCAGGTCACCTGGGTGACCTACAGCCTACAGGTACGGCCCAGGGGTCAGAGCAATGGGCGGCATGACCCCGTGGGTCAGGGAAGCCTGCGCCGGGTCGCAAAAGCCGCCCCCGTCATGACTGGTGAGCGGTCATTACTAATGTTTTTATCACTGTTTCTCCTCCTTTTGTTGTCATTTTGCATGATGCACACTGCCTTGCTGTATCTTTATGAACGTGCGGCTTTGAAATATTTAAGTAAATAAATAAATGGGCATGAAAAGCTTTTAAAAAAACGGTCCATGAGGCATGTAGAGTCAATTCCGCCCTCCTTCTCTGTGCTACATCAAGAGGCAGCTCAGAAGATACTTAACCAGACGAGATGAGTCGAGCAGTGTTTTATTTTATTTTTTGTCAGCAGAGGCCAGGTGAGATATGACATTCAGTCTTCGGCTGCTATCTTGTCACATACGTTGCCCTAGGAAGAATAACAGGCTCTACTCTCCATTTTAAAACACATGAGTTAATCTTGCCCCTGACAGCAAGCTTCTATACCACTAGTTTTAACAACGGCACCTGGTTTGGCACATTAGTAGCGGATCAAAACTAGGCGGCCCTCTCCTACCTTCAGAGTGTTTTGGTGCAAAGAAATATGAGCCCGTGGAACTGATGGTTGTCTGAATGCACTGGTTTTACAGCTACAGATCTGCAATAGATGTGTCAGACAGACATTCACTGAGATTGGCAGCTTTTGTATTTGCTTCAGGAAACAAGGATGAGCTACATCAGCCCTCGCCGATACAGAGCCCATCTGATGTTCTGGACTACAGCATAAGCTGCTGAGGAAGGTCACCTTGTGGAGGTGCCCCTAATAAAAGAGTTTCCCAAACCGTGGTTTGGAAAAACTTCAATATCATTCAGAATTCACACAGCTAAAAACAGCAACATGATGTTGCTGGCATGTCATTGGATCTGGGTTTGTGCTTACACATCTGTCAAGCAGTGGCATTTCAAGACAGAAATTTTCAGAGACAGAGATAGGGAACCTGTGGCTCTCCAAATGTTGTTGAACCACAACTCCCATCATCCCTGATCACTGGCTGATGGGATTGGGCATGCAACAATCCATGGAGAGCCGCAGGAACCACACATGGAGAGCAGGAACCACACATGGAAGCCAGTGTGGTGTAGTGGTTAAGAGTGGTAGACTCATAATCTGGGGAACCGGGTTCGTGTCTCCGCTCCTCCACATGCAGCTGCTGGGTCACCTTGGGCTAGTCACACTTCTCTGAAGTCTCTCAGCCCCACTCACCTCACAGGGTGTCTGTTGTGGGGGAGGAAGGGAAAGGAGAATGTTAGCCGCTTTGAGACTCCTTCGGGTAGTGATAAAGCGGGGTATCAAATCCAAATCCAAACTCTCTTCATCCAAGCTCCCCATCCATGTGCCATGAGGATAATCTTGCAAAGGGCTGATCTGTCCTCCAAGTCCAACTACAGTGCTAAATGAATTCATCCTCCAGAACTGAACTGGCTCCTCCTCCTGCATTTTCTGTTTCAGAACAATATTTGTCCGTTTTATATTCCTACTGGGTTATATGAAACGTTTTATCTAACCCAGAAGACCTGTAGCAGAGCAGAGTTAATGTGCATGTCTGATTCTTATGATTCTTCTGAGACAAATAACTATTGTGACTTCGTCTAAAATGAATTTCACAGGCTAACATAACAGCACTTGCTTTAGAAGTGGTCCAGGATAACTTCCCTATAAACTCTGGGTTATAGCCAATGCGAATCCTGCTCGAACTATGCCCATTGACGTTAACGGACATGACTAACTTAGGGTAATTAATTTCAATGGGCCTACTCTGAGTGTAGAACTTAGATCATATCCACACCATGCAATTAAAGCACATGGGTTCTGTGTAAAGCACATGGGAACAGATTAAGGAATCCTGGGAACTGTAGTTTGTTGAGGGTGCTAAAAATTGGAGCTCTGTGGTGAGTAAACCACAGTTCCTAAGATTATTTGAGGGAAGCCTCTTGCTTTTAATGTGAGTTGATTTTGCTTTAAATATGTGGTGTGGATGTGACATTAGTTGGATACAGCCCTCCACAGGAGTAGCCGTAACACTGTGGTCAATTTTAATTTCCTCTAGGTCATAATGGCTAGTAACCATATAGTTTCAACAGCCTCTTATGAGCAGGCAAGTAGTGGCTTGTGCTTCTCTTCCTCCCCCCACTGCAATTGCAAGGAGGGGTCCAGACCATAAGAGCAAACAAAGGGCCAGTAGTGTCTGTGGTATGGACGAGGGGGTCCAGGAAAGCATATTGGCCAACACAAACACATAAAGCCAGGAGCCAGCATTGGGTTTGCACATGCACGTTCCCCCCTGGGTGGTGGAAGAATCATGTGCTGAGATGCATTTGTACATGAAGAAATCACTGCTTTTCCTTTCACTCATTCAAAGCCCCACCTGGAAACATGGTCCTGGCTCCCCTAACACACTGAAACCCTCTCTCCAAAACAAATGCTGCTTGAAGTAGCTCAAAACTGTCAAGGAGCTCAATTGCATTGCATTTCAAAGGAAGCCTTGGTAGTTCGCTGTTCCCACTTTGTTTTGCAGGTTGCCATGGAAATAAACTTCACTGGACCTTGTTCCAGCCATTACATCAATGAAGCTGGTCTTCTGCTAACAGAATCAGACAAAAGGTGCTTTAAAACCTGGGCTGTTTTTAGCAATGCGGTACAATCCAACTAAGATCAGGAAGATTGTGTGTGCCGGTGTGTCAATTAAATTATTATACTTGATTTCTAAATCTTCACTAGCGGGTACACTAGTTTTAAGAACCCATGTAAAGCCTGAAACATTCCACTCCTTAGTAATGTGTGAATGAGCTCAGTGGAGGAACTGGGTAAGAATAGACAAGGAACATTGTGTTGGAGCCTGGGGGATTATGAATGTACGGTGTTCTCATGCTACCTCTGACCACCAACAGCAGAGATGAACTCTGCCAGGGCTAAGACTGCTGGGTGCCACAGTTGGAAGTGATAATCCATAGATCACTGTGGTGTTGCCCCACTGGTGAAGCACCAGGGATACAGATTGGAGTCCTTCCAGGACAGCAAAGTGTTCTTAGGCTCAGGAGTGACTCTGCCCATCCTGACTGGCCAATGGCTAAAGCAGAGTTCCTCAACCTTGGGTTGAAGTAGACTGGGCTATGCTTTTCCCCTAACTTGGAAAGACTATAAAGTTTTCCCGGACAAGCTAGATCTTTGCCTCCACTGGGTTGTGATTCCATGGCTGGCTGCCTATGGCCTCATACTTCCCTTCAGCATGGGGTTTAATGGAGAGAAGGGAATGGGCTGGGCACAAATCTCCCATGCCAGCTCTCTCATCAGGACAGACCTGCCACAATCCCTGGGCTCCACTTGAGCTCTTCTCAGCTCAAGACCTGCAGTCAGTGCTACCCTGATCCAATGAAGAAGATAGATGAATGAAAGCCAGGTTGAAAGTATGATATGGTTCTTGATGGGGCAATGGAACCATCTAACCACATGCAGATTATGTGGGAGTCCCAGCCCCATCTCGGCCAATGCCAATCAGGATGAAGCCTGCTTTTCCTTGAGGAGTTGCCAACCTACTTGCATCAGACAAGCTCTTGCTCCCTGGCAAACTCTATGATAGGTGGGTAAAGACACTGTCTTTAGCATGGGCACCAAGCAATGAGGGATACCATACCTGGTTCTCTTTCTTCTGTTTGCAGGAGGCCTGTTGGAGTGACTTGCTGGCAAATCCAAACATTTCTGCTTGCCTTTCAGGAATTATCTCATCTGCATCTGTTGTTCCTCTGCTTGCCAGTGGTTGGGAGATAGCTAGATATCCCTTTCCCAAACCCATCGGCAACCAAGTGTTAGGCAGGAAGTGGGGCAGGGGCAGCCAACATCACTTCTCCAGATAGAGGGAAGGGACAGGCCCTGGTTAGGGGAGATTGCGTGTCATGTGTGTGTGGCCCCTTGCCTACCCAGTTCCTTCCTTGTCCATTGAAATATACTCGGAGTCGAGAGTGAATTTCATGCTCTTTATTCAGCTCATAGTCATCAAGGAGGAGAAGAGAAGACGAATGGCTCTTTTCCCAAAACCATCTGCTTATATACATTATTTACACAATGGGCCTTGCGTGATTGGCTACTTCAGGGCTACACCTGTGGGCCAATTATATTGTGGATTGACTTCTGCCTGCAGCCTGATTGGCTGCTCCTACAGGCCAATCAGGTAGCAGATTCACTTCTGCCAGCCGCCTGATTGGCTGCTCCAGCAGGCCAATCAGGTTGCGGATTCACTTCCACCTGGAGTTGGATTGGGTAGCTCCCGCTGATTCTGAATCCTATTGTTCTAGGATTCAGCTCAGTACATAACACCCCTCCCCTCTAAGTTCCAGTCCTGCCCGGGAAGTTGCATTCGTAGTCCCCAAGGTCTGCTGGCCGCCTCCGTGTGCGTTGTGGCCTGGGGTGTTCCTTGGTCAGGGGTTCTGGTTCTGGCTCGTGTTCCGAGGCTGCTGGCTGTGCCGGGGCTGTCTGGTCTGGCGCCACTGAACCACTAGGTTGTAGTTCTGGTTCCGGTGTCCTTCCAGCCTCGGGGCGCCCCTCTGTGCCTACTGCTTCTGCTTCCCCTGCCCACCCCTCTCGCTCTACAGGCCTCACTGCCCTGCTGTCCCCTTGGGACCCCTCTGTCCCGCTCTCCTCCCGGGTTCCTCCTGGGAATCGTTGCCGTAGCTGGTCGCAGTGGCGGCGCCAACATTGCCCCCCTTCCGTTAGTACCTCGTACGACACGGGACCGGTCACCTTGGTGACTGTGGCGGGTACCCATGCTGGGCCTGCCCCAAAATTCTTTGCATACACTGGGTCCTGGGCCACAAATGTCCGGGGGTTCCTGCCTTTCCCCACCACTACCTCATCCTGAGCTCTGTCGGGGTGAAGTCGGTCCAGTCTAGTTGCAAGGCGCCGGCCCATTAGTAATTCAGCTGGGCTCCGGCCCGTCGTTGTGCTTGGGGTGCTGTGCTGTGCTAGAAGAAATGCGGCAAGGCGGTATTCCCAGTCCCCTTGTGTCATGCGGTGGAGGCTGTCCTTGGTGGTCCGCACCATGCGCTCCGCTTGGCCATTGGTGGCAGGGTGGAATGGTGCTGAGCGGATGTGGCGGATGGCGTTCTGCGCTGTGAAGGTCTGGAACTCCTCTGACGTGAATGCGGTTCCATTGTCCGAGACGAGGGTGTCAGGGAGCCCGTGGGTCGCAAACAGCTTACGTAGTACCCGGATGGCTGCCGCCGTAGAAGTGGATGGTACCAGTGCGACCTCCAGCCATTTGGTGTAGGAATCCACCACTATGAAGAATGTTTTTCCCTGGAAGGGGCCAGCGAAGTCCACGTGCAAGCGTGACCATGGATGTCGGGCGGACTCCCAGGGCTGGACTGGGGCCCTTGGGGGATCCGGGCGGGATTCTTGGCAGGTCTGGCAGTGTTGGACCCAGGCCTCTATCTCTCAGTCAATCCCCGGCCACCACACATAACTCCTGGCAAGGGCCTTCATCCTCACTACCCCTGGGTGTGTCTCGTGTAGGGCTGTGAGGACCCTTTTGCGGAGGGGCTGGGGAACAACAACCCTGCTTCCCCATAACAGGCACCCCTTGTGGGCCGACAGTTCATGTTTGCGGTTTGTGTAGCCAGCGAATTCTGGCCCGGGGCTGCTGCTGGGCCATCCTCGCCACACCCAGTCCAGGACCCGGGAGATGACCCTATCTTTTGTGGAATGGTGTGCAACTTCTTGTGCCTGAATGGGTCGGTCGGGAAGCAGCTCCAGGGTCATAACCTCTTGTGCAGGCGCTGGGTCGGGGCCTGTTTCTGGTAGTGGTAGCCTGCTGAGGGCGTCTGCGTGGCCCATCGCCTTCCCAGGGCGGTGGATTAGTGCATACTGGTAGCCGGCAAGGAAAATTGACCACCGGAGGACACGTGGAGACAACACTTGGGGGGTCTGCTTCTCAGGGGCAAACAGGCCAAGCAACGGCTTGTGGTCAGTCACTATGGTAAAGGGCCGCCCGTACAAGAAATCATGGAATTTTTTTACGCCCTTCACGATTGCCAGACCCTCCTTGTCAATCTGTGAGTAGTTTCGTTCGGCTGCAGCAAGCGTCTGGGAGAAATATGCCACCGGCACCTCTCTTCCATCCGGGAGTTGGTGTCCCAGGACAGCGCCGATGCCATAGGGAGAGGCGTCGCATGCCAGCACCACTGACAGCCTCTCGTCGAAGTGTGCTAAGACCGAGTTCGAGACGAGCAAGTCCTTGACTGCCTGGAATGCGGCCCTTTGTCGCTGGCCCCACACCCAAGGGGCCCTTTTATCTAGGAGTCTGTGTAGGGGCTCCGCTACCGCTGCCTTATGGGGAAGGAAGGCATGGTAAAAGTTCAATAGTCCCAAGAATGACTGAAGTTCGGGCTTGCTCTTGGGCGCTGGGGCCTCACAAATGGCCCGTACCTTGTCACCGGTTGGATGGACCCCTTCTGCGTCCACCTTAAATCCCAGAAAGTCCACCTGCGGCACTCCCAGTAAACACTTTTCCCGCTTCACCTTGAGGCCCGCCGTCTGGAAACGGTGCAGGACGGAGCGGAGGCGGTCCTCAAATTCCTCTGGTGTGGGCCCGGCGATCAGTACATCATCGAAGAAGGGGGTGACGCCAGGAATCCCTTTAAGGAGAGAGTCCATTAGATTCTGGAATATGCCTGGTGCCACGCTAACGCCAAATTGCAGCCGCTTTACTCTGAATGCCCCTCTGTGCGTCACAATCGTCTGAGCCTCTGCTGTGGCTTCGTCCACAGGCAACTGTTGATACGCTTGGGCCAAGTCCAGTTTGCCAAAGACTTTTGACCCAGCCAGGGTGGCGAGGACATGGCTGACCACTGGCACTGGGTATGCATGGGCCGTGAGAGCCTTGTTTATGGTGCATTTGTAGTCTGCACAGATGCGGACCGAACCGTTAGGCTTGACGGGTGTGACAATTGGAGTTTCCCAGGGGGCGTTGGGCACCGGCTCCAGCACTCCTTGCTCCACGAGCCGGTCCAATTCCTCGTCTATGCGGGGTTTCAGGGCGAACGGGACCCGGCGGGCCTTGTGTCTGATGGGTCGTACAGCGGGGTCTAGCTGTAGGGCAATGGGGGGTCCTGTATATCGTCCCAATGCCCCATCGAAAACCCCTGGAAACTCTTTGCATATGGCGTCCACGTCCACTTGTAAGCTAGTGCGGTTCACCCCGGTAACGGCTAGCCCCAGAGGTCCAAACCATGCCAGTCCCAGTAAGCTAACGTAGGGGCCCTTAACTACCAGCAAGTCCAATTGTTGCTTTCGCCCTCGATATTGCACCCTGAAGGTCCCCACCCCCATAGTAGGGACCTTACGTTTCTGGAAGTCCCGGAGGGTGAATGGGGCCGGCCTTAGTTTGGGACCCCCTTTAGGGCACAGTTCCCTTAATGTTCGGGCCGAGATTATGGATAGAGTTGAACCCGTGTCCAGCTCCATGCGGCATGGGGCTCCCTCTATCTGTACCTCTATATAAATTTTCTCTGTGCTGGGATGGGGCAACTGGAATACCTGGTAGTCCGTGATCTCCGTTGAGTTGCCTTGGTGCATGGTGCCGTGTGACCTGGGGCTCCTGGGTCGGTCATCTGATGCTTGTCGACGGGTGAGTCGAGCCCGACACACCCGGGCGATGTGTCCCAATTTTCTGCACTGCCTGCACTCTGCGTTGCGGAAACGACAGGTCCTCCTCTCGTGGTTCTCCCCGCAGCTTGCACAGTTCCCTCCTTCTCGTCGAGGCTGCTGTGGTGTGTGTGCTGCTTGAGTGCGCCGCTGTACTCGGTGTACTTCCTCCCTGTCAGATTCGGATTCGTCGGTGAGGTCTTCGTGGTAGACCCTCGGTTGGGATGGCGGGGCCGGTCGTGCCTCTTGCGTTGACCTCTCGGCGGCTTCGGTTGCCAGGGCTTCCTCCAGAGCAATCTGGAACGTGAGGTCTTTTTTGGCGTAGAGGCGTCGTTGCAACATCTCGTCCCTCAGGCCACCGACGAGGCGGTCACGAAGCATGTTCTCCAATTCTGAGAAGTTGCATAACCGGGCGGCTTGGCGGAGGGAGGTCACAAACCCAGTTATGGTTTCCCCCGGGGCTTGCCGCTTTGCGTAGAAGGCATTTCGGCAAGCTACCACCGAGGGCTGTGGTGAGAAGTGCTCCTTCAGCCGTTCCATTATTGTTTTGTAAGAGACGGTAGCGACATCTCTAGGTGCAAGGAGAGCCCGGGCGATTTCAAACGTCTCCTCTCCACAGACGCTGAAGAATGTCGCCCTCTTCATGGCATCGTTGGTGACTTCTTTCGCTTGCAGGAGGAAGTTGAAACGGGCGGCGTACCCTACCCAATCCAGTCTCCTGATGCTGGTTTGAATGGCGAGAAGCTGCTGTCGGTTGCCATTCTGGGTTCCTTGGGTCCTGGAGCTGAAGCCTGGATGCACGGTGCGATGCAGCGGTGCAGCAGGTGGCGGTGCTGCGGTGCAGTGCGTGGTGGCGGTCAGCTCAGCAGGATCCCACCTTCGTCGCCAGTGAAATATACTCGGAGTCGAGAGTGAATTTCATGCTCTTTATTCAGCTCATAGTCATCAAGGAGGAGAAGAGAAGACGAATGGCTCTTTTCCCAAAACCATCTGCTTATATACATTATTTACACAATGGGCCTTGCGTGATTGGCTACTTCAGGGCTACACCTGTGGGCCAATTATATTGTGGATTGACTTCTGCCTGCAGCCTGATTGGCTGCTCCTACAGGCCAATCAGGTAGCAGATTCACTTCTGCCAGCCGCCTGATTGGCTGCTCCAGCAGGCCAATCAGGTTGCGGATTCACTTCCACCTGGAGTTGGATTGGGTAGCTCCCGCTGATTCTGAATCCTATTGTTCTAGGATTCAGCTCAGTACATAACATCCATGCTCCTGGGCCAGGTGAAGTTGGCCTGCAATGAGGGCAGGCATCTGTGTCAGCAAGCAGCTGCTGACACCTGCAAGGGAACCATTCAACAGTGCCAGGTAAGCAGGAAAATTGAGGGACAGGTGGTGACTGTACCTTCTGCCCTGGAGGACACATGTCTCAACTGCTTTTGGAGTAATGTCAGTGTATAACAAACAGCATGGGCGTTGTATGGCATATCTCATGCTAAAGACCCCATTGAATTGACTGGGTTAAAAACATAGAATCATAGAGTTGGAAGAGACCACAAGGGCCATCCAGTCCAACCCCCTGCCAAGCAGGAAACACCATCAAAGCATTCTTGACATATGCCTGTCAAGCCTCTGCTTAAAGACCTCCAAAGAAGGAGACTCCACCACACTCCTTGGTAGCAAATTCCACTGCCGAACAGCTCTTACTGTCAGGAAGTTCTTCCTAATGTTTAGGTGGAATCTTCTTTCTTGAAGTTTGAATCCATTGCTCCGTGTCCGCTTCTTCTATACATAGTACTGGTATAGATACCGCTGCGCCGGGAAGGTAAACGGCGTTTCCATGAGCTCTGGTTTCCATCACAGTGTCCCATTGCACCAGAAGCAGTTTAGTCATGCTGGCCACATGACCCGGAAAGCTGCCTGTGGACAAACACCAGCTCCCTCAGCCTGAAAGCGAATGAGCGCCGTAACTCCATAGTCACCTTTGACTGGACTTAACCGTCCAGGAGTCCTTTACCTTTACCTTACTGGTACATCATGAAACTATGTTTATTGTCGGAATACCAGGAAAGGCATACAGATATGAGAAGAGGGTATAAATAGCTGAAAGACAGGTGGCTACACTCAACTGCTGAGGCAGCGCAGTTGGTAGAGTCCTTAACTGTGGTTGCAGCTTCAAGGATATTCTGTTCAGCACCTTGGCCAGCTCCCAGTCTCTCACTTGCAGAATCAAACATTCCCACACACATGTATATTGTGAATGGCAAAAATTGTAACATAAAGTTAATATGTGTTCAGTTGGGAGTTCTCAATGCAACTCGTTGGTTGAGATTCCCTAGTGTGAGTGTACATAATTTGTTGTTGTTGTTTATTGGGTTTCACCATAAGGCTAAGAAATGGAATTTTAAAATGCAGCAGTTTAAAAATACAGTATGCTATATGCGGGTGTTTAGGAACACTTGTCTGCTGTTCATACTTATGAGTTTGGTATTAAACCATGGGTTCTTTTAGCACTGTAGCCACAGAAAACATGATTGCTTAAAAAATGTGAAATTGACTTTCTGACAGGCCGTCTTCAGACCTAAATAGGAAATAAAACAAGATATACCATCTCACACTTTTAATGCTAAGACCACACTAGTATCACTTGGCTAGGAACTACTTTCACATGTAGTTTCCTATGGATTCAAAGATCCAGTTAAATTTGCTTACTGCTGCCGAATCTAAAGTTTGATGTCCTACAGAGAATCTGAACTGATATGTAAGAGTCTCAAAAAATGGAAAACAGGAGATTTGGTTATGGGGTTGGGGTTTTTTTTTTTTTTAATGATCCTGAAGTTCGATTCTTGGTGTTTTGCACCAGCAGTTTCTATTTCCTTTTTTGCAATTCCTAATTTCTTATTCAGTTCCACTGAGATTAAGTTGCCAGGATTCTCTGTTTAAAGTGGTTTGATGCTGCTTTAAATGGATAGTACAGATGGGGCTTTGGTGTCTGTTTGATGAAGTGCCTCTTCCAATGTGACCTTGTTTATTTATGGATTTTCTATTTAAAGTGTTTCTGTGAATGCCTAGACAGTGACCATGTATTAAAATTATAACATTCCCAGGATGGATTCATGATCAGGATCATATTTACTGGGAATGCCCCAGGAACTGTCATTTGAAGGATGATATAGAAATGTTTTGAATAACTATTGGGAGTTCCAGACTGACCACTCTTCACATTTCTATGCTTCTTTGATCCTTAAAAAAAAGAAGAAGTTGAAGAAGCCAATCAAAGAACCAAAGTATTACACAATGGACATTGCCCTAACTTTCCTGCTAAGAAAACTAGAAGCAGAGTGGTGCTAACCAGGAGAAGACTTCTGGCAGAGATATGGACTGCACTAGATATATTTGTTACATTCCGTTAGAAAATGACACAAAAAATGCAAATATATTGCCAAGGGAATTGTAGAGTATGCCTTACAATGACCACTAGGGGTACTAAAGCACCAGGGATCTGGGATGCACATCTTTCTGAAGGAAGGGATTTCTTCTGAAGGTAAACGCTTTTTAGGAGTTTTCTGAGGAGGACTATAGGAGTCAAGGGTCAATTAAACAAGGAACCCATGCATTATGATTTCTGATTATTATGAGTACCGATGTAACTGGCATAACTGCCTCTTTTTCCATTTTAAAAAAGCTAGATCTTCATTTCACACTGTCAGTGGAAGATTTTCTGCCTCTAGAAAAGATTGGGAGCCAACTGATTTGGCCAAAATTGAATGTATTAGCCTAAGCTCACTACTGGCCAGCTGCTTGGGGGCATCTCATAGGTATCAGCTAGATATGCAATAGTGGACTGGACAGTCTAAGTCAGCAAGGGGCTCTATGTTTGTATCATTCTCATTTAATAGCAAACTCAGCTAGTGAGTGCCAACAGGACTGGAGCAAAATGAGGCCACAGAGAAGCAATTAGAGGTGGAGGGAAGAATCAGCATGCCCTGAGGTTATTATTATTTTTATTATTATTATTAAACTTGTATACTGCCCTTCATCTGAAGATCTCAGGGCAGTTAACAGCTTAAAAATACAAGATAAAAATAAAATACAAGATAAAAACACAAGAAGAAGAGGAATCTGACCCCTCAAAAGCAGCTCATTGAGGGCTGAGCATTGTCAGCAGCGACATCTGGAAAATAAAAGTGAAAAAACTGTTGGAGGAGAGAAATGGAATGTCCTGTTTTGAGGGAATGTTGCTGGAACCCTGAAAAAGGGGCTTTCCTCTTAGGAAGCAGGATACACTGCAACATTTATGTTATGTGTCCCAGTTTGGTTTTCCTGTTGTGACATGAGAGCACAACAGCTTACAAGGCACTTGAAAATACATGGCTGTTACTCAGCTACCTCCTCTTCCAGGCAACCTGACACCAGGAGAAACACAATTTGTTCAGAAAGATGGAAGTCAAATAGAAATGGAATGACTTGGTAGCTCCCATACTAATGTGTTTGCGTAGCTAAGGATGGGCTTAGCGAGCTTCAGATCAGTGATTTCGGTGTGAAAAATTGATTATGTAGCTTACGCAGAGCTTTGTTGCTTGGAAAACCTAAAATATTCATCCCAGTGCTCATATTCTGTGCCGATTCGATTTGTAGCATCAGTTCAGGACATCAGTATCCAGCATAGCTGCCAAGTCTCCCATATTCCCCGGGAAACCCCCGTTTTTCCAGACGTTTCCCGCTGGCAGTCCAGATTTTTAAAAAAACCCGTAAATCCCCTGGATTCTTACCGGCCCGGGGAGGCTCCTTCTGCGCATGTCTGGAGTCTCTGGACATGCGCAGAAGCAATTTCTGGCGCGGTGGTCATTTTGGAAATGGGCAGAGCATGGGCAGAGCATGCGCAGAAGCATGCTGCGGCCATTTTGGAAATGGGCAGAGCATGCGTAAAAGCAACTTCCGGTGTCGCTCTGCCCAGTTCCAAAATGGCCGCAGTGTGACTTCCAGTTCCACGCAGCTGCCGATCCCAGATTTTTCGATCTGGAAGTTGGCATCTATGGTATCCAGCCCTTGCTGGATGGGGTTGCACTTCCCTTTGAGGACCTGGTGCTACTGCTTGGTCCAGCTTTGCTACTGGGCCTGTAAACATGGTCAATGGTCCTGGATGATGGGAACTGTAGTCCAAAACATCTGGAGAGCATCTGGTTGTGGAAGGCTAGCAAAGAAGTTTGACCAGACCTGTAGAGAGCAGAGCCAGGTGGGTCAATAATAATTTCTCTATGAAATGAGGGTTACAGACTTGTAGCTGACACCGAGTAGAAATCTCCAAGTGTTGTGCAGTCTCCATATGGGCAGTAAACAAGAAATAGTCAAAAGGGGCTATTGGTGGGAAACCTTTGGGAAACCATTGCATGAGCATCTTCCAGAATTGAAGTTTAGGTTCTGGGTTAATTCTTTGACCCGTAATTATGACCTTGATTACACACACACACACACACACACACACACACACACACACCTGAGCCATTTTAATAGGTCAAGGGTTTGTTTCATTCACCCTCAGCCCTGGACTGTGGGCAAACCTATATTGCATCAAAAAAAATATGTAGCAGCTAGCAATGGATATGCTTTTATATGTATTGAGAAGTCTCACTTATCTACTTCCCAGAAACATTAGGCAAAGAGGTGTCAGGTGGCAGATTTAGGGTGTCAGTAAATTGTTAGCTGTTTCATTTACTTCAGTTACCAAAATAAGTTGGTTCGTCCTTGAACGATACACCTTGACTTGTCTTGGGGTGCCCCCCCCCCAGAAACAACCTCAAGGATACCACACCCATTTGTTAGTATTGGCAATTTCATAGGTTCTCATTTCAACCCTTAATAAGATTAGGAAAACAGTAACATTGGTGGCAACCTCAGAATAGACCTTGTCAGTTGTGGCTTCTTGCTTGTAGAATCCTCTTCTCAGAGAAGCATTCCTGGCACCATCATGACCTATTTTGAGGCACAGGCAAAAGGGTTTCTTTTCACCCAGGCTTTTGACCCTCAATTTGGAGGGTATTAGGAATATTTGTGGTCTCTTACTGGGGGTGGGTTGAGTTAGATCTGCCTGTGTGTGTGTGTGTGTGTGTGTGTGTGTGTGTGTGTTTCATTTTATTTTGGTTTTTATACTTGGTTTCAATGCTGGGACTGCTTTGTAAGAAAATTTGGGATTCGTGCAAAAGGCGATGAAAGAAAGAAAGAAAGAAAGAAAGAGGGAGAGGAAACGATGCAGCTGTAAAAAGAAGCAGGCAAGCAACTCAACCGAGAAATGAAGATAAAATAAAGAAATCTTCTATAGCGTATATCTGTCAAATTAACTTATTCCACTAAGCTCCTTCAAACCCAGGAGCTATATGAACCTAAAAAGTTTCTTTCCCCTCCTGACAGGGCACCTACACCTAACTTCTTAAAGTTGGAATTCAATCCAGTTTTGGCTTTGTAGTCCACCCCCATAGGCAGAGGCATTAGCTTAATGCCATGTAAGATGCAGCTATAAAATGTGTCACTGCATGGCTTGGTCAGGCGAGGAATGATGGGAGGAGAAGAAAATTGGATTTCAGAAATGAACAAGAGCTAGGGGTGGGGTGGGGGAAGAAGCTGTCACTATAGTTCTCAATTTTAACTTGGATAACATTTAGAGCAGTGCGGCCTTGAGCAGAAAGGCTGTTCCAAAGGAGCCAGCTGAACCAAGAGAATTGCTACGGGAAGGATGCAGAGAATGGCTCGGAGCTGGAGCCCCATCTCAACTACTTTCAGGCATAAAGATCCACAGCAGGTTCTGAACTGCATTGCATGCTCTAACACTTCTCCAAATCTCAGTCGGTGGAAATAAGGGGAACCATATCTGGGCCAAACTAGATGTCATGCTAATTGTGGGAGTGCAGTTAACTTACACAGTTCTTGTAATGTGAATAGCAGTTGGGGTGGGGGCAACAGGAGGGAGGCCAACTCCTTTTGGGGTGGCGGCTTTCATGAGGACAATTGCAGAGGAGAAAGGGTTAAACTCTCCACCCTCTTCCCATGTGGTCCTGATGCTGCTGGCACACACACACACACACACACACACACACACACACACACACACACACAGACGTACCACAGCTGCTGTTGGCACATAAGTTGGGCCATCATGTCTAGCTGTCTAGACCTGCCTTGGCTTTCCATCTGCTACTGGGCCAGGTTCAAGATTGTTGTACTAGTCTACAACTTAGTTCAGGGTGCCTTATCTGACATGTCCCAAGTCAATCATTGAGATCATATTGGGGAGTATCATAGTAATGGTCCACTGTGGACCAGAAGCATAACTCATGTCACTGTGGAGTCATACCCTCCGTAGAAGGCCCAGCAAAACTTTTTCCAAAAAAAATGAATTTTTCAGCTATTTTTAAGAAAATTCACCAAAATCTACACTTCCGATATGGCATTTCCCCAGACACTGATTCAGGAAATTCTGGATGCATGGCAGCACTACCAACCCTGTGGAACTCCTTCCCAGCAGAAATCAGACCAGTGCTGTCCCTAGTTTCAGACATCTGGTCAAAACTATTTTATTCCAGGATGCCTTTGCACCACAAGTGCTATGTTTTAATTTTTAGTGTTTATGTTCTGCATTTGGGGGGGGGTAGGTTTTTATTTTGTAACTGGCTTTGGGGCCCAGATACTGAAAAGTACATTTTTACAATAAATGAAAAGTTTGTCCCCTCTCCTGGGCCAGCCCAGAATAGTCTTTGATTTGCTGCTGTCTCTTTGTGTGTGCGTTGCCTTTTACTATACTGTCTTAACTTTAATATTGACTCTTTTAAAAATTATTACGCTTGCCATCTTGATGTGGGATGGAAATCTTGCAGTAAGTAAATAAAAATGAATGAATGAATGATGCAGTGAAGGAAGGATCTTAGCTGTATTATATCAAAGTCAGGCGTGGAGTCTGCTCTCTATTACCCTTCCATTTCTGCTCCCCTCTCTCTCTTCACAAAGTCTTTCATACTAAGCGGATTGATGAATATCTACAGATCAAAATGTAGCAGCAAAAGCAATGATTTGACATCAAGATGCACCAAACAGGAAGCTACTGTAAGTTGCTAGTCTGGGACAAATCATATTTTCTTAAGGACAGTTTGGTGTTTCTATGGCGATGTGGAGTGGGCCTTCTTGACTGGCCTCAGAAGCCTGAGGTCACCTGGCAGTGGCAATGCAGCTAATTCCCACATTACTGTCTGTATCAATGTGTGCGGAACTAAGTTAGGACATGTGACAAGAAGAGGAACGTAGTGACCCAGAAAGAAGGAACAGGTTAAGGGAACAAGGACCAGGAAGTGACTCAGCACAAAGACTACAGCGTACAGAGACAAAGCAGAAGGGGCAGAGAGTTAGGAGTTGAAAGCAAGCTTATTTAAACAAAAGCTTTCCATCTTGCATTACTCCTGCTTGATTCTTAATGATAACCTACACCATCATCTCATTTGGGAGTTGGGTCAACTCTAGTTGGGTAAGGGTTGTGTTGTCAATTCCTCTCATATGACCTCAGGCTTCTGACAAACTGATGAGGGGTGCAGGGGGAACATTTTGTTACAAGTTGGGGGTATAGCCTGAACGTCTAGGTCCCCTTCTAATTCCTGCAACAGCCAAGCTAGCTTCCTGGTGAGGTGATGGGCCATTAAGGGGAACGAAGGAAATGGCCCTGGGGTTTCCAGCAACTGGTATTTGGAAGCATTACTGCTTTCATTACAGCTCTGGGGACAAGTCATTGCGAGTGGCGCTGTGGTCTAAACCACTGAGCCTCTTGAGCTTGCCAATCGGAAGGTCGGCGGTTTGAATCCCCGCGACAGGGTGAGCTGCCGTTGCTCTGTCCCAGCTCCTGCCAACCTAGCAGTTCGAAAGCACGCCAGTGCAAGTACGGTAGATAAATAGGTACCACTGTGACCGGGAAGGTCAACGGCGTTTCGGTGCACTCTGGCTTCTGTCACGGTGCTCTGTTGCGCCAGAAGTGGCTTAGTCCTGCTGGCCACATGACCCGGAAAGCTGTCTGTGGACAAACCCTGGCTCCCTCAGCCTGAAAGCGAGATGAGCGCCGCAACCCCATAGTCGCCTTTGACTGGACTTAACCATCCAGGGGTCCTTTACCTTTTATCATGGCTAGTAACCATTGATAGCCAATTTGTTAAATCCTCCTTTAAAGCTGTTTTGAGTTGGTGGTCATCACTGCCTCCTGCGGGAATGAGTTCCATAGTTTAATTATGCACTGCCCCCATGGACAAAGGGAAGCAGATCTCTGTGGGTGAAGGGAGCAGGTGACACAACTGTGTCTTAGGCAGAGACTGCAATCCTAAACCAATTTACCTGCAAGCAAGACCTGCTGGATTCAATGGGACTTGCATCTGGGCAGACTTACTGTAGTTAGGATGGCAACCAAAGGAACTTGAGATGCTGTACCAATTGCCCTAGAACCACAGCTGCCAAGTTTTCCCTTTTCTCGCGAGGAAGCCTATTCAGCATAAGGGAAAATCCCTTTAAAAAAGGGATAACTTGGCAGCTATGCCTAGAACAGGGGTGGCCAACTCCCAAGAGACTGTGGGAGGTCAGGTCAAAGTTGTTGAGCTTTTTTTAGGAAGGAGGAAGGCCCATTTTTTTTAGAGGAGCCACAGTTGTTCAGCTTCTTTGGGGGGAGCCAATGACCTACCAGTGATCTACTGCAGAATCCGGTGATCTACCAGTAGATCATGATCTACCTGTTGGACATGCCTGCCCTAGAACATGGTGCTTATCTCTTTCAGCCTCTGTCACACTATCAGCGCCCCTGAGATCCACTGGAATGGAGGGTGGGCTATAAATAGCCTTGATAAATAAAATAAATATATTTTGCTGGATCTGTTGAAACGGGATGGGGGAAGCAGAGGCCTTGCCCCACAGTTCAGGAAGCAGCCTAATAACTGCATCGACCACGATTGCTCCAGTGAAGCAGCTCTCGAGGCCACCCCTTTCTCAAACTCCCCGCTGTCCATTATGACAAATGGGTTACCTCGGAAAGTTGTTGTGAGGATTAATTAGATAGGGATTATAAAGCGTTTCGCATGTTGGAAGTTCTTTAAAAATGATAAATAGCTGTATTTAATATCAGTAACGGCAAATCTCAGGGATTTGCTGCATGTGTGTGCGCACACACACACACACACACACACACACACACAGAGAGAGAGAGAGAGAGAGAGAGAGAGAGAGAGAGAGAGAGAGAACGAACTAAGAATACATCTTATTTTCCTCCCAAAGAAGTCAAAGGAAGACTATAACACAAAAAGGATTATGTTTAGCTTCTCAACTGCCTCTAGGCTTCCCTCCCATCCAATATCTCCATATGTTTTCATTTTTATGTTAATTTTCTTTTCATTCATTTCGGTGCCTCAAGCTGTGCACATTCTTCAAGGAAATTCTGGTACTCAAATGCCAGAAGCTCAACAGCCATGAATGCTATTAAAATGCAAGCTTTCTTATTTGGGTTTCTTCCCCCCCCCTCTGCTTTGCTGCTTTTGCCCCAGGTGCTTCACTATGGGTTTTCAAAACAGAGCTGCAATAGCTCAGCTGTAAGATCAGAGGCTATAAGTCAGGAGTCTTTGATCCTCCATTACTTGTTAAATATTCCTAGGAAACTGTGCATGTATTTATAACTGAAATAAGAGCATGTTAATAGTAACAATTGTATATAATTCAGAAGCCAGCATGCTGCCAGCTGAGGGGAGAGGCGTTGAGTTGATATCTTCATAGACTTGTTCTTCCCTCCCCAATGTGGAAGGTGCAGTTTGCATTAGACCAATGCTATGATGACACTGTAAGGCACACTAACCTAGTGATGGGCAAATTTCAGTTTCTTATTTTCTTCATAGTTCCACATTCCACATTTCTACATCCGTTTTCTAAATTTGTTTTTAAAGTCAGCATGAAAATTTGTCATTATTTAAGTGCAAATTTCTCCTGAGATACACATTTTTGTATGCAATTTTGCCTCATGTACATGCTTTTGGAAGCAATTCCCCCCCCCCAAAAAAATCTAATGCTTTTTTGTATGTTGCTTTCACTAATATATACTTTTTAAAGCACACTTTATGATTTATGTACCACTTAAACAATACAAACTAGTTTACATAAAACAGTATGAAGTATTTGTAAGAAAATACGGATAAATTCAAACTTTAAAAACAGGTAGATACACATTTTATTAAAATAGATACAACCAGCAGTTCTAAAACAAATATACATAATTTAATTACATGTCTTGCCTAAACAAAAATGGCTTTTTCAGGCAAAAAAAAAAGTGAAAGCACCTGCCTGCTATTATTCAACAGGTGGTTTCAGAGATTAGGTGTTGCTGTCACGCTAAATGATGTTTGTTTTCATTTCGCCATCAGGTGAAAACATGTCCTTGTTGTCCAGGCTTTTAGGGAAGGCTGGTGTGTGTAGTGTGGATGCAAGCATCTCTAATTATTATTATTATTATTATTATTATTATTATTATTATTATTATTATTATTTATACCCCACCCATCTGGATGGGTTTCCCCAACCACTCTGGGAGGCTCCCAATAGAATATTAAAAACACAATAAATACATCAAACATTAAAAACTTCCCTAAACAGGGCTGCCTTCAGATGTCTTCTAAAAGTCAGGTAGTTGTTTATTTCCTTGACATCTGATGGGAGGGCATTCCACAGGGCATTCCACTGCGATGAAATCCTTTTCTTTCGTCTTTTTCACTTCAACCTCTATATTACTTAAAGAGCTACTAGGGCAAGGGTTCCCAATCCAGCCCACGACGACCCCCACCACCCGCTGCCGCCGCCCGCTCTTACGGCGCGCAGCACAGCGGCGCACTTCCAGATTGGAAAAAAGCGCCGAAAATCGTTTGTGTTCATGCGTATGGGCCTCTCCCGACCCAGAAGAGGTCATTTCCAGTGCACTTCTGGGTCAGGGGAGGCCCATATGCATGTGCACAAACGATTTTCGGCGATTTTTCTGACCTGGAAGCGCGCCACCGCGCCAGTAAGTGTGTGTGCACATGTGCACGGGTGCGCACTCCCCCGCCCTCCGGCCCGCTGCGCACGCACTCCCCTCCCCTCCGGCCCGCTGCACGATCAGTGCGGCGGGCACCGGCCCAAAGCCGGGTAAGTCTGGGGACCTCTGTACTAGGGAATCTGAGGTAAAACTAACCTCCCTCTCTCCCTTTCGCCTTGCTGTAAACCCTTCTACCCCGTGGGCTTGCTAGTAATGAGGTTTTTTTGTTCCAGCACAAACGGCCAGGTATCATTTGCACCTTTTGGACTATTTACGAGACTTTCCCTTTTGTCCACAGTAAAGGGGTTCACTCTCTCTGAACTTCTCCCACTGCAAAAGATTACCTCTCCACTGAGGCAACACTGTGACACTTTAGGTTTGTGCTCCTATTCGGCCCCCTCAGTGAGACTCAAAGACACAAACTATCCCTTCTTCTCTTGTAGGAAGTTTTGTCCTTTGCGGTGTCTCCACCTAAACAAGTGTTGATACCTTGCTGGAAAATAATACAGACGACTCTTTACTTGGCACTTAAACGATGAATATCTATTTGCTTCTAGTCATAACGAATACTTTATGGTTTCATGTGTACAAGCTTGATTTTTTGTTATTTCACCTTTGTCAAACATTCAATGTATATATCTTTTACAACCTTTGTTGTTGTTTAGTCGTTTAGTCGTGTCCGGCTCTTCATGACCCCATGGACCATAGCACGCCAGGCACTCCTGTCTTGCACTGCCTCCCGCAGTTTGGTCAGACTCATGTTGGTAGCTTCGAGAACACTGTCCAACCATCTTGTCCTCTGTCGTCCCCTTCTCCTAGTGCCCTCCATCTTTCCCAACATCAGGGTCTTTTCCAAGGAGTCTTCTCTTCTCATGAGGTGGCCAAAGTATTGGAGCCTCAGTTTCACGATCTGTCCTTCCAGTGAGCACTCAGGGCTGATTTCCTTCAGAATGGATAGGTTTGATCTTCTTGCAGTCCATGGGACTCTCAAGAGTCTCCTCCAGCACCATAATTCAAAAGCATCAATTCTTTGGCGATCAGCCTTCTTAATGGTCCAGCTCTCACTTCCATACATCACTACTGGGAAAACCAGTACAACCTTTACTTAAACCTATCCTAACTATAAGACCTTTTTCTTTTTCTATTAACCACACACTCTCCCGTTCCCCCAAACCCTCTACTAACTGCTCCTCCCTTTTAAACAACAGAGCATTCCTCCCCTAATAGAATGTTCAGTCAGCCAGCCTTGAGTGTGTGGTTAACCCTTGACAGGTCAGGTAAAACAAAACAAAAAACATCACAAATAGTGTTAACCCGTTACAGGCACCACTATCAAGAAGGACCTCTGCCTGGTTCCCTGTAAACTTACTTCTTGCAATGAGGGAACTGCCAGAAGGCCCTTGGAGCTGGACCTCAGTGTCTGGGCTGAACGATGGGGATGGAGACGCTCCTTCAGGTATACTGGGCCAAGGCCATTTAGGGCTTTAAAGGTCAGCACCAACACTTTGAATTGTGCTCGGAAACGTACTGGTTGCCTGCTGTTGCTGAACTGTATTTTCTTGATGATGTTTTGTGATGGGTGGCTTTAAATAATGCTGTTGGTTTTGTTTCCCAATATTTGTATTTTCCAGTCTGGGGCCTTCAGGCAAAGGGTGGGTATCACAGTATCCCAGTTCCCCTGTGTTCTGTTCCATGATAGGGAAGGAGATTGTTATGTATTTGCCTGAGCTCGAGTCTGGACTAAGGATTCTGAGCTCCTGTGTTCTGATTCGATACATGATATCCAATAACAGAACATTTCAGGATCTGGGCTTCTGCCATTGGCCCTTGAACCGAGTCATGATTCGCAGCTTGGAGGTTTAGAAAGCCAATCAGGGTGGGAGTGGGTGTGGCCCAGGCCTTCAGAAATGTATATAATCCGTTGCTTTGTGCTTGTTGTTCAGTTCTGGTTCAATAAAGGTTCTTGCTGTCATCACTGTGTCTTGCCTTGTGGGAACCCGCCTACACTTCAGAGATCCAGCCAGAACCAAGTCTGCACCTCTGCTTGCCCACCCGCTCCCCAGAACATACTGCCACCAGGTGAAAGCTATTTATTCTTCTACAAACTTGCCCTCCACTAAAACTCAATTTTACCCTTATGTCTCCCAATATGTTTAATTTCCAAGCAAAGGGTCTGCTGGTTTCTCTTTAAGGTTTCCAGACTCAAAAGAGAGCAGGGCAATTAAAGGCACAGAAGTCCTGTCCTCTATTGAGTCTGGCAACCCTATTTCCATGGCTATGTTCACTGGGGGTTCTGGGAGTTGTAATCCAAAACATATTGAGGGCACCAGGTTGGGGAAGGCTTGATTACTGAGATAATATATTTGGTGCTCCTTGAACACTTGAAATCTACTTGGTATAAGTGCAAGTATTGTCATAATTAGCTATTTAAAGCCTAGTGCATGACCCGTCCACTAATAAGCATCCATGCCTGCTCATTCAGACTTGCTCCCTCTTTTTTTTAGAAAATGCTTCCTATATATAAAAATAGATTTGGATCATTCATAGATGTTCACAATATCAACACAATTGTGATTTCAGTCTGGTACATTGTGTTTCCCTGAGGGTGGGACAAAAAAAAAAAAAACCCAAAACAAAGCGTAACTAACTCTAATGCCCTTGCAGCCCTTTCAGGCTCAGTGATGAATTCGTGCATTGCTTCAGATTGAGGTTTTTGAACACTCATTTGTAAAAGATGCCAGAGAATTGTTTTTGTGCCTTTAATGTACAGAGCTGATGAAATCTGAGCTTGTTTAGCAGAGTGAAGCGATAAATATTAGCCCTGTGCTTTTGCTGCCATACTGATCTAAGAAGAATGGTTTTTGTACAATTCTCTGCCTTCGCCATGATGGACGTGATCAACATTTAAACTGCAGGGTAGCTTGAATTAGTTTCAGAGAGATGTGTAGGACAATTAACACCACTTGGCTTTTAGAAACAGCTACTGAGAGATTATATTGCTGCATGCCACCCCAATCTCCGAGTGGTGCAGGATTCCAGGGTTTCTAGGCGCTTACGCAGGGATTGCATTTCATTTTGGAATGATGCGCAGCAGAGACTGGTGTCTTTTTGATATACGGTTTATTTACACATATATACAACCTGAGCCTACGATGGAGGGGTTCACAGCATTAACACCCCGAGGACAGACCGCTTCACACAGTAAACAGTTAAACTATGGAACTGGCTTCCACAAGAGGTAGAACGATTAGGGTTGCCATACGTCCAGAATTTCCATAGAATGCAACATTTGGAAAGGGTGCCCGGGCAGAAATCACACCCGGATGTAGGGCAGCCTGTATTGGAAGTGTAGATTTTGGTTAATTTTCTTTAAAATAGCTCAAAAATGTTGGCAAAAAAAGAGGTCAATTTATAGAGGATAAGGAAATCAGTGGCTTTCAGACATGATTGCTGTTCGCTACCTCCACTGCCAAAAGCAGCATGCCTCTGAACACTGCGAGAAGTGAGGTTACAGGGAACCAGGCAGAGGGCCTTCTTGGTAGTGGCGCCCGCCCTGTGGAACGCCCTCCCATCAGATGTCAAGGAAATAAACAACTATCTGACTTTTAGAAGACATCTGAAGGCAGCCCTGTTTAGGGAAGTTTTTATTGTTAGATGTTTTATCGTGTTTTTAATATTCTGTTGGGAGCCACCCAGAGAGGGTGGGGAAATCCAGCCTGATGGGTGAGGTATAAAATTAATATTATTATTATTATTATTATTATTATTATTATTATTATTATTATTATTATCAGCTGAGAATCACAAGCAGGGAGACTGCTATTGCATTCAGGTCTTGCTTCCAACCCAGTCCTAATTTATAGAGCTGAAACTTTGGGAGATTGTGGACTCTCCTTCCTTGGAGGTTTTTAAGCAGAGGTCGGATAGCCATCTGTCATGGATACTTTAGCTGAGATGCCTGCACTGCAGGGGGTTGGACTAGATGACCCCTGGGTCCCTTCAAATTCTATGATTCTATGAAATGAAGAAGGCTGGGGCTAGAAGTGGGTTTTGGTGTTGAAGGACTATGAGTTTTGTTCAGTTCTGGTGCTGGAAACCAATTCCTAAGCTTAAAATTATTTAATTCACAGTGTATGTGGTTTTTGCACAAGGCTCTAGTTCAGGCATCCCCAAACTTCGGCCCTCCAGATGTTTTGGACTACAATCCCCATCTTCCCCGATCACTGGTCCTGTTAGCTAAGGATCATGGGAGTTGTAGGCTAAAACATCTGGAGGGCCGCAGTTTGGGGATGCCTGCTCTAGTTGGTGGATCTTGGGCTTTTGGTACAAAAAATTGGAAGTCTGCCTAACTACCCTGATGTATATGGCCCTCCAAGCAGGTTTTTCTGAAAGCTGCACATTTGAGATATATGAATAATTTCTTCATTATTTAAAAAATGCCAGGAAATATGTTCCTCAGCATTGCTACACCACAGGGTATAATTTAAAATGTAATTAACTCTCACTGACTACCGGTATTAAACATGCTGCCAAATAAACAGCAAGCACACCTTGCTTCCTTGCCCCCCACCCCTGGACCATGTGTTATTAATACAAATTATTTTCTAATTTGGTGTTTATCAGGGATACAATAGCAGTGCCTGACAGAAGACACTTTTTAATTAAACTTGACCTATCTAAGAACATATGTTGGTTCATAAAGGCTGGGTTTACTAAGTCCCTGATTTGTTGCTAGAAGGAAAATCCCATGTGAATATTTAACAACTAATTAGTTTTTGGACTTAAGAGCAAGAAATTTTTCGTTTTAATGGAGTTCTGTTTCTTAAAGTGCAATAATGAAAATGCTTTGATCTTAGCAGTTTTCCAGAAATAACCAAAAAGCATACCCTAGAAGTTTACAAGTTTGCAATTTGATAGAATTATGAACCTTCTCCTCTTTTGGAGAGACGTAGGGAAAAAAAAGGTTTTGCTTTTAAGGGGGAAAGTACATTGTATTTAGGTAACTTCATATCTGTGCAAAAACATGCAGCAATTCTTCCACTTTATCTCACACTTTTTCTAAATACATATTATATTACAGTAGTTCATTATGTTGTTTTGGCATGGGCTACTCAGGAACGCTCCATAACATTATCATGTGTTTCAGCAGCTGAGTGTTTTCACTCTGGGCATGAGAAATTGCCCCTCTCAAAACTCTGTCATTCTATACAATTGTTACAGTAATCATATTAATGTAAGCATTTACCTTATACAGTACATTTTTGTTGCTTCACATACATCAGTGGTACATTTCTGTTCCTTCACATACATCAGTGGTGGGACTTGGGGTCTCACATTTCAGTGGCACCTTGGGCAATGCCCAAATTTCGCTGACACCCTGCCCCCTTCTCACCTTCCATTCTACGTTATAGTTGCTCTATGCCCAATGTGACCAAGCAGTCCCCTAAATCCTCCTCTGCGTACATTATCTCAGCAAACAGGACCCCATCTTTTCTTTGCTCACCTAGGCTACCTTTGAAGGTGACTGCAATTAATCCAGAATGCGGCAGCTAGACTGGTGACTGGGAGCGGCCGCCGAGACCACATAACACCGGTCCTGACAGATCTGCATTGGCTCCCAGTACGTTTCTGAGCACAATTCAAAGTGTTGGTGCTGACCTTTAAAGCCCTAAACGGCCTTGGTCCAGTATACCTGAAGGAGTGTCTCCACTCTCATTGTTCAGCATGGACACTGAGGTTCAGTGCCGAGGACCTTCAGGCAGTTCCCTCACTGCGAGAAGCAAAGCTACAGGGAACCAGGCAGAGGGCCTTCTTGGTAGTGGCGCCCGCCCTGTGGAACGTCCTTCCATTGGAGGTCAAGGAGATAAACAACTACCTGACATTTAGAAAACACCTAAAGGCAGCCCTGTTTAGGGAAGCTTTTAATCTGTGATATTTTAATGTATTTTGCTATTTGTTGGAAGAGTGGCGGGGGAAACCCAGCCAGATGTAATAATAATAATAATAATAATAATAATAATAATAATAATAATGGGCACTAATAGCTGCATTATCTGTTGAACCTTGACTGGTTAATTCAGGTACCAACTGGTTTTTCCACAGGGTAGAGACTGGGTTACACTTAAGGGAACAATGTGCAGATAATTCATCGCACTGAAATGCAACCCAGCACCCACAAAAGGCTTACGCTTAAATTAGATTAGCGCTTTTAAGAGTGTTAGCTTTAAAACATTACCACTTTCAATATAATGAGAAAGTGGGCTTACATGAAGGGTTTGAAACAAGCTGTCTGTTTTGTTTTTGTCTGTTGCAACCCTGGAAATCCCATTCTATGTGCTTCTAAAACAGGGTTCACCAATGCAGATACCAGACCATGGTACTCCCTCCCCTCAGAGGTGTGTGTGGATTTTAAAATGTGTTTCTAAAAACCACTATTTAATTTATAACACTTTTCTTAGAAGCGAGAATCAGCAGGCAACATGGCGCCCACAGCCCCCTGTGTACCCACCAGTATGTTCTATGGCACTTACAAAAAAAGTGCAAGAAGATATCCCCTAAAAATCCACTATGTTCAAGAGAATGTTTGCTCTTCCCACTCAGATCCTGTTTGCCCTCAGCGTCTTTTATGTTGAATATGCCCCTTTAAAGATGCCCCTATTTAACTGGATGCCAGGACTTGCCACCTAACGTACCTTCATTTATGTGCAGAATAAGGACAAATGCAAGAAGTCTTAATATTCAGAATGAAATGAAATGGCCTTTCAGGAGCATACCCCAAAGGAGACTTGACAATGTAATTTGAAGTTAAGAGGGCAGCCAAAGGCATCCACAAGCCTTTGCTATTTTTTTAAACGCAATTCCTATGACAAAGCTAATAATAGCAGTAAAAGCTTGCAGTTGGGTGATTTGCTTGTAGGCAAGGTACTGTCAGATATAATTGAATTTGCTTTCTCTGCTGTAAGTTATGAATCTATCAAAAAGAAACATACAGCTCTTGATGTCCATAAGGCAACACAGTTATATTGAAGAATGGAAAAAAAGTGTTTTGTTTCCCCAGCTCCCAACACATTATGTTACAGTACAGTGGATATGATCTACCTCCCTGTGGAGAATTTTTAAGAACTCTGCATAGAAGGTTACTTTATTATTATTATTATTAGTAGTAGTAGTAGTAGTAGTAGTAGTAGTAGTAGTATACCCTTGCGAATCTGGTGCCATCCAAGGGTTGGTAGACCACTTCTCCCATCAGCTGGGAATATTAGCAAATTCTTGAAGGCCATTGTGGTTTTGAGGAGCTTCAGGAGGTATAACTCAATGCTCATTTTATGCCTAGAAATCCTGTCAGCCTGGGGCTTTTAAACTCTGTTTCTTTCATAAACTGTTTCTCACATCTAGTTATGGGTCGAGACGGCACCATGTGGGGATTTTGCTTCTGCCAATCCCACGGTGACACCTGGAATAAGGAGTATTGGATAGACTTGGAAGTTATCTATATTGGCTGCCCGCCAAGTATGAAGCAGACTTTCACTTTGGTGGGAATGGACTTGTCACCCAAACACCAGGTGTGGCCTAGGCAACCCTAGCACTACATAAGCCTCTCCACCAATTCTGCTAGAGAGTGCCTTAGCATACACACTTAGACAGCAGAAAATGCATCATACCACCAGCCAAGCTCCAGGTCCAGCTTCTGCAGTCATGTCTGTTGCTAATGGGGTTCCCAGAAACCACAGGGATGTAAACATAATCAGGATGCTTTGCCGCTTTTTAATAAGATCTTTATCCTTCATCCCATTGGTCTGTTCATTCTATTCTGAATCAGAAGAGAACTTCTCAGACAAATGTCTCCAAATGTCCCTATTTTCCAAGAACAGTTCCGTATTTGCATAAGCTGTCTCGGTTTCTGATTTGATCCCGGAATGCCCTGCTTTTTCTTAAGACGGCCCTATTTTCATTGGAGAAATGATGGAGGGTATGAACCTCTGTCCCTTGGCAGAACACTGGGGCTGACTTGTTGGTGAAGGCCTGCCACTGGTTGCAGTGAGCCTCATCTGGAGTTTCAAAAAGGAATCTTTCTTATCTCTACCTTAAGATGCTAGGAAACCTATACATGCCTGCTTAAAAGTTGAATTAAACAGGGCTCATCTCAAATAATTTGGCAAAGTATCAGAGCCTCCAGCAACTAAAAAGTTATATTCTGAAACGGAATCAACCTGACATATTAGTGGATGTAAATCTTGGTCACATCCAGACCAAGCAAATGTCTTCCCCCAAATAATCCTGTAGCTTGTTAGTGGTGCTGGGAACTGGCAAAAAAATAAAAATCCTTTAAACGTGCTTCAAATGTGTGATGTGGATGTGACACAAGTTAGGGGTCACTGGCTTTCCCTAGAGAAAGTCTTCTGTAATACAGATCCCCCAGTTCCAAGCTGGTTTGCAATGCATATGTTCCCCATACTTGCTTATGGAAAGGAATGTGTGCAGGGTTTTTGGACTGTGAGCATCGATTGCAGTTCTGTTCCTGCAAATGCTTTTTACTGACACATAATTATTAATGAATACTGCCAAATAAAAATCTCTTATTAATGTTTAATAAACATATCCTCTTATAAGAATTCCAAATATTATAGAGAGTATTTATAGGTTACAACAGATTGCTCAAGTACTAAAACCATCTCTGTTAAAAATTCATAGTGCAGGGCAATTTAGATGGCAATCATCCTACCACTGCTAAAACAAAGTCACTCAACACATTTTGGAAAAAGTATCCTCTTCCCCATGCTGGGAAAGCTTCTGTGTCATTGGGCTCAGTAAGTGATTCACACAGGTATGTCAACCTAAAGATCTGTGAAAATCACATGCAAGAATTGAAAACAGAAGTAAACACTACTGGCACAGAAACTGGCAGATAATC
Organism: Zootoca vivipara; assembly: GCF_965207765.1. Taxonomy (NCBI): domain Eukaryota; kingdom Metazoa; phylum Chordata; class Lepidosauria; order Squamata; family Lacertidae; genus Zootoca; species Zootoca vivipara. Next base: position 61,621,083 of record NC_142583.1, read on the forward strand.
CAACTCCTTAAACTTTTTAAAAAGAATGTAGTATTAAGAGAACAAATCCGTTTTCATATTTTAATACATGGTTGTGTTTCATGTTTCCTTGTAAGGCACTCTGGGTATTTAGTGGTAGAAGAGCAAGATATAAATATTAAACAATGACAACATAAGGATTTGAATGCTTAAAAACCAACCAGTTGGCTTCAAATGCTTTCGGAGGACTTTTAAACGGACCTCGTATTGGACTACAGGTGCATGCTGATAATTTTTTTGGACTCGTTTGAATTCATTTCCTCCACAGCTGTTTTCATCCAAATGTAATCCTCCAGTCTGGGGAACCAAGCCCATGTTCCACAAGCTGCCCAGGCCCTTGTGTCAGCACAACTGCGTCAGTGGAAGTGGGAGAGAAGAGCATGTGAATAATGCGATCAGGGCTGTGAACACATCATATCTCACACACACACACACACACACACACACACCTGAAGAATATTGGCAACTGTAGTTTATTAAGGGTGCTGGCAATTCTAGTTCTGTGAGGATTCCTGCAGGAGTGCATTAAATGCATAGCTTTAAATGTGTTAAATGCAAGTGCATTAAATGCATGGTCCCAACCTTTGACAGTGCAGATGTTTGCAGCATGTGTGGATGGGATGTGCTTGACATCAAAGTCTGGGCCAGTCAGTGCCGGATTTAAAGGTAAAGGGACCCCTGACCGTTGGGTCCAGTCGCGGATGACTCTGGGGTTGCGGCGCTCATCTTGCTTTACTGGCCGAGGAAGCCAGCGTACAGCTTCCAGGTCATGTGGCCAGCATGACTAACCCGCTTCTGGCGAAACCAGAGCAGTGCACAGAAACGCCGTTTACCTTCCCGCCGGAGCAGTACCTATTTATCTACTTGCAATTTGACGGGCTTTCGAACTGCTAGATGGGCAGGAGCTGGGACTGAGCAACAGGAGCTCACCCTGTCGTGGGGATTCGAACCGCCAACCTTACAATCGGTAAGCCCTAGGCTCAGTGGTTTAGACCACAGCGCCACCCGCGTCCCATGCTGGATTTATGTATAAGCTAAACAAGTTATAGCTTAGGGCCCCACTCTCTTGCCCCCCCCCCAAATATACTTCTTCTTAATTGTATTTCACTATTAATATACTTCTTACTGTAATTGTATTTCAGTTTAACAATTACTTTGATAAAATACATATTTTGTTATGTGCAAATGGCTTTAGATACCTATTAGGTCCATAAATTACCATATAGCATATATTCAACACAGAAAACAGCGACAATTTGTTTTTGACAAAGGTCAGCTGGACATATAAAGGGCCCCATTACCTTCAGTAACTTAGGGCCTCATCAAACATAAATCCGGCCCTGGAGCCAGTAGTACAGCCCCACCCCCTTTAGTCATCACATGAAGACTGGGGAAACCCAGTTAGATGGACATATAAATGATAAATTTTATTATTATATTAGTTATGAACAGTTTTTTTATTACTTGCAGTGGCTTATAATAACATTCTTGATTAAGCACACTACCTGTTTACTGAGCATTCATCCTGGATGTCTGCAGAAAGCAAAATAGAAACTCTGCCGATCAGCTGATGGGCTGGGGGTTCCATCCTGCTTTGTTTCCTCTACAAATTCACTAACCACCTTTCACAGGTGAAATCGGTCCACACGGGTGAGGGGACATAAAGATCCGGCCCGCAGAGTCAAAAAGGCTCCCCACTCCTACCCTGTAGGCATGCCCCAAAGTTAGCAAGAACCGCAGGTAGTTTAAGTTTGATCCATTACATGAACACACATTGATGGACAACAGCATGTGACATAATATCTGGTGTATTTGAATCAGCTGAGTCACAGAATAGTGAGCTGGCAAGGGTGTTGTAGCGTTTAGCATGCTGGACTTTGTGCTGGGGAAGCCTGAGTCCACATCCCTAATCAGTACTTAGATTTTTAATTAGAAATGCAAAGAAGCTTGCAGCGAAATGTCACCATTTAAACAGCTCGCACGAAGGAGGAATCTCATCCAAGAAAAGGAAAGTTGTATCCAGCCACTGGTGATTCTTTTCCATTTTTCTGCTTTTGCATGTGCTAACCTTCCCTGTTTCATCCTCACAACAACCCTGTTAGGTAGGTTAGACCAGGCTATTTCCTGGAGTGTGATGGCTTGATTAGCTTTTAACACTTGCTGGATCCAGTTTAACACCCCAAGCCTTGATTGAATTCTAACACTTACTGGATCCAGGATTGATAGGTGCCGGGCACTCACAAGCTCATAACAATATAAATACAAATATGTGAATAGTTTGTCCATGGTTTGAAGAAACTTTTTTAAAAAAATAAGTAGGCGCTTTTCTAAAGAGGTCATTAGAGAATGTTGCTGTTTTGATAGTTAGAAACCTCTTGCTGCTTGCTGTCCAGCCTGAATTACGACAGCACAATTTATATAGATGTCTTTTTGTATACAGTATGTCATACAGCGCTGCTATCTGCAAATAAGAGAAACATACTGAGCAGCTTAATTGTTAAGAGGGTTTTTTATGCCATTGCTCTTGGACAGAGACAAGTATTGTAAGGCCTCACTGAGCGAGTTAGATTCTGCCTGACAGGCTAAGCTATTGGCTTGCCTATTTTGCTGAATTAGGGCCAATTTTTCTTCCTGCCAGCTCAGTAAAAGGGAGCGGGGATGCTGGCAGGCATATTCCTAGTTAGAAGATTCCTGCTTACAAGGGCAAGATTATGCAGTATGCTCCCAAGGGTTGTGTGTAGTAGGCTTATGTTTTCAGCCCTGTAGGCCCTTCTTGGTGAAAAGCTTGCTAGACCTTCAAAGGAAACTGTATTGAGCTATTTAAAAGAAGCATGTCTTTGGGAAATATATGCATTTTATTTTGGGCAGTACTTCAAGGCCATGTCTCTAAAGTCTTGTCCATTCCCATTTGCTCTCCAGTTGAATTTCCAAGTGAGAGATATTGGATGTAAGTGGGTTTAACTCCATCAGTTTCAAGTTGATCCCATTTTACATTATTTTGTATCCTTAGAAATTTAAACAGAAGAATGTAAACAGGAAATGGCAAAAACCGCCCCAAAGAAATGTACATAGTTTTAAAAGAGCAGGAAGAATTGTACAAAGTGGCTTCCCTATGATAGGTCACTGGGACATCAGAAGCTGTATATACTGAATCAAAACCATTGGGATATTAAGCTCAAAGTTGCCTACACTGATTAGCAGTGATTCTCAAGGGTTTCAGACAGGGAATTCTCAGCCCTATCCAGAAATGCCAAGAATGAACCTGAGAGCTTCAGGATGCAAGGCAAATGCTCTACTGCTGAGCTATGGACTCTCCTCAACATCTGTCTTCAAGGCAGAAGATGGGGGGGGGGCGATCCTTGTGCCTGATCTAAGTTTTGCAGGAGGGGAATTTGAGGAACCGAGGCCAATAGCGGTGATGAGAAACAAAGTTCTAGGCCTAATAGACAAACTAGAAACTGACAAAAGCTGGGTCCAGATGGCATCCACTTGAGAGATCTCAAAGACCTCAGATGTGAAATTGCTGATCTAACAAAAATAGGTTTGTGGGTTTGGGGGGGGGGGAGGATTTAGCTTGTATGGTTCCTGAGTTCCTTCTAATCCCTGGGGTCCTGGGTCCATTAACATTTTAAAGAGGATTCTACTGTTGAACCAACCAGGCAAGCTTCTTGGTGAGTTAATGGTCTTAAATATGGTCATTAGTATGGTATAACCCCTTCATGGATCAATGCCTTGTCGTGGCGAAGGGGCTTGAATAACTCAGAGAAGCTATGAGCTATGCCATGCAGGGCCACCCAAGATGGACAGGTCATAGTGGAGAGTTTTGACTAAACGTGATCCACCTGGAGAAGGAACTGGCAAGCCACTCCAGTATCCCTGCCAAGAAAACTCCATGGACAAAGACAACAGGCATATAAAAGTTATGACGCTGGAAGATGAGCCCCTCAGGTCGGAAGGCGTCCAACATGCTACTGAGGAAGAGCGGAGGACAAGTACAAGTAGATTCAGAGCTGATGAAGCGGCTGGGCCAAAGCCGAAAGGACGCTCAGTTGCGGATATGCCTGGAAGCGAAAGGAAAGTCCGATGCTGTAAAGAAAAATATTGCATAGGAACCTGGAATGTAAGAACCATGAGTGGAGGTAAGCTGGATGTGGTCAAAAATGAGATGACAAGAATAAATATCGACATCCTGGGCATCAGTGAACTAAAATGGAAGGGAATGGGCGAATTCAGTTCGGGTGACTATCATATCTACTACTGTGGGCAAGAATCCCGTAGTAGAAATGGAGTGGCCCTCATAGTCAACAAAAGAGTGGCAAAAGCTGTAATGGGATGCAATCTCAAAAATGACAGAATGATCTCGATACGAATCCAAGGCAGACCTTTTAACATCACAGTAATCCAAGTTTATGCACCAACTACCGGTGCTGAAGAAAGTGAAATTGACCAATTCTATGAAGACCTACAACACCTTCTAGAAATGACACCAAAGAAGGATGTTCTTCTCATTACAGGGGATTGGAATGCTAAAGTAGGGAATCAAGAGATAAAAGGAACAACTGGCAAGTTTGGCCTTGGAGTTCAAAATGAAGCAGGGCAAAGGCTAATAGAGTTCTGTCAAGAGAACAAGCTGGTCATCACAAACACTCTCTTCCAACAACACAAGAGAAGACTCTACACATGGATATCACCAAATGGGCAGCATCGAAATCAGATTGATTATATTCTCTGCAGCCAAAGATGGAGAAGCTCTATACAGTCAGCAAAAACAAGACCTGGAGCTGACTGTAACTCAGATCATCAGCTTCTTATAGCAAAATTCCAGCTTAAACTGAAGAAAGTAGGAAAAACCACTGGGCCAGTAAGATACAATCTGGATCAAATCCCTTATGAATACACAGTGGAAGTGAGGAACAGGTTTAAGGATTTAGATTTGGTGGACAGAGTGCCTGAAGAACTATGGATGGAGGCTCGTAACATTATACAGGAGGCAGCAACGAAAACCATCCCAAGGAAAAGGAAATGCAAGAAAGCAAAATGGCTATCCAACGAGGCCTTACAAATAGCGGAGGAGAGGAGGCAAGCAAAATGCAAGGGAGATAGGGAAAGATACAGGAAACTGAATGCAGATTTCCAAAAAACAGCAAGGAGAGACAAGAGGGTCTTCTTAAATGAGCAATGCAAAGAAATAGAGGAAAACAATAGAATGGGGAAAACCAGAGATCTGTTCAAGAAAATTGGAGATATGAAAGGAGCATTTCGTACAAAGATTACCATAATCAAGGACAAAAGTGGTAAGGACCTAACAGAAGCAGAAGACATCAAGAAGAGGTGGCAAGAATACACAGAGGAATTATACCAGAAAGATATGGAGGTCTCGTACACCCCAGGTAGTGTGGTTGCTGACCTTGAGCCAGACATCTTGGAGAGTGAAGTCAAATGGGCCTTAGAAAGCACTGCTAATAACAAGGCCAGTGGAAGTGATGATATTCCAGCTGAACTATTTAAAATCTTAAAAGATGATGCTGTTAAGGTGCTACACCCAATATGCCAGCAAGTTTGGAAAACTCAGCAATGGCCAGAGGATTGGAGAAGATCACTCTACATCCCAATTCCAAAGAAGGGCAGTGCCAAAGAATGCTCCAACTACCGCACAATTGCGCTCATTTCACACGCTAGCAAGGTTATGCTTAAAATTCTACAAGGCAGGCTTAGGCAGTATGTGGATCGAGAACTCCCAGAAGTGCAAGCTGGATTTCGAAAGGGCAGAGGAACCAGAGACCAAATAGCAAACATGCGCTGGATTATGGAGAAAGCTAGAGAGTTCCAGAAAAACGTCTACTTCTGCTTCATTGACTATGCAAAAGCCTTTGACTGTGTCGACCACAGCAAACTATGGCAAGTTCTTAAAGAAATGGGAGTGCCTGATCACCTCATCTGTCTCCTGAGAAATCTCTATGTGGGACAAGAAGCTACAGTTAGAACTGGATATGGAACAACTGATTGGTTCAAAATTGGGAAAGGAGTACGACAAGGTTGTATATTGTCTCCCTGCTTATTTAACTTATATGCAGAATTCATCATGCGAAAGGCTGGACTAGATGAATCCCAAGCCGGAATTAAGATTGCCGGAAGAAATATCAACAACCTCAGATATGCAGATGACACAACCTTGATGGCAGAAAGTGAGGAGGAATTAAAGAACCTTTTAATGAGGGTGAAAGAGGAGAGCGCAAAATATGGTCTGAAGCTCAACATCAAAAAAACCAAGATCATGGCCACTGGTCCCATCACCTCCTGGCAAATAGAAGGGGAAGAAATGGAGGCAGTGAGAGATTTTACTTTCTTGGGCTCCTTGATCACTGCAGATGGTGACAGCAGTCACGAAATTAAAAGACGCCTGCTTCTTGGGAGAAAAGCAATGACAAACCTAGACAGCATCTTAAAAAGCAGAGACATCACCTTGCCGACAAAGGTCCGTATAGTTAAAGCTATGGTTTTCCCAGTAGTGATATATGGAAGTGAGAGCTGGACCATAAAGAAGGCTGATCGCCGAAGAATTGATGCTTTTGAATTATGGTGCTGGAGGAGACTCTTGAGAGTCCCATGGACTGCTAGAAGATCAAACCTATCCATTCTTAAGGAAATCAGCCCTGAGTGCTCCCTGGAAGGACAGATCGTGAAGCTGAGGCTCCAATACTTTGGCCACCTCATGAGAAGAGAAGAATCCTTGGAAAAGACCTTGATGCTGGGAAAGATGGAGGGCACAAGGAGAAGGGGACGACAGAGGACAAGATGGTTGGACAGTGTTCTCGAAGCTACGAACATGAGTTTGACCAAACTGCGGGAGGCAGTGCAAGACAGGAGTGCCTGGCGTGCTATGGTCCATGGGGTCACGAAGAGTCGGACACGACTAAACGACTAAACAACAACAACATGGTATAACAAAGGAGGGCAAATGGGTGGGCACACCCTCACCTGGCTGGAAGTGAGAAAGACAAAGGCCAGGGCAGTTGAGTCCTGCTTGATTTCTGCTAGAAGCCAAGGGTGTGACTATGGGAAAAGCAAGACCTTCTGGGGGGTGTTAATGCTGTGAGCTGCTCCATCATCGGCTCAGATTGTATGCACTGTACTGTATGTGTAAATAAACCATATATGGTATATTAGAGACACCACAGTCTCCGCTGTCCCCCATTCTGAGAAAGCAGAACCCTGGGTAAGTTCCTGGAACCTGTGGAATCTTGCACCGCTGAGAGATTGGGATGCTGTGCAACAAATATGTAACTTGTCCAGAGCCGTAGCTAGGTGATCTTGCGCCCCGGCAGAACCGTCCAGATTGTGCCCCCCTAGCCACAGACAAATTAGCTCTTATTTTTGCCTCTCCTCCGCCTCTGCTCCCCCATTCAATTCACCCTCTATTAAAAACCTTTTCTTATGAGGCAATAATCAATATTTTTATTTATAGACATATTTATGTACATATTTTAAAATATGTACATATTTTTTGTGCGTCCCCTCGTCTGCGCCCTTGTGGGGCCCCACCTTTCCACCCCCTAGCTACAGTCCTGAACTTGTCCCTCAGATCAGCCTCCATGCCTAAGGACTGGAAAGCACCCAGTGCAACACAACTTTTAAAACAGGAATCCAGGGGGATCCTAGAAATTACAGGCCAATTAGCTTAACGCCTGTGCCTGGAAAACTGGTGGAAAATATTGTTAAAGATAAAATAACCAAGCATATAGACGAACAAACTTTGCTGGAGCTGAACCAGCATGGCTTCTGCAAAGGTAAGCCCTGTCTCCCTAACCTATTAAGAGTCCTTTGAGAGTATCAATAACCACATATTTGGAGCTCAGAAGACATAGCTGTCCTGAACGCAGTCTTGGGAAAGTCTCGTCTCCACATTGTCCAATTTCCAAAAGTGACCCACGGAATGCCTCTAGGGACCTTACAAGCAGGGTATAAGGGCAAGAGAGCTCCCCTGATGCTTGTTCTCAGCACTTTTATTCAGAACTAAACTGTCCCTGAACATAGAAATTCCATTTAGCTATAATGGCTGAGAAACGTGGCTTGCATGAGCAATGCAATTATAACCAGCTTGGAAATGGGAGCAGCTTGAAAGAGCTTGTAGCGCATCCCCATTCCTTGGATGCATCAATTTCTCTGCTTTTAATCAGGGGTAATGAAAAAAAAAGTCAAATAAAACTCATAATACATAATCTATATTAGGGAACAAAAAGAAAACCAACCTGAAATTGCTTTCAACTCTGCGGAAGTTTTATCAGACAAATATTTCCAGGGGCAGGGGCGAACTCCTACTAAACCAAAACATAATAGCTGGGGTTTATTGTAGGAATTGCCTTAGAGGCCTGGAATAAAATGTAAAATATAGAAAACACAGACATAAAAACATGTTATAACTAGATACACATGTGTTTTGCTGGCGTCTACCCGGTAATAACTTGAGTCAATTCCTAAAAGCTATTGTCTCCACACAGCTCATACCTATATATTTTGAATCAACACTAAAAGAAAATGGGTCACACCATGGTGACTCAAAAAGAGAACAATTTATCACAAACCAAGTAAGTGTCACAAGCAGAAGAGAAGCAGAAAACATGTGACCTTGTGATGTTCAAAAATCAGCTATATAAAAACTCAAGAAATAATATGCTAAAGGGCAAAATTATGTGCTTGCTACGGTGACAGCATAACTGTGGCCATGAACATGAACCCACACCTTAAAAAAAAAGTTTTTATTGGTTTTTGAAAAGGAAAAAAAACAAGAAACAGGAACAAAACAATATCCCTCGCTCCCCTGTTCCAAGCCTATCTAACCATTTTATTTATTTATTTTAACATATAATGTCTTACATAGGCCATAAAATTTAAGCAACAAAAATGCTGTTACATTTGCCTCAACATCATGATAAAAAAGTACTCCATCATAAGTCCTTGGTGATTCATGTCCAAGTTATTTAGTCTAATCGTATTCAATAAAGTCAAACTAGATTTTCCTAAAGTTGTCCCTTTCCTTATGTTGTTGTCTTTCTCATGTCCTATTTGTCAATCTTATCATTAATGCCAGATTCCTGCTTTTCCATTTCTTCCAGTTATAACAACATGTGGGAAGCACCCTGAAAACAAAGAGTTTACAAGTTGAAGTTGTAGCTAGTACGGTAGCACTAAACCAAGTCTGATCTAGTAGCACAAGGCTTTGTTGCCTTTTTTCTCTTCCTCCAGAATTCCCAACCAAGATTTTCTCAAATCTCCAATACCCAATAACATAGCAACGTAAGGATGATCCTGCTGGATCAGGCCAAAGGTTCATTGAGTGCAGCATCCTGTTCTCCTAGTGGACAAATCAGAGGCATATAGGAAACCTAAAAACAGGACATGAGTGCAGCAACAGCAGCAATTTCCCCATTTCTGATACCCTGCAACTGATGTATACTGCCTCCAAATTAAATACCCTGCATTTCCCCTGTTCTAAGAGACATTCTTGTTTCACATCTATTTACAAGAGGACTCAACCCCTTGGCACAAATGTGCCTATGTTAATTTATATGTATAGAAAAGTAAATTTAGGTCTCTGAGCAAATTAAGGTGGCGAGTGGCTGGGTTGTCACCCGGGGGCTGTTTGGCATCATGTTCAGCAGCCCAATAAGCAAAGTTGCTTTTTCTAAATAAGAAAGTAGGAAACAACATGAGCTTGCCATATACAACAGAGGTGGGCAGCAAGCAAAATAGCTCCCATCTGGAAGTACAAGGGATGGAGAAGAACAGTCAGGAATGTTGAGTCCAAGGGATGAGGAGAGAGAGAAAAGAAGATGTGGGGAAGAAGGGGAAGAAGTGAGACAAAGCAAGCCAGAAAAGGAAGTTGGTAGCACTGGCTAACCTGTAGACCATCTTTATGCCCACTTACACATATCTATCTATACAGTATACAGCATTATTATGTATCATATATACGAAATGAAAAGGCGCCTGCTTCTTGGGAGAAAAGCAATGACAAACCTAGACAGCATCTTAAAAAGCAGAGACATCACCTTGCCGACAAAGGTCCATATAGTTAAAGCTATGGTTTTCCCAGTAGTGATGTATGGAAGTGAGAGCTGGACAATAAAGAAGGCTGACCATAAAGAAGAATTGATGCTTTTGAATTATGGTGCTGGAGGAGACTCTTGAGAGTCCCATGGACTGCAAGAAGATCAAACCTATCCATTCTTAAGGAAATCAGCCCTGAGTGCTCACTGGAAGGACAGATCGTGAAGCTGAGGCTCCAATACTTTGGCCACCTCATGAGAAGAGAAGACTCCCTGGAAAAGACCCTGATGTTGGAAAAGATTGAGGGCACTAGGAGCAGGGGACGACAGAGGACGAGATGGTTGGACAGTGTTCTTGAAGCCACCAACATGAGTTTGACCAAACTGTGGGAGGCAGTGGAAGACAGGAGTGCCTGGCGTGCTATGGTCTACTATGGGGTCACAAAGAGTCGGACACGACTAAACGACAACAATATACAAAATGATCTGCTGGTGATCAAGCTGATATTACTGGGTGCGTCCATGTGATTTTTATTGGTCTTATGTCGTTTCATAGATGTTTTTGCCTGCTCGCTGCCTTTAGGGTCTCATTACGGATGGAAATCTGCTGAAGAAAAAATGCGTGGATTGCTCCAGTTGGGAAGCATAGAATCGGAGAGTTGAAGGGGACCCCAGAAGTCATCTAGTCCAACCCCTTGCAATGCAGGAATCCCAGCTAAAGTACCCATGACAGGGAGTCTCTGAAATATATGTGTGTGTAGGGTTCCTTGCAAAGGAAAGCTCTATTTCTGCGCTGCTGCTGAGTTTCATACCCCACGCCAATATAGCAAGGAACCCTATGCACAAGTCCCGAGTCCCACGGAGTTCAAGCGAGTGCGGGAACTCGCAACATCCATTCAGACGTGAGAGAAGTTACTCGGAACTCACCGCCCCACAAGGAGCCTGTTTTCCGTCTCCTCTCAGGAACTGGCCCCCTAAAAGTGCGAGGAGAAGAAATTCCCTAAATGGTTGGCGCTGAGGTTTTCTTTTTTGCGGTGAGGAGGACCTTCCTAGAGGAGCCTCGTCCACCCGCCCGCCCAGGGGCGTCTCTGTGAGGGAAGCTGAGGAGGCGGGCCGAAGGGAGCCGGCGAAGGGCGGCAGGGAGGAGCGCCGGAGGAAGGAGCCAGCGAGCGCTTGGGAAAGAGGGAACCGCGTCGGGCGGCTGCGGCGGCGGCACCCAGAGGAAAGGAGGCCGGAGCAGGCGAATTAAAATGGCCACCAGCCGCTGCGGGAGCAGCTGGGAGCGGAGCAGCAGCAGCGGAGAAAGCAGCGCCTCCTCCTCCTCCTCCTCGTTTCCCGGGATTGCCCGCTCGGCCCAGGCCGGGCCTTGATTGATGGGGGAAGCGGGAAGCGGCGCTGGGAGCTGCCGGCTGAGGGGAGCCCGACGGCGGGCGGCGCTGCCTTGAAGCCCACCTCCCCTCCTCTCCCCGCCTGGGCTGCAGCCTCGCCGTAGGAATAAAGGGAGAGAGAGAGAGAAGGAAAGGAGGAGGAGGAGGCGGACGACCGCCCCTCCCTCCCTCCTCCCTCGGAGCCTCGTTCTTGCTGTTATTATTATTAATATCATCATTTCACCATTTTTCAAAAAACTGAAAGCCCTCTTTTCCAAAGCCCTCGCCGGTGGGGCGGATCCCGGACGCGTCTCCAACCTCTTTCAGCAACCGCGCAGCGACCACCCCGGTGAGTAAACCTGGAGCTCTGGCATTAACCTCAGCTCCCTCCCCCTCCCCCCCATTTTCTGTCACCCTTCGGCTCCCGAGGACACTTGGGGGGGGTGTCTCTCTCTCCCCCCCCTCCGGCTTCCCTCCCTCTTCCTTCCCTCTCTCCCCCTCCCGCCTCGCTTCCTAGGCCGCAACGGCGGCTCCGAGCTCTCCTCCGCCTCCTTGGCCAGGGATGCTGCAGCAGGAGCCGTTTGCTTTTTTTTCTCCCTGCTGATCCCTTGCTGGCTTTTGGCTCTACGTCGGTTCCCCCGCACCCCCACCCTCTTTCCCCTGCGCCTCGATTTGAAAGGGGTGGCGAACAGTTACCCGCATTGCTTTAGCTCGTTTTTTTTATCTGTGCGTGTTTATCCTTCCTAGGCTGCAATATTCAGGAGCAGCCGGAGGAAAGGAATATATTTTCTTCCTGGCGACGAGAGAGCCCAGACTTCCTGATTTTTTTCTTCTTCTTTTCAAGGGTTTGATTCGTTCTGGGTTGGTGGTTTTCTCTTATCTTCCCCCTCCGTCACCACCCCAGTTGTCGTTCCCCCCCCCCCCGTTTGCTGCCGGTTTTGGGATCTGCATGGGATTGTGGGCCTTGTTTTCTCCAGCAAACGGTGTTTTGTGTGTGAGAGACAGAAGTAAATAAATAAATCTCAGCTTGCGTTTGCTTTAACTTATGGGGGCAGGTTGCAACACCCACTACCCCACCCCACCCCCTGTCTCTGGAAGCTGCTTCTGCTTTCTGGGAGAGGGACAGAAGGGCCCACGGAAACGCTGGCAGCTTGTCCTCTTCATGGCCCTGCAGTGATTGCCTTAAAAAAAACCCTCTGTTTCTCTCTCTCTCTCTCCCCCACCTCAGTGTGCTGTCTTTACCTTTGTTAATGGGTTTTGTTCCTTTTAGCTGCTGGGAAGGGAGATGGGGAAAGAGATGGGCAAGGAGAACAGATCAGAAAATACAGGGGGCCCCCACCCCACTTTTAAATCTCTCCCAACCTTCTGTGCCCTGCGGTATGATGAAGGGAAAGAACAAAAGGCATCCCATCCCTGTCCATTAGGGGTGGTTTGTTTTTGTTTTTATAAAGTGCTTTACATGATCATTCTGTAGGAAATGGGGGAAAAATGCATTTGTCTGAAAGGCTCATAATATTGGTTCAGGAGGATGAAGGAATATTTGTGTGTAGCTGAGGGGCAAGGAAAGACCGACTAGTCATTAGGAACTGTAATGGATTCCCCCCCCCCCCATCAATGTTGAGTTACGTTAGGATAAATGACTCTGCTAGTTATGGTAGAGAATCTTTTAAATCGTTACCTGTCAGTCTCGAAGCAGTTATTGCTGATAGAGATCTTTCCGAAGATTTCAGGAGTTCTTCTCCTCTTTTAGCCAGGTTTACAGCTTCTTCTTTTTTACTACAGTACTGACATAAATATAACAAAGAGATTTGGGGCACCCTAAAGACTTAACAGATTTATTATGGCACAAGCTTTCATGGAGTACAGTCTACTTCATCAGATGTACAAAGTGTTATTCTGAGTTGCATATATACATGATTGGAATAGCATATTGTAAAAAGTAGGGTCAGAGGGAATTTAGGAATTGTATTGTGTACTTGTTTGTGTGTGTTAAGTGTATCCATAGAAGATTCCTGCAAGTTTGTTTTGCAGTATGTGTTTCATAAGCTAGCTGAAATGTTCCATTATCCTATGTAGACTAAGGTTACCATACATTCCCGTTTCCTGGGGACAGTCCCCGGATTTACAAATCAGTCCCCACTACGGGAGGCAGTGGAAAACAGGAGTGCCTGGCATGCTCTGGTCCATGGGGTCATGAAGAGTCGGACACAATTAAACGACTAAACAACAACAACCCCATACAAAATCCATTGAAGTTGAAAAGTGTCCCCGGATTCATTGAAAAAAATCTGGTAACCTTAATGTATACTGCAGTGACCCGAGTGCAGGATTCTGTTTAAAATCTTGCGTGGCTTAGCTCCATTTTAATTTGTTTTTGGTATATAGTATATAGACTGATGGACTCCCCTCCCTCATGCCTCTGCTAATAACTGGTATTAGAAAGAAAAGAGATCAGTCATACATTATTCCTATGCTCATCATACCTCTGAGATAAATGCAACAGAGTTCGCTCTTATAAATAATTGTTTCAGAACTTCAGCTGCTCATGTAGAGATAAGAAATGCATCTGCTATCCTCGACAGTTAGAACTGGAGGCTGTGATAAGCAAGTTAGCAGTTTCCAAAATTTGGTGCATGAATATGTGCTGACTTTTGGATTCGTTGCTTTAAAAGGAGAAACTATTTTTTGAATAGTCTTCCATAATACAGCTCATAATACAGTCTTTGGATATAGGTTTCTGGCATATTTTGGCATATGTGCCAATTTATTGAAAATTGGCATTCTCCATGCTTATTTCTCAACTACTTTCAGACATAGGATTTTACTAATCATGTTGTTGTGCATGATATTTTCCATCACTCAAAAATATGTGCCTTAAATTAAAGTTGCTTATCTACTCTATAGATCAGGCATCCCCAAACTTTGGCCCTCCAGGTGTTCTGGACTACAATTCCCATCTTCCCCGACCACTGGTCTTGTTAGCTAGGGATCATGGGAGTTGTAGGCCAAAACATCTGGAAGGCCACAGTTTGGGGATGCCTGCTATAGATCTTCTGCAGATATATTGACAATATTCCTAAGCTCAGTGCGTGAAAAATTACTATTTCTCACCGAAACATTATTGACTACACTTGATGGTGTTGAAAGAGGAAAGGCTTGGTTAAATATCAGGAAGTGTGCATGAAGTTTATATTTAGGGTGGCAAATGATTACCAAGGGAAGTTTTGAAATTCTTATGTTCTGTAGTTATTGCAGCTAATAATAATAATAATAATAGTAATAGTAATAATAATAATAATTTATACCCCGCCCATCTGGCCAGGTTCCCCCAGCCACTCTGGGCGGCTTCCAACAAATACTTAAGGATTGGGTTGTTCCATGTTGACCAACACTGTTAAATGCTTCAGCGTAGGAAGAAGCATATATGTTCAGTGTTTACTATCACACAAATACAGATGCCTATTTTTTCATGAATATGTGTTGAGAAACTCTTGTGACATTCTACTGAGAGTACATATGAGCAAAATTGTCATGGGTGCATGCAAATGAAATTGGTGGAACTATCCCAGCATTCAGGAACAAGAGAGTAAGCTATCAAAAAAATGAGTGCCCTCCAAAGTGATGCTGGAAAAGCTGGTCACTGTTGCACATCATTTTAAGCAATAGATAAGCAGAATGCTAGAGCACACTACCTGATCGCTTCTGCTTTGTTCCTCACAGCATAAGTGAGAGCAACAAACCACAGACTTTAGTTTGACATGTCATTTGAACCCAGAATTGTGCTTTGTTTCTTGGCTTGATGATTGTGGTTTTCTTAAGGAGAAACAAACCATGATCTGAGTTCACGTGGCATGGTGAGCCACGTTTAATGGGTGTTGCTCTCACGCTAGGGGAGGCGTGAAACAGAAGCAATTGGGCCATATGCACTCCTTGTTCACAGTAGCTCATGGTTTATGGCTTAATGTGCAAATAATCAAAAATAAAAGGAGGCTATAATTTAAACTCTACATTGAACTAGAAAGTAAACAGACAAATACTTCTATGTATGAATATTTTGATTGTTTCTTTCTGATTCTTGTATTGTAGTATCCTACAATAATTTGGAATAAGACATCAACTCATTTTGAAACACCAGAGCTGAGGTTATGTGCCCAATTCATTATCCCGAGGCAAACCTTTGGCTTATCTTGCCTTAGACAGGTCTTTCCCAACCCTGCTACTTGGGATTCTTTTCATCTTGCAGCCCTGGAGATCTTAGAAACTGAATTTGTAACCTTCTGCATGCAAAATGTTATTGTATCATTGAGGTGTGGCTCCTCACCTCATTCGAATACTATGGTGCTAGCAGTCTGTTTTTGTTTGCCAAAGTCAAGTGAATCTTTTCAAGCAAGGTATGTTAGTGCCTGGGTAACATAGATGTAGCAGCTTGTAGTATACGAAAGCCCACTTTGGGGCATGTGGTAGCTATATTGGGATCAGCATTCACCAGTGGGTGTATGTCCCACGTCTCAACTTGGTTGCACCATTACAAAATTCTTGTTTTGAAGAGAAAAATATTTAGAATGTCAAGGCAGTTATTAGTGCCTGTCCAATGAAAAGTTGGAAGTATTTGTCGACACATATTGACATGGTAATGCAAGCAGCATTCAAAACTCCTATTCGACAGGGAATTTCATTAGTGTTTCTGCCTCCCCACTTCCAGCTACTCTCTGAAGACTGGAGAAGAGACCCTCCTAAGGATATTAGGGGAGTGGGCAAGGCAAGGACTAGACCATATGAAAAATGAACATAATATTCTAGTTGCAGTTCATTCATTTTCAGCTTTGTATTCTTGTTATAAAAAAGTGCGCCTAGACCAGGCACCCCCAAACTTTGGCCCTCCAGATGTTTTGAACTACAATTCCCATCATCCCTGACCTCTGGTCCTGTTAGCTAGGGATCATGGGAGTTGTAGGCCAAAACATCTGGAGGGCCGCAGTTTGGGGATGCCTGGCCTAGACATTCCATTGTTGCACCCATAGCCTAGGTTTAAGGTGCCATTTAGATCCTAGCTTTCATATCTCAGCTTCTAACACTGAATGCAAGTGATTACTCCCACCTCCACCAAATTTTTTTCTTCATGTTTCATTCTAGATGGATTAGACTAGGAGTGGAATTGTGGAATTGTGTGTGTTGTGGACGTTAGTTAGAAAATGGCTGTTGCAGGGCATGGAAGAATATAAAAGGTGGGTCAGAATGGTTCCCCTTACACTTGCACAATTTTTATATGTGATTTTCCCCAGGGCACCATCAAATAACAGACCACATTGGTCTTCATGGGCTGACCTGTAAAAAAATCCTGCAGAGCCAGCATTTGTCAGCACTGTCATGGCACAGAACAAATCATCCTGGGTGGGATTCATCTAATGAGCTCCTGTCAGTGAAAGCCCGACAAAGGGACTCCTGATTGCACAATGGAGCTTCTCCCCCTTCTGCATGCCCTTGTGTCCCCTGAAATTGGCTCGGGGTGGCAGGTGGAATTCTCAGAATAGTGCAGCGGGAAGGGAAGGAGAGAGAAATTGTTCTGTCTGGCAAGCCAAAAAGCTGACGGAAAGGGGTGTGTGATGCTGAATTCTTCCCCATGATTTTTACAAGGAATGTCCCCCAAGCCACCAACTGAATAAAGCTGACATTGATTTCTGTGGATAGCATTGGAACAGTGTTTACAATGGTAAAGAAAACCTCACCTTAGACTGGGATCCTCATTGATTTTTATGGTTGTTACATGGGACCCCCCCCCCCCCCCGATACCACAAAACACATTTGTGGACACAGATATGAACTGTGATTTGATTGTGGTTTTAGAGGGATTCCTTGTGAAAATCATGAGGATCCATGAGCATGAAGTTCTGTGACTTGAATCCATGTTTTTGTGCTATGGTGGCTCTGACAAGTGCTGGATTGGTGTTTTGTCTTTACAGTGCAAGCAATAGAAACTAATGTCAGTTTTAATTTGTGGTGAATGATTTGGTGGGCATGCCTTATACGGACCTGTGAGATCAATGTTTTTCTGCCATGATGGTGCTGACGCCGGCGATGCTTAATTCCATGCACACACATATGTGATTGTAACTTCAGAGCACTAAATTTTTGTAGAACTGCAGTCTTTACCTGTACAGTTGTGAACTTCATTGCTTTAAACAGAATTTCCTCTGACACGTGAATATAATTGCGCCTGACTTTCTGACAGTTTGTTCTCAGATCTTCTGCTATAAATGTCACTTCTTTTTGGACAGTGAGTGTTGGCCATGTGACTAATTTCTGTTTACATTTAAAGATTGAAATTGCACATATAGATAGAGGAAGATGAATAGTTTGGCATAAGACCCTTGCTTTTCTCCATTCTGTTAATTTAGCATCCACCTTCTCCCTCCTCCTCCTCATTTCTGTCTCAGAAATAATTGTGAAATTGACACCACTGGGTTGTACTAGAAATCTGGAAAGAAATGCAGCACTAAAGATGCAAGCAAGAAGTGTCTGTCTGTGCCCTGCTGCTGGATGAACCTGCAGGCATTTGGTTGCAGCTTTCAGCATTTGCTAATTATTAGTTCAGTGATAAAGGCTATTTTGTTTAAACTCTGCAGTTTAGGGTTCTTGGCACTGCCCACAGAGCCACATGATGTTTGTTGCTTTATTTCCATGACCAAATTGTGATTTCTAAGCAAATAATTTACAATGGAAAACCACACCACAGTTTATGAAATAATCTGTGTTTGGTTGCCTTAGCTATACTTTTACCAAAGTATGCTAAGTTCAGTCTTTCTCCCCCCCCCCCTTCCCTGCTCCCCATTAATGGAGACTGGCAACTTTAAGGAAGTGTTCTCTGAAGATGCCTTGTGTCATAATCACTATTTTAGCTGCCTCAGAATCTGGTGCCATTATGGATATTTGAAAAGGAAGAAATAACCTTTAATGAGAAGCAACATAGGGAAGATCTACACAGATAAGTGTTGCTTTTTCATGGCAGGGAGAGAGAGCTCAGATAGGACCACTTCTATGCTATATCCAAATTCTCATGCATATTTATATTAACTGTGGGTGGGGGTATGCATGGATTAAAACTAGAATGGGGTGAATATGTGCCAAATTTGAAGACAGTTCTTTGAATGCATCCCAGAACAATTCTTCATATCCCTCTTCATTTTTTCAACTAGTCCCTCCCATGTTTTGTTTTTTAGACTTTCTTATGATATCAGGATATCAAGGGTTGGGACAGGGATTGATGCAAAGTGTGTAGTATATTCTTTTGAAGCTTGTGTTCAAATCCTACTGAAAGAGGTTGTGAGTGTGGCATTAGTTGGGACATGTTGGCTGTTTTATGTATAGTGCGGTGATATAGTATACTTAGATACTGCAGCTAAAGCAGGCATCCCCAAACTTCGGCCCTCCAGATGTTTTGGACTACAATTCCCATCATCCCTGACCACTGGTCCTGTTAGCTAGGGATCATGGGAGTTGTAGGCGAAAACATCTGGAGGGCCGCAGTTTGGGGATGCCTGAGCTAAAGGAAGTTCAGTTTTGTTAGTGTTAAGTTTAGCTCTTTTTCCTGCTACTTTGTGGGGAAGGTACCTTTTTGCTAAGTTCTAAATATGAACTGTGGAATGAATGCCTTACTATGGGTATAATTGTAGCATTGATATTGGATATTAACTAATCTGTTGGTATGGTTCTTGCTCACTTAAGCTTTTAATATGCTCTGAAAAATCTCACACATCACTTGGGAAGACAGGTGAACTAATATCGGTGTACTGGATGAAGCAAAGATCACCAGCGTTGAAGCAATGATTCTTCAACATCAACTTCGTTGGATTGGTCATGTTGTGTGGATGCCTGATGATCGCCTTCCAAAGCAATTACTCTATTCCGAACTTAAAAATGGAAAGTGTAATGCTGGTGGACAACAAAAGAGTTTTGAAGACGGTCTCAAGGAAAATCTAAAAAAATGTAGTATAAACACTGACAACTAGGAAACACTGGCTTGCGAGCGCTCCAGTTGGAGAACAGCCTTTACCAAAGGTGTTGTGGACTTTGAAGACACTCGAACTCAGAACACAAGGGAGAAACGTGCTAAGAGGAAGGCACGCTTGGCAAATCCACACCGTGATCAACTCCTGCCTGGGAATCAATGTCCCCACTGTGGAAGGAAATATGGGTCCAGAATTGGCCTCCACAGTCACTTACGGACTCATTGTTAAAACTGTGTTTATGGAAGACAATCTTACTCGGCCGCGAGTGATCACCAAAGAAGAAGAAGACGACTTTGTAGCGTATTCTTATTTGTTGTGGTTTTGTCCGAGAATTGCTTTGAGTGCAATGTATTTGTGGAAAATGCAGTTTATAAATAAACGGAATATGACTAGCAACACCATTGTATGCTCCTTTAAGCTCTTTCAGTTCTTGCAACAGGACAAGAAGATGTTTACAGCCTTGTTTATTCAATCAGATTTCTGGATAAATTTGTATTTGGCTTCTTTTTGCTATAACTGTCTGCAGATTTGAGCACCTTTTTAGGATAAGATCATTGCTTTGGACTTAGAATACCAGCATGGTCCTTGGTATGCATTCCCTCTATATATTATTTATAAATATTTAAAGTATGCCCCATCTATAAAAAGAGGCCAATTTAAAAAATAGTGGGCGAAGGGCCAGTGGTTAGCAAGACAGCATCTTTGCAATACTGTAAGTCATTTTCACGCATGTAAAGAAAACAAGTGTATGAACCCATTTGGCTTTTTAATTTTTAGCTTACTTAGTACCTCTGGCTCACTCCCTCAGTATTTTAAAAAGTTACTTTGTACCATCCTTAAGTTGTATAGAGAAGATAGAATTGAATCTACAGTGTTTCAGCTTAAGTAATCATTACTTCATTACGTAAATTTCAAGAATGTGCTGCAAGTTGGCTGTGAGTCCTGGAAGCCCTGCTGTGGAACTGTGGAAGGATGGAATACGTTTAAAATTATGTATGTATGTGACCTAATTCAGTTTTTAAGAGAGTCAGCAGAGCAGTTTTTGTGCCGGTTTTAAAGAATATATAAATTATCAGAGCGAGTACAGTTCTGCATATCATTAAGACTCCCTTGGAGGACAAGGGGTCACATAGGTGTGCTATAGGATACTACAGAGAAGCTGGATGAATTCTTTCTCTAGCTTTCTCAGAAAGTGTTTGAAGATCTGAAGCAAGTAGATAAAGTCTAAAACTTAGGCCTTATTGACAAATTTAAAAACCACAAACTTAATTGTGAAATTGCTGGTCTAACAAAAATATGTAACTTGTAGATCAACCTCCATACCTGCAGTCTAGAAAGTGTAACACCTTTTTATGATCCAGAGGGGACCTGGGTATTAGCATGCTACTTAACATCTGTTTCTGGTGTAAACTATAGAAACTAAATATAACTCAGAGAAAAGAGTATCTAACCGATATGATCAAATAAAAACAACTTGTGCCCTGGTAGTGGGGGCCATCACTCGAGAATATGCATACATGCTTATACGTCTATAAGAACCTAACATAGAATTTCAGGGTTACATGATAAGTAAGAAAAAAGTAATGGACCAGCAGAAATTTGCAATTCTCCTTGAAGAGTAATTTCTATCACTACACTTCATTTATGAGGTTATTTTCCTGGATGAATATGTGAGGTTTCCCCCCTGAAACAAACATTCCATGTGCACTTTTTAATCCTTATTCAAATGTATGTGTTTTGGTTCTTTATAGATAGCAGGTGCTGGAGGTGCAGACAGAATTGTTAATGGTATAGAAGGAATAATTTCTGTCTTTGTCTGTAACTGAAGGTGATGGTAAATGAAAACTGCTTCAAGGATTTGCAGTTGTGTCTGATTTATAGTTCTCCTTAGATGAAGGAAGCATATGCAGGAAAGAAAATGAGTGGGAAAGGTGACATTGGATGATTAAACAGAAATTCTATTTTGGGATACATTAAAAAGGAAGGTGCTAGAGATGTAAGATAGATGAATATTCTTTATTTGTGTATTTTTATGCATAATCCTTTTTAGTGGGTAGCTAGAAAATTAATGGCCTCTATAAATTGTTTGAATGCTTGGGGGAAACAACAATATGGACATGGGGAAGACTAGGACTGCTGTTGCTAACTCTTCTTCCAGCTACCTTTGGTAAAAGTGGGGTGTCGCATCACTTTTAATTTAGTTTAAGGTAGTTTTGTTTCTTCTGAAGCTGACTTTTAAAATTGGTTCTGTTTTGTAATTGGGAACTTCATAAGAATGCCTTGTCTTGATTAGCAGAAGGAAATCCCAATAAAGTGTGATAAATTGAATTTCTTCAAACAAATATGAAAGGAACTGTCCTCTGGTTGATTAAGTAAGATTGAGCAGGCAATTAGATGATGCCGACTGTATTAGCAAGATTGAAATTGCTCTTCAGTGCTAACAGAAAAGAAAGCTGCTAGTGGTTTCCTCCTCTTTTCTCTCCTGGGAGAAAGTGAAAATACTATCCTGTGTATCTGCAAAATATATTTACTTATTGCCTAAAATTGCTGTCATTCTCTACTGAGGCCAGTTTACATAATCACTTGTAGCAGTGCAGTAATTTATCACTTGACCTTAGTGCTGGATTACCCAATAGGCAGACTAAGCACATGCTTAGGGCACCAGCATATCAGGGGGAGAAAAATGATTTAATTTTTGAAATAATTGACACTTGATATTTCAGAAAAAAGACATTGAAGTAGAGTGTAAGGAAGTTTAACAAAGTTCTGGGAAATAACAGAACTTGGTTTAGCTTCCTTACCGAGCCTCTTGGGCTTGCCGATCAGAAGGTCAGCAGTTCAAATCCCCACAACGGGGTGAGTTCCCGTTGCTCGGTCCTAGGTCCTGGCAACCTAGCAGTTCGAAAGCATGCCAGAAAGTGCAAGTAGATAAATAGGTACCGCTCCGGCGGGAAGGTAAACAGCATTTCCGTGCGCTGCTTTGGTTTTGGTGTTCCGTTGCGCCAGAAGTGACTTAGTAATGCTGGCAACATGGGCCGGAAAAACTGTCTGCAGACAAATCCAGCTCCCTCGGCCAGTAAAGTGAGATGAGCTCCGCAACTCCAGAGTTGTCTGCGACTGGACTTCACTGTCAGGGGTCCTTTACCTTTTTTTATACTCTACTACAATCTCTCCCCATTTTTCTGTTCTCTTTTTGTTACTTATTCCCCTCCTAAACCAGGGGATGTCCTACTAATGTACATCAATATAATGAGAGGAAATCAGATCCTCTTCAGATGTGATCCCTCCGCCCTAAAGGGTCAGTGCATGTGACTTTAGGACTGGGCCCTTGGACATAAAAGGTAATGTCTGGCAGGTATTTGAACACAGCTTCCCTTTTCCCTTACATTGCACCCACATTTAAATAACTTTGTGTCTCATGCTGTGGACATTACCTTTCATGTGTAGGCAGGAGGAGGATGAGATGTCACCAACTTGAATATTGCTCCCCAAATCAACAACCAAGCCACAAAAGAAAACTATCTGACTCCCAGGGAGGCCTTTTCAGCCATGGTGTCTATTCCTGGAGCAAACATTGTTTTCTTTTAGGCACCAGGTACGATTTTTTTTATTAAAAAAAATCCATGCTTTTCAAAAATTTAATCAATATAAAATGTTACTGACTGTTCACTCTTTTTTCCTGTGTATTTACACGATTGTATATGTATAATCTTGTAACTACCCTGAAATCAAATTTGGTGAAGGATGGTGAATCAGCCAGTCAAGAAATGTATCGAGAGGTATGTGTTTAGATGGGGTCGTTATATTTGTATATTAGCTGTACCTGGCCACGCGTTGCTGTTGCTCAGTCTGTTAAATAGAAAAGAAAGAAAAGAGAAAGTATATGTTTCTAATATGTTTAATTTCACAATGGTTGTGGGTATACAATATTTTTTGTTGTTCCATTGTCTGTGGAGATACAGAGATTGTCTGGTTTGATTACTCTAGAACACGCAACATAGAATTGTCCATGTGAGAAGTAATCTGTGTCTAGATGTAAACCGTACAATTCCAAAGATTGGCCCTGAGCTTTGTTGATAAGACATACACACCAGACTTCCATTGAAAGCAGAGAACGTCCCCTCTCCCCACCATCAGAGTCCCCCTTCATTTTGCAGACTCCCCCACCCACGTGTGTTCTGAAAAATCCACCCACCCCCAAAATAAAGCATGGGCAAACCCCACCCTAGCCCCATTCATCCTCCCCGAAGCCACGCCCCACCCCCCACCCCAGCCGCATGACTCACGACACCCCTCTCTCTGATCCCCCGCCGCATAATGTAATATTCCTCCTGCGTGATGTCATCCTACCACCCCGACCCCTCTCTCTCTCCCCTTCACATACCCCATGCACATCTTGGAGAGGGCCTGGCCACTTCCCCCGGCGGGTCCAGGTGGGCGAGGGGGCAGGCGGCCCAGCTGCAGCTGCTTCTCCAAGGTTGACATGGCGGGGAGAGGCGAGGTGGCGGTGAGGGGGCAGGATCCGGCCTCCGCCCTCCCAGAAGGAGCCGTCGACCAGCTGCTCCCAGGAACTTCTGCCCGCTCGCGCCGGAAGGATGCCTCCCAAGGCGTCCTGGGAGTAAAATATTTAGTATGGCATGTGTTGCTTTGACGTACAACAGATGGCACTGTTTTTCAAATAAAGCATGTTTTTACATGTCACAGGTGTGACATCTATATAATACAGTGGTGCCTCACAAGACGAATTTAATTCATTCAGCGAGTCAATTCGTTTTGTGAAAAATTCGTCTTGCAAATCGTGGTTTCCCATAGGAATGCATTGAAATTTCTTTTTGCCCATAGGAACGCATTAATAAAATGTCAATGCATTCCTATGGGAAACCGCGATTCACAAGACAAATTTTTCGCAAAATGAATTCGTCATGCGAGTCACCATCAGATCGCAAGACCCATTCGTCTTGTGAAAAATTCGTCTTGCAGGGCATTCGTCTTGTGAAGTACCACTGTATAGGTATATAAAAACACCCGCGTATTCGAATGCAACGTTGTGTCAAAATTTCAAAGCAATCGGTGAAGAACTTTCGGAGATTTACATTTTTATTTATATGGATTGGACCAAGCAGAGGGATTTGGAAAATTGTAAAGTCTAGTGTTTGCTGGGCTGTTGCATTTCAATCAGCAGGTGTAGAATATGTAATTTTTTATCTCACTGGAAAGAAGTCTTCACAACTGTTTCTTGCAATACCTAATTCTTAGTTTTATACTGAAACAGGATGTGAATTAGCTGTAAATTGCAAGATAGGGTTTGACATAGATTAAGAAAACTGTTTAAACTTGAAAAATTGGTATATTTCACAAAAGCAGTTTCCAGCTTCAACTTTGTGTGAAAAATAACTAACTGAACACATTCCGTGTGCCATTTCTTAGTCTTTCCAAGAGTAACTGTGTGTGTGTGTGTGTGTGTGTGTGTGTGTGTGTCCATGCATGCTTGTGAGGCGTGTACACTCACAAACAGAGGGGGAGAGAGCGCACATCCCTGCCTTTCCTTTATCATTGTACTGCCACTTATACACAGTGCTTTTTCCCAAGAAAAACAGGTGCCAGTACTCACCGTGAAGTTGTTACAGTAAATGTCACACTTTTTAACCAAAAAGAGAGAGGTGCCGGTACTGTGTACTCTTGAGTACCCCCTGAAAAAAAGCACTGTTTATATGTAATTTACTTTTGAAATTGCGACCTTAGGCACATGGCTGAAAAATACATACATCGTATGCTGCCTTTTCATAGTTCAAACCATGCTCAAGTCGTCTTACAACAAGGCAAGTTCTACAACCAGCAAGCACGAGGAAATATTCCAGTTGGAACGGTTTGGTCAGGGAGTGTAATAGAATCCTAGATTATCACTGTAGGGACGGGGTGCAGGGAATCACATTTCAGATGTGATTGTTTATTGTTATACTCTGAATCCAAGGGGCTAAAGCAGTGCATAAGCAGCAGATCAATATGCATAAAGGAAATCTTAAATATATAATTCAAGAGCACATACACTTTGGCCTCTGCAATCCTTCTTTGCATTCCGAGAATACCCCCTCCCCCCCAAAAAAATCACACAGATAGAAAACTTGGGGCTAAAGCCCTGTGAACCACCCTCAGATCTTATGATGAAGGGTAGTATATAAATCTAATATAGGGTTGCCATACGTCCAGAATTTCCTGGACATACCTGAAATACTGCTGTCGGAAGCAGTGTCCAGGCAGAAATCCAGGTGGAAACAAAGCTCAACAACTTTTGTGTCCGGATTTTCACTTAATCTAAGAAATAATAATAATCATCATCATAATAAAGCTAGCAAACTGAAGACCATGACACCTAGTATAAAGGGAGAGTGAATGTTTTTGTACAATACACAGAAAAATTCCTTATCCCAAGGTAAGAGTCACTACGTAAGGTGCAGAATATGGATTATGAAATCCTACTTCCCCTGAGAGGCAGTCTGGGTCAAACCAGTCTCCTGTGTAATGAGTTTCAAACATGACTGCTGTTACTACAAAAGCCCTGTTCTGTTTTTACTTCCCATGCTTCTCAGAGCCTCTGTAGCAATGCCTCTGTTATTATATTAATGATAATAGCACAACAGTGGAAATGGTTAACAAATCTGGCTATGCCAGGCATCCCCAAACTTCGGCCCTCCAGATGTTTTGGACTACAACTCCCATCTTCCCTGACCACTGGTCCTGTTACCTAGGGATCATGGGAGTTGTAGGCCAAAACATCTGGAGGGCTGCAGTTTGGGGATGCCTGGGCTATGCAGTAAAATCTCTGGAATTCAGTTATTGCAGAAAAACAATACCCGGTAGCATACCTTAAGTGTCTCTAAGGGACAGGAAGATTCTGCTCATTTCTACACAATATGGTGGGATTTTATCTCATGTAGTTTAGTTTCTGATTTATATGTATCCCTCTCCACACTGTCTAGAGAAATATGTATGTCATGATCTTTGATTGGGTGTTATTATTTAATATGGTAAATGGGGAGCCATCCATAGGAATGCATACTCCCTGCCTGTTGCAAATTCCCTTTTCTGTAATGTTAGGTCTCCCAAATATGGTGGATGATCAGGTGTTCCTTTCTGCTCCCCTTCATTTTTGATCAGGCATTCCCCACTCTTTGACATGTGTAACTGATCTGGACTGATTATATAATACAACTACAGTGGTACCTCGAGTTACAGATGCTTCGGGTTACAAACTCCGCTAACCTGGAAGAGTTACCTCGAGTTGAGAACTTTGCCCCAGGATGAGAACGGAAATCGTTGTGGCCGGTGCAGCGGCAGCAAAAGGCCCCATTAGCGAAAGCACATCTCTAGTTAAGAACAGTTTCAGGTTAAGAATGGACCTCTGGAACGAATTAAGTTCGTAACTAGAGTACTATTGTATTAAGGAGTATGTGTGGGCCCATGGCTGTATCCCCTAAAAGTGGCCAGTGTTCTGTCTTAATCAAACTCTTGGTAATTTTTTAATCATTGTGGCAGTTAACATTTGCAACTTGCGTGGAATCTACACACACATAAACGCTGTGAAAATGTTTATTTAATTTTTTTTTTTTGAAAAATACATTGAATTTTGCATAGCTCGCTGTTGCCATCCTTTGTCACATTTGTATATTTCACTTTACAACACATTTGAAATTTTTTATTTGCAGCTGTGTAGCTAGCTGAGTCTTAGGACTGAAGCAGATCTGAATCAACTAAATGGAACCATTACTGTAGTCCATAATGCATTGTAGTGCTTGTGAGTAGCTTTGACTCATGAACATGAAATATTCCCTTCCTTGTTAACTTCAGTCTCTTGCGTTTTTCGTAATCAAAACCTTATTTACTGCTACTTGCTTCTTCACCATCACTTACCTACTTTGACAGGGGGGTTGTGTTGCAGCCCCTGCTCAGAAATAGCATTTGCCTTGCAGTGTTGTTCTCTAGAGAATGTTCCTTACTCCTGAGTGCCTTGCATTGCTGTTCAGACCCTGAAAGCTTTTAAAGAAGCTGTCAAATTAGAAATGGCAGTGCCAGATGGAAGCGCTGCACCTACTGTGACTTGCTAAATTCAATAAAAGGTTAATGGTACTTTTTGTATTGTATTGGCAGGTTTGGTGATGACAGTGTTGTCAACCCCACAGCATGAGGAGAACAGTAGAGCCATTAATAAATTACATAGCACTGCCAGTGTGTAATACTCTACAGATATATTCTCATTCTTCCACTGGAGGTGGAATGTGTTATGAAACCTAAATTTGCAGTTGGTCACTATGCTTCCTTTAATAACAGTACCACACATCATTTAACCCTACACTTTTCTGGACTTTGAAATCACTTCATACTTTCAGTTAACCACATAACAGTCCCATGGGGCAGGGATTACCAACCTTTTGGGGTATATTTGCAGACAGTATGGTAACCCTAATTTCAGTGGTGGGGATGGACCATTTGGGCACCGCGAAAGGCCTTTGCATGAGTCTGAAGATGGAGTGATTTGAATTGGGAACTTCCTGGGTTGCATTAAAAATCAAATAGAGTCTTATACAGGCTGCCCATGCCAAAGCTCATTGTTCAGAATTCAATTCTCCATCACCATTTGAGTACATATTCTCACATTATCTGAATCACATAAACAAGGATGCCCTGGGATTTTCTGCTTGCTTATTTATTTATTTATTGAATCAGGATTGTTAAATAAGAGGGAAGGAAAACCGGTGTAGAAAGAACTTTTGACATAACCTGGAGTGTAGCAAATTTTAATGCAAGTTTGGAGGGAAGGGGGCTTGTGATTATAAGTGGTAAGAGAGCCTGTTCTAGCTAATGCTTTCTCATCCTGGAAGTACTTGATTAAAAGGGACCTTTGCTTGGGATGGTTTCCTCAAAGAGCATTTGCTTGTTGTGGTTATTCAGTGTCATGGAGAGGAATTGCATATGATCATACCCATTGTTCTTGTTGCTGTTACTACTACATCATATCTTCCATAGCTGATTGCTAGTACGTATTGAAAGAGGTCCCAGAGTTATGTTCTGGGAAGCCGTTTTCCATTAGATCCTTCATCCTTGGCAGGCTTTTAAGGGAAAAGGAAAGTGATGAGCACAAAGAAGAAATGTGTATAAAAAGGGGAAGTGCACTTGGAACAGGAAAAATAGGAACTAAGGCAATAAGAGGAGGAGACTGGGTCCTACCCACACCATGTGTAAATGGTGAGGTACATGCTATTTCCGCCCTTTTCAGCAATTTGTACTTCTGGATGCCTAGAATTTAGCAATCCCTGTCATAACTCTGAATTGTCACCATAGCAGTTGTAGATTTAGTTATTACAAAAATAGGAAATTGCTTCATTGAGTGCCTAAAATCTCTCATTAGTCATCGTCACATTGATTTTGAGAGATAACTTCTTCATTCTTTTGCCCAAGTAATGACTGAATGTTTCTCTTACTTTCAGGCTAAATTAACTTTTTGACTGAAGGGGTAGCTTTACATTGTAGTTGTGATATTTCAGTAAATTGCTGGGATAATTTTTTTAAACTCCGTGCTGTATTGTACCTTTAAAAAAAATTTATTTTGCTTTGTTTAAATGTCAGTGGAAGACATATGCAACCCAGTTAATCTGTCCGGAACAAGTAATGTGTGAAACATCTCTGAAAGTCTCATTGTGGGATATCTGAGCAACTACATATTTTCCAGTTGGCCCAATAGAATGCACCTGGAATTCTTCTAAATGATTTTTCTAACTTTGCACAAATGTTCTACATTAGCAGTAACTTTTATGTTGGTCTAAGTCAGGCATCCCCAAACTCAGCCCTCCAGATGTTTTGGGACTACAACTCCCATCATCCCTAGCTAACAGGACCAGTGGTCAGGGATGATGGGAATTGTAGTCCCAAAACATCTGGAGGGCCGAGTTTGGGGATGCCTGGTCTAAGTCTATTACATTTTTTTTATTGAGGGGAGAGAGTGAGTGAGCCTATTGCAGCTTCAAATCTTGTAACTTTAATAAGTGCTACTGTGGTATGGCATATCCTGTGTGCTGGTTGTTGTCTCTAAAGTTTTATTATACATCTTTTCAATAATTTGACTCTTTTGAGAGTAAAGCATTTTGCTGCACTTTATCCCTGCAAATTATACTAACCATGTTGGAATGTGAAAAAGAGAAGTTGAGAGAAGGCAAAAAAACAACAAAATTTAGAAGAAAAGTTATGTGGACTTGACTAATCGTATTCAAAATTTCATGGCAGCAGAGTACCAGGAAATAGTGTCATCGTAAATGCTGTTTCATAGACTCTCTC
The DNA here is from genome assembly GCF_965207765.1 of Zootoca vivipara. NCBI lineage: Eukaryota > Metazoa > Chordata > Lepidosauria > Squamata > Lacertidae > Zootoca > Zootoca vivipara. The sequence goes on from NC_142583.1 coordinate 61,650,846, forward strand.
TACCACCAGAAAGTGAGCACCTGCCAATCTCTGTCATGCCCCCTAATGTAAGCCCTATTCTTTTTAGTCTGGAAAAGAGTGTGCTTTGTAATGAGTGTCTTACATTTGCTTGTTGATATGTTATTGATTACACATCATTTGTGTTAGCAAAGCTTCATATAGCCTTATTTTTCTGAAGATGACAACAGTTCTGGAAGCAACTTTCCTTGTTGACAATACTGTGGTTACTAATAATCTAGCCTCTTTTTTGTAGTTACCTAACCCAGGGAAAGTACCCCCACCCCCAATAAAATCCTGGGAAAGAAATGGCTTCATTCTCATGAAGTTGGCAACTAGAATTCAAGGAATGATATAAAAGTCAGTGGCACAGATTCAACTAACACAGCACACTGTCTGAAGCCAGTGTAAGGACTCCCACTGTGCCACCTCCATCCACTCTGGAAAGTCAAAACCCCTAGAACAGCATTCAGTGGGAGAAGGGGGCATTGTTCCATCTGGCAACCAGAAATGCTTGTGCTAATTGAGCCATCAGTGATAGCAGTTTTAGGAGAGATACCTCTATGCAAGTACCTCCATTGTTTTTCATATTACCATGACTCTCACTCTTTCAATATGTGGGTAAACATGAGTCTTCATTTTGCTGTTGATACAGAAAGTGAAATTTTGGATTGCAGCAAATGCAACACTTCCTGGCCCTTCACCACAGCTGAGCAATGGGAATTGGGCCACTAGATTGCTCATGTCCTCCCCTTGCTGTCTTTAGTCATCATTTGGCATTTCATTTGTCTCAGTATGCATGTGGCTGCTTTTTATATATTTTATTACATTCACATTCTTTGTTTCTTTAGTCATGGCACCTGAGGCAGTGTTTAGTGTGGCACACATGTATTTGTGGGGAGCTGAATTTTGGCACAGTTAAGTGCATGAATAATGCCCTGTCTTTATTCAGGAATTGTTTGGCTGCTCAAAAGAAATAATGCCTAATGCAAGTGTAATTTGCGCTCTTGATGTGAGCCCTTGCTGGGCAAGATCTATGAGTCTTTGTTTATCGTGTTACTTTGGAAGTTAAGAATCCAAGATGTATAGGTAACTTTTGGGTTCTGCAAACACAGCATCTCCCCAGTGTTCGAAATTAGCCAGGCACCAGGCACATTTTGCACCAGGCTTTCGACCACTTGCGACCAAGTCGAGTTGCCTAGGTGCCAGGATGGCGCCTGACATCTGCACCGTTTAGAGTTGCATGCCTAGGGATCATTGGATCTGGTTTGTTTTCACACAAATACCCTATCCTGTAGAATTCTTTCAGTTATATTTTATCTACACAATTGGAATGAATTTCTGGAACCAAAATGCTTTTTCTGTTCAGCCTGAGCAGGAGAAGTCGCCATTAAGAAAAAGAGGTCGGAATAGGCCCATATATAGATGTGGACTGTCCCTGGATCAAGTGACTTTTCTTCTTTGAGTTCTCAAAGCTCTTAACCAAGCTCAAGGTTGTCATCTGAACTAACCAGATGTTTAATTGAGAATTAATCACAGTCAGCCCATCCTTTGAAAAACAAGACTTTAGAGCCATCTTGCAAAAAAAAAAAAGGCAACTAGACATTCTGTTTTGGTGACTATAACCTTGGTTTAAGCAGCCGTTTGGCATCTAGCTTATATAACTGAGTTTTCAGCACTGCATCTGCCATAATGCCAGAGCTATTGTTTAGACTAGGGGTGGGGAACCTACAGCCCTCCAGATGTTATTAGACTCCAGAGCCCATTAGCTGCAGGCTGTGTCCAATGCTTTGGTACAATGGCTGTTGTAGCCCAGCAGTGTCTGCAGGGCCAGAGGTTTCCTGCGCCTCTTTCTAGACTGTAAAGATTCTAATAAAGCACATTACTCCTGTGTGTTGGTACAGTGCCATAGACACTCTTGACACAAGAGAAGTACAAACTGTAATGACACATGAAGAATGCATAAGTCAGGCATTTCTAAATTGTCCTATATGTGAATTTGTGTGGCTTTTCTCCTCCCACCCTTTTGTTCCCCCCTGTTCTTTCTAAAGGCTACATTAATCAGCATATATTAGTTGACACAAGCGGGGAGGGGGGACCTTGCCTGAAGCAGAACGGGTTCATCATCCTATGACAAACAAGTCCGGCAGTACTGCTGGATAGAACAGCAGCCCTTTGCCTCAGCTTGCACACTGGTACAGCAAGCTCCAGGAGACTCCAGTGCAAAGCTCTGAGTTTTGCCTGGATTGCCTGAAGTATTTTTGTTGCATGTGGGGCTAGCAGTAGTAGATAATAAGAAACAGGCGGCTGCTGTTATTGTCTTTCAAAAAGAGAAGATTTAAAACTTGAGATGCCTGCAAAGAACCTGAAAAATACCAGGTGGGATAATTATTTTGTCTCCTTTTGGTTTGGAAAAGTGTAACATTTTGGAATTCGTTAGAGAGTGAAAACAAACACAGCACAGGTAAGATGGCAAACATTTATGTAGGAGGCAAAACGCATAGCAGATTTTATGCTTCTTTTGATGACAGAGTAATCATTTTACGCTGTAAAATATCCCTGACACAAATACTTCTGTCTGTTTGATCTTGTGCTGAACATGAGTAATGTTTTGTTTCATTGCAATGAAAATGGGTGTTAAATGTTGCCAAGGTTTTTCTGCTTTGCATTTTTGCCTGGGAAATGAAAATTGGGTCGTGGGGGAAATGAACATGGTGGGGTGTTTTAACATACTATTTAATACAGAGTATATGCTAACAATATTTAAAAATAAAACTTGATAGATAGATTTCTAGTTCTCATGTTTCATTCCTTTTAATTGAATGTTTTACACTTGGAGCAGTGATTCATTACAGTGTTTACAAATGGTACAGCATTCTTGTCTTCAGAAATACATCACGGCAAGTGGTCTGTGAATTACTTTGCATTTTGATTTGACAATCTTATTATTATAGTTGTACACTGTTGTGAAAAAATAAATATTTTTAAAAGTTATATAAAGTGAATAGCTTATGATTGCTTAGCGTTCTTTTTAGATTCCTAGAATATGCCTGTTGTGAATGAATGCTTTGTGTGGAGCTGTTTATACATCTCACAATTTCTCTGTGAAAGTAATCTTTTGTGAGAAACAGTTGGAGAAACATGGGTCAGATGTTTACTGCAGTAGATATCTTGGTGCAAGTGGTGGTGGTACTTCTGATTTGTATTGATTCTCTTCATTGTTGAAAACATAACAGGGAATGCATATTTTAAATACCAAATCAGAATTTAACGCTACACAGGCTTAGTGTTTGTTTATCACAAACTGGATAAAGTATGCTCAGTTTGCAGAAATGTTAAATGTGAAATATCCTGTCGGATCACTGCTGGATCTCTTCCAGATTTCTTGATCCACTGTGACCAGCTTGTTTATAGAATCTAGAAAGCTGCTTGGCGACAGTTCCGTTGTACATCCTAAAATCCTATTTGGTAGCTTAGAATTCTGTGAATCCTAGACACAGCACAGATGTTTCAGTTTGTTTTTTAATGAAGGTTACATAGTTGTAATGCATCAGTTGAAACGGATACACATCTTCCCTCCAGGTTGCAGTAACACTATTGGGAGCCCATCCCTTGTATCTTGTAATTGTTGGTGAAATTTGATGCTTTCTCGCTGTCTAGTGCTGCTTCCCCCAAAGTGGTTCTGCCCATATGTTTTGGACTGCAATTCCTGTCATCCTTGAACATTGACCATGCTGACTGCAGCAGATTAGTTACGGTCCCAAACATATGGAGGGCAATAGATTGGGGAATGCTGGTCTAGAGCCATCATTATTATTGAAGCTTTTCTCCCTGTGAAGAGAATCCAGTGTGCATTATCTTGCATTTTAGAAAGTTACAATAGAACCGTGGCTTAGGGTTACGAAAGCGGCAAACCTGGAAGTATTTTTCCGGGTTTCGCTACTTGCGCATGTGCAGAAGTGCTCCATCGTGCCATGCACAGAAGCGCTCTATCGTGCCGCATGCATGTGCAGAATAGGCACCTCCAGTTGTGGAAACCTCAAGATCCCACCAAAGCTCCGGAATGGATCCTGTCTGCAACAGGAGGTACCACTGTATTGCAGCCGTTGAGTGCCTTCTATCTGAAGTCGATTAATCAGGAAAAATTTTGTATGTTTTTCTCCCAAATGTAAGGTGATATCACACAAAGTCATATTCAGTGCAGACCCATTGAAATAAATGAACTTAAGTCCATATGGGTGTAGGTTGGGTGTAATGGGTGTAGTTTGACGTAACATCATGCATACTGACCATGTCTGTAGTGAAATGGAGTGGGATTTTTTTTTAAAAAAATGTTGGCCTAACTTTGTAACTTTTTCATATGAGCATTGCTCTGGGTCCTTTGCGGCACAACTATAGATTTTGGCTTGGCCTTTGCAGTTCAACATAATTACTGAAATTATATGTTGAAGGAAGAAATACTTTGGGCATGCACATCTGTTTACTTGAAGCATTTGGTACTTTTATCCAAACTGTTTTAATGGTTTGTGTTTTCATGCTGTGTACTACCTGTGAATTATGGATTCTTGAGTATTATATATATTTTTTTCATTCTTTAAGCTGTCCCTACAACAACATTTTGGAATAATTAGTTTCTAGACATCTGTTTTTCAAATTCAGCATCTGCTATATGCAGTTAAAAACTGTTAAATCTTTTGAGATTCCAGTTTCCATATTTGGTCTAAAGAAGAGAACACTGGAAATTTCAATAAGCTTATTTGAAGGCCATCTTTTATAGTTATGTGAGGCGTAAAGGTGGACCCTGTTCTCATTCTACATAGTATGGGGATGGGGTCTGAATTTGTGTTAAAGGGACACTTCTGAAGTACTTGGGACAGCAGTGAGGATAAATATTTGCTTCTACTGTTACTATTATAAAACCCAAGAAATATATGTCTGTTTCATGTTATCTTATTACTATTTTGAAATGGCTGAGTTATTTTAGTATGCCAGCTAAAAAGCTGGGGAAAGTCTCCTGATGAATGTTTGGATAATTATCTGCTTGCTTGCTTAAATAACACCCTTTGGAAGTAACAAACCCATTCTGTAGTCCTATAATAGCTATTGTTAAACTAAATACAGTGTGTGCTGTTTAGTCGTTTCCTAGCCGTTTTTGTTTTTAACAAATGTTTTGAAAGCAGCAGTATTATTTACCCCTAAATTATCATATATTGTAATGATTCATGATGAATGTATATTAATCTCCTACATTCCTGCCTGTGTATCTGCATTATTTAATATAGCCTGGAGGTACTTTATCTGAACAAACTGCTTGCCATATGTGTTAAACCTTTCCAGTGACAACTTTTATTTGTTTGGGTGTATATTGTGAGAGATTTGCATACAAGTATTCTAGGGGTAAGTGTTTCTATCTGGGACAAGTTCAAATCTCGATATGCAGTGAGCTCCATATTTTTTGACAAGGATGTCAAAAAGAAGGACACTCATATACCGTTACACAGTTTCTGATTGAACTAAGCAAAAAACGAAGTGCCTGAATGTCTGACTTCAGTTATCTTGAAATTTGTGGATTCCCTTTGCTCTATTGGATAGTTTCTTATTGCTGTCCAGTTGTAACATCCAGTCACAGTACAATGAGGTGTCAAAAATTGCATATCCTCCATGTTTCCTTTTATGTATGAGGAACTGTGCGACACTTTTGTAACAAAGAGTAATGGGATCTGCGTGCATATCACAAATGTGTGAAAGCTCAGAATATGTGTTCCTTTTGCAGAATTCAGCATCATAAGAATCTTGGCTTTCATTCTAAAGTAAACAACCGTTTATCTTCCACTTAGGCTTGAAAGCATGTGGCTAAATGCCTTGTAGTCTCAGAAGCCAGAGCAGCGCTTAATAGCTTTTCCAGTTCTTGTGAGAGTTTCAGCGTTCCACATAGAGTTCCACAGCGTTCCCTTTCACATGAATACTGGAGACACAATAAATTGGCAACCTAAGTGACCAATGGTGCAGAATAGAACTTCTTGGTGAAGAATTTTGTGACTGAACTTTTTGGGTTTACCCAGAATATATACACAGCATATGCCCCACAATGTATCTTATCCCTTGTTAACTCCAAACTAGGAATTAGATCCTAGCAAATATTTTGTCCCTTCCAACACCACCCCACTGGAATTCCCAAGGTAGAATGGATAGGTTTTTCCCCCCCAGCAGATGCTGGTGCTAGGCTTGTGATGATTAATCGCTTGCAATAACCTAGTACTTGAAGACAGTTTCAGATGACTAGGTTGCTGTAAATAGAAACAGTATACTGGTACATAACTGGGCTACTCAGTCTTTAATTGGTGGCATCTGTCTAGTAACTGTAATCTCTCTGTGTTCGTGCACATTAAGTAAGCCTTCTTTCAGCCAACCAAGAAAAATGGGTTACGTAGGAATATGTGCTTGATAGACCTACAGTTATGTGAGCTCAAACTCATTAAAGCTTGGTGTCCTGAATGTGGAACACTCAGTTTAGTGTATACAGAGCACTTAACTCTTTCAGGACTAAAGTTTTGTAGTCTCATCCCCCTTCCAGAAATAGGATAGGCATTTCTAGTTCTGTGTTATTTGGACATACAGGCAATGATTACTTTACATGCATCCAATTGATGTGTGACTGAGCACATGTGCCTTGCGGTGACCAGGAAGTGGCTGGAAAAGGGGGCATAACAGGCTTATGCGCACTCCGCCATTGCATGCCATGACCCAGAAAGCAATCCCACACACAAATCGGGGGGGTTGCATGTATACATGAAAAGCGACTCAAGCCAATCTTGAAGGGATGAGAGATGTGTGGGCTACTGATTTGGGACCAAACTGCTATTCCTCTCAGGAGGAGCAATATATAGGCACTCATGTGTCTTTTATCTCTAAGCAAAAATCAGGTTTGGGATGAGAGTTTTCCATTGGAGGAAATGGCACAAGGGAAAAGGATTACACCCCATCCCCTGGATTGGCCCTACTCATACAGGCTACTATTGTTGCTGGGTGTGTTGTGGTTTTTTTAAAAAAAGAAAAGTTCAGAAAAACATACGCAACCATGTGCAATATAAACATTGCATATCACCATATTTCTTCTAGTCTGGCTCCAAAGATGACTCTGGTTTGGAGCTGTGACTGGCTTATTTTCAGGTTCCTTTCCATGTTTACAAGGATATGGTCTTGCTTTATTGTTATATATGCAGCTCCCACAATGGCTATGAAAGGAATATTTATTCATAAGTGAGATGAGATTTGTCTCATTTTTTCTTGTTCTTTTTGGTCTTGCGATTTTGTTTTTCCTCTCTTTGAGGGATAGTGGCATACGGAGGAAGACCAGAGTTTCAGGTTTTGACTTAAAATCTCCTTTGGAGGACTTAGTGGTGTTTAAAAATCACTTGTTTTTGGAACGTTGAAAGAAACTTGGGTGGTAAATTTATTTTGGGAAGTTCATGCAAAGGCATCCTCATACATATTTGCAGGCTCCACAATGGGATGAATATTGGTGGATCCACATTGCCCAAAGACATTTTGAGCTTAATGGTATAAAAAGCCTTTAAAAGTGGAGGTGTTACCTAATTATTGCATGTGCATTTTTTATATTGCTGTTTCTCTCAATTGGAAGCCATACTCAGAATTATGCTTTGTAATTTTTGGCCAGTTAGGCATAGCCAGTGCCATATGTGGGAGGAAGTCATGTTGTACTGTATGTAGCTGACTTCAATATATAATAATGATCCAGATTCTTCCCCTCCTCCCCCTCTTTATTTTTGATCACACGTATATTATCTATAGCTAAGTGTGTTGTTGTGGTTTTCTTGTTTAGTTTGCATTTTTTTTCAAATTTGCTCTGTTTCCCCCCTGAACAGAATAAAAGGGGTCTTTCAGAAACCAGCAAAGATGAATATGGTGAAAAGGATAATGGGTCGACCCCGGCAGGAGGAATGTAGCCCTCAGGATAATGCTCTTGGCTTGATGCATCTGCGTCGACTCTTCACGGAATTGTGTCATCCACCTCGGCACATGACCCAGAAAGAACAGGAAGAGAAGCTTTACATGATGCTCCCAGTTTTTAATAGGGTAAGCCCATCTGAATTCAGATCTGTTTATTGGCTCTTATTATGTGGGCTCCAAACAAGGTGGTGTTTTTTTTAATGGTACATGGAGAACATGGGGTAGGGAGAGCGGCTGGAGGGAGTGGGTTTAAAAGTTAAGTAATGGAATACCAGTTTCGCCTTCTCTGCATCTAAATCAGTGTAATATCACAATGTGTACATTGCCTGCCTCTGCAGCCATAACAACTTCTCTTATGCTTGGATCAAAATTGCCCAGTGGCCACCTCCAAGTTTGTTACATCCAGGACAAATTATATGTGGAAGTGATCTTACAGCAATGTATGTCATGATTTTTTAGTAGATTTGAGTTTTCCCATGAATACAGAGAATTTGAAAGTGGGTGTATTGGGCAGATACTGGGCTGAGAATGACTGAAATTTCAGTCATCCCTGTTTCTGAATTGGAGTTGAACCTTTTGAACCTACGTACATAAATCAAATCCTCGAATAATAGAGGTGGAAGGTACCTTAGAGGTCATTTAGTCCAACCCACTGCCAACCTGGAAACAAACTGCTTCAGCATCCCTGATCATCCAGATTTTGCTTACAAATCCTAATCAAAGATTGTCCGCACCGCCTGGGCCATTCTGTTCCACTTTAAATAGGAAAGTCAGTTTAAATACTATGACCATTTTTCCCCCAGAAGAGGATTTTGTATCGAATCTTGGTCACAAGTCTTAGCTCCTTTGTAATAGTCCTGAATACAGCTCTGAATTCCCCCCAATGGTTTTCTACAAAAATATGTATTGATTATGGGTGTCTGTATGTTGCTTATCAGGTTTATGTGGTTCAAGGTTTCCTGTAATAACCACTGAAGAGTCCCTCTTGCAGCACCCCCACAGTTGCTGGCATTGAATTTCATGCACTTATCTGCATGCAGTTCCTTGTCCCTAGGGCTGCCAGGTTAGTGCTTAAATACAAGGCTTAGATGAAGCCATTTGTGTATTGTGATAAGATCAGGTCTTGTATTTAAGCAGTTGAGTGAGAGCTATATGGCAGAGGAGAGTCGCAGTGCTCCATTTCTTTTCTGCATGTGCCATAGAAACTGAGTGGGCTGCCATAGTGCCATAGCATGGTGGATCTCTCTGTCTCTCTTTTTACCAGCCCTTGGCAGAGTAGTAATTTTTGTTTCAGGCTAGTAACCTCCGTGGATTTATTTATAAGGTCGTAACAGGGTGGATTGAGTTTTGCTTTGCTTTTTAAATCAAGGGCATTTTAGCTCTACAAGGAAAGGAGCTGATGTAAATCATGAATTTTAAATCGAGTTTCCAACTTCATAATTCATATATTTTCTGAATGACCATATATACTAATTGGCTACTGTAATAATTAAAGTGTATCTTCTTGCAACTGCTAGGGACATAACCCCAAATATTTGCTCATGCAGCCCATGAACTTTCTGCGTATGTCTTCTTAGGAGAGCAAATTTGAAATTAAGGATTACTGTTTGGTTTTCCTCTATACATCTTTAAGGACACCAAATATGAATTTGAAGATTAATCCCCAGAACGTTGTACAGGAAAGGACTGGTTTACTGAGCAGCACGTTGTTTATATTAACTTTGGTTTCATTGTCAATTTATTCATAATCTTCATTTTAAAAAATCTGTGGCTTGCCACTTGTGGTTTTTCTGTGGGGAGACAAATCCTGATCTCTGGCTAAGACACAGTGCTGAGCCAAACAATGACGTAGGTCCGGGTAGTGTGGCAGTTGCAGGACTGGAGGAGGACTGAAGTGGTTCTGATTTTTTTCTTGCTCATTCACACATGGGTATTGTTTACCTTCATGTTACATGTGAACTGGGTCATTGCCAAACTGCATAATGTGTGGAATGGTCTCAAGAGGCTTGTCATCAAACAATCCTTGTTGCATCTTTAGTAAAATTGTTGTGTTTCTGAACTCTTCTAAAACCATTCCATTTATGTAATTGTAGATTATTTTTCTCTGACAGAGCCTTTCATACTGTTGGGTGCGGTATGGGGTGATTTTGGATTGAATAGCAATGAGCTAAAGCAGCAAGGATTTGTGTGTGTGTGTGTGTGTGTGTGTGTGTGTGTGTGTGTGTGTAAGTGTAAAATGTGGACATTGTGCTGAAAAGGTCTCTGCCAGTAAACAATGCTTTGGTTCATAACGTGTTGTGTTTTCTTGTCACTGCTTTACTTGCACAATCCTGAATAGTTAATGATGCATTTTAATGTTCCTGAAGAGTGGCATAATTGTGTATATGAGGGTGCCGAAATGATAGGCTTGCGGGGGTTTTGTTTTTATTTTTTAAAAAAGCCTTGAAGTGATTAGCTTCAAATATATGGCATGTGTTTACTCTCTTACTGTAAAAACTGCAGAAAAGTGCTTTTGATTTAAAGATAGAGAAGATCAATATGAAATATGGAAAGTAAGCGTGCCCTTCCTCCCCAGGAGACAAATGAGTGAGGAGAGGAGGAAGACTACAGTATTTCAAAGCCCAGACTTCCATTTTTGCTGGATCATGTTTCAGACAGATCTAGGTGGTTGCTTCTGTTATAACAATGTTATTTTCCAAATTACTGTGGTGTATTTATTACATTTTGCTGTTCAGTATATTGGTTTTCTGAGTGGTGCATGATCAAAAGCCATAGCCTTAGTGTAAGTGTAGGAAGACCACCACATTTGTTTGTTCCTGTAAAGTTTTTTGTTGTTGTTCATAGCTATATGGAATGTATTTTCCACAACCACCAAGTTTAACCAAAGTCCAGCTGCAGGTTTTACAGGATAATACATTTTATTAGGCATTATGACGGGACATTGAATGATCCTTGAATGGAGCAAGGATGCAGGAACACAAGGGAGTGGGATAAGTGGCAGAAGTGAGTCCTATTGAAGTTGATGGGGTTTACTTAGAAGCAAGTGGGTATAGGATTGCAGCCTTAATCTTCAGTATACCCCCTAGGTCTTTGCACTCCCCACATATGCATAGGGCCAAACTAAATAAGACATAATTCATTTTATTTATGAGAGTATTTATAACCTGCCAACTCAGTAAAAAATATTGTGGTGGTATACAATAAACTAATTATAAAATTAGAAGCTAGTAATAAAATGATAAAATCATAAAGTATAGAACAAATGACCTACACTGAATCAACCTGATTCTATAAAAATGCTTGGCAAGCTAAACTTTTTAGCAGGTCATGAAATACCAGAATTGCAGGTGTCTGTCTGATTTCAATAAGGGCAGTGTTCCAAAGGATCCAAATGCTTTAGTTTGCACAGAAATTAAACATACACGTAGTAGCAAAGAGGTAGTCAGGAGGCCTTCCCCAGATGATCTCAGTATGCTGGCCTGTGTATAAGGGACAGGGTGGTCCTTCAAGTCACCTGGTGCCATTTTGGATTTTATACACTAACAGCAATAGTGTATACCTCAAACGTAGCAGATTTATATGGCAAGGAACTGTACAGTTGCGGCATTACATATGTGTTGTATGGCACCCGTGAATGCATGGTCTCTATCCATGATAGTAACACCAGCAAAATTACCTTTTCTCCGATGCTTAGAAATCTGGGGAAGTGGAGCAGTAGTGTTGCCGAGCTGTAGACCCGAGATACAAGATACACTCATTAGGTGTTCATTTTATATTTTCTAAACTTCCCTTTACTTGTTTATTGTACTGTTTTCAGAACTATTTTTAGCTATAATAATAATAATTTATATGCTGTCCATCTGACTGGGTTACCCCAGCCACTCTGGGCGGCTTCCAACAAATTAAAACACAGCATGACATACAACATAAAAAACTTCCCTATATAAACATTCCTAGGGTATGTTTGTAAATCACTTTGGGATGTCTGTCAAAGGCAATTCATGAATTAATAAATAATCAAGTAATAATAATGGTGTGAAATGTAATCATGTGTAGCTTAATGTTGACTTTGTCTAGAAATTTTGGGATCCAAGAAGTAAGAAGAACCGTCCGCTAAGCAGAGAATACACACACACACACAGAGGGGCAGCTAATGGCTCCTACTTCTGTATACGTTTGCTTGCTGTTTCCTCCAGCTTTCTCTGCCTTTCTCCAGGGAAGTTTTTAGAATTCTCATCAGGCAGAGCTTGACTAGACGTGGCTACTTTCTAATGTTATGAGTAAACTCATGACATCACATCTTACACAGGAGTAAACTCATAAATCGCATCTTACCCAGGGGTTCAGTTCCAAGGGTTCTGTGTATACTTGGACTGCCCCCATGTGGGCATCCTTACCGTTCCGGAACCGACATCCTGAGTAGACCTTAAACACCCACACCCAGCAAGGCAGAGAGCTTAAAAGCTCTTTCTGCGCTGAGTACGCTTGGGCTAGACTGGGAAAAAGCCTCCTATCAGCAACCCTAGAGACCTGCTGCCATTCACTGTAGTCAGTACTGAGCTCACCCCTCCAACATGCAGTTGCAGCAGTTCATACTGTGGGCTTTGGGACACTTGAATGTTACATGGTTTTATTGCATGAAGCTGCATGTGACGTCTAACACCCTAAAGGTCTGTGGCAAGACGGTGTTTTCTTGTGACCCAGTGTCGAATTGTATACAAGGGAGAAGCCCAACTGCATCTCTGAGGGAAGGCTATTCAACAATCAAAGTTCTGTTCAATGACTTTGTACTCTAAACATCTAATGCTCCAATTTAAAGAGGTGACTGGACTTGTATGTCTGCAGAAAATTATTTTCTAGGGGAGAAATTCAACACTGTGCTGTACTAAGATTATCGTTCTACTAGCATCTTGATGGAATGATGCCCCCTCTCCTCCCTTGCTGTTCCAGGGATTCTCGCAACACCCCTCAGGCCAGTTTTGGGAGGTGCAAGAGGTGGGGAGAAGCTCTGTTGCACTTGCAGAAGTCCTTCTGCAGGGCTTCCACTGACGGGTCACTTTAATTGAATCCTGCCATAAATTCTGTGGTGTTCATAGTATTTTCTTATCTGCAGGTATTTGGAAATGCACCCCCTAGTACAATGATAGAAAAATTCTCAGATCTCCTTCAGTTTACAACACAAGTGTCACGACTGATGGTGACTGAAATTCGGCGGAGAGCCTCTAACAAGTCTACAGGTAAATTCATACCATAGCACCTAGTTTATCTTTGTCCAATCAAAAGTTGAATATTCACATAACAACATTCTTCGGGAGATGTCTGACTCTTGGCTGTCACTGAAGATAGTAAATGATTCTCACCTGCCTTCATCAAAGTATGAATGGGACAAGCGTGTAATTGGATATGAAAGGCAAGTGAGTCTTGATTGTCTTCATGCTGATTATGCACTTCATAGCAAAACTGGATTCAAGATGGGAGTTTTTAAGCAGCTGGAACATGAGAAGGAACAATTTGCCTATATATAGTATAAGTAGAAACTGGTTTTAACATTGTGTTTGCTTATCTTCTGTTGCTGTTGTTTTTAATTAACTTCAGAGGCTGCAAGTCGTGCCATAGTCCAGTTTCTGGAGATCAATCAGAGTGAAGAAGCCAGTAGAGGTTGGATGTTGCTTACTACAATTAACTTGTTAGCTTCATCTGGACAGGTTAGTTATGCATGAACAGAATCTGGTACTGTGTAGCATGTACCTATAAATACTCTTAAAGGTATTTGTATTTAGCAAATGAGGATTTTGAAACACAAGAGATGTATATTGTTTGCCATTTTTCTAAGCAGTTGTGAGCGAAGACATCCAGTGAAAAGAAGAAGAAGAAAGACCTTGTAAAGTCCTGTTAGGCATCTCTGTAGGTTGGAGACAGTTAAAAGGTTATGGTCTGATCTAGAATCCTCTGTTGTTTCTTATGTGCACATAGCTTTAGGCCACACCATTCATTTTAGGAAATAGGTATATTCGTGAAAATATTGCACACATGAAACTGCATACTCTATATAGCATGTCAGAACTCCAAAGCTTGGGGCTAGAGTGCCATCATGCATGGAAGGTGAAAGCTGGCGTAGACAGCAAAGGTAGAATGATATTCACTGAGCTTCAGTGAGTAGCATGTGACAGGGAAAGCTAGTGCTGGCATTGAGAGTTCTTCAACAGACTAGGCAACAGAGCACATTGTGGAAAATGGCCTGTGATTAATGAATATAAACATTAATGATTTTAGCCTGTGATGGTAGGCTAAAAGACAGCAAAGAGGAGGCTTTAGTAGCGTAGATGAGATATGATCAGATCATGCATTTTACCTTGTAGGTACAAAGAAGAAATGGAAGCTTCTAGATCAGGGGTAGTCAACCTTTTTATACCTACCGCCTACTAAATGCATCTTTCTTGATGGTGAAATTTCCTTGCCGCACACCAGTGCTCAATGGAAGGAGGATTCAGCTTGTGCCGTAGAACCCCTTACTGCAGGGGTCCCCAAACTACGGCCCGGCCCGGGAGGCTCTTTTATGCGGCCCCCAGCAACCCCCGCTACCTGCTGCCGCCGCCTGCTCTTACCGGCGCAGCACGGCTGCCCACTTCCGACCTGGAAAAGCGATGGAAATAGCTTGCGCGCATGCACAAGTGTGTCATTTCTGGTGTACTTCCAGGTCGGAGGAGGCTCCTGCACATGTGCAGAAGCTATTTCCGGCACTTTCCAGGTCAGGAGTGTGTCAGAAATAGAGTTTGCTCATGGGCATGCCCGGTGGCGTGCTCCCACGTGCCCGTGTGTGCTCCCCCGCCCTCTGGCCCACCACGCGATCGGCCCGGCGGGCATCTGGCCCAAAGCTGGGTAAGTTTGGGGACCCCTGCCCACCTAGAATCCTGAAATGCCCACTAGTGGGCGGTAGGGACTGGGTTGACAACCCCTATTCTAGGTGTAGAATCTGGCTATGATGGGAGAGGGCAAGGATGACTCAAATTATCTCAGTGTTACATACCCAGGAGGTGTGCAGATCTTAACGTCAAATGGGGAGAAGCTTGTTTATCATTGTGTGCAATTTCTAACACAATAGTGCAGGGGCTTCTTCGTGACTTTTAAGATAATAGGGCAGGCTGTGTGCACTAGATTTTGTGCACTAGATTTTGACGGAATTTGTATACCATCTCTTGTATATCCCATCTCAAGATGAGATGGGGTGAGCATTCAGAACAAGAGTGCTCTACTGTGCGATTGCTCCTACTCAAATTACAATCAGCAGAAGCAGGGTGAGCAAAGCATACCTCAAGTGGGCTCCTATTTCGGTCTAGATCAGGGGTCAGCAACATTTTCCAGCTGTGGGCCGGTCCACCGTCCCTCAGATCATGTGAGGGGCCGGACTATATTTTTTTTGGGGGGGGGGATGAAATGAACGAATTCCTGTGCTCCACAAATAACCCAGAGATGCATTTTAAATACAGTATATTCCTGCGTATAAGACTACTTTTTAACCCAGGAAAATCTTTTCAAAAGTCGGGAGTCGTCTTATACGCCAGGTCATTTTATTAATACAGCGAATATATCCCAAACTATATTTTTACTGAAAAAGTTGGGGGTCGTCTTATACGCCCAGTCGTCTTATACGCCGGAATATACGGTAAAAGGGCACATTCTACTCATGTAAAAACACGCTGATTCCCGGACCATCTACAGGTCAGATTGAGAAGGCGATTGGCCGCATCCGGCCCCCCGGCCTTAGGTTGCCTACCCCTGATCTAGATCATCCCATTCCCATTGCCTTCTGTCATACTCTCCTCCTCTAAGGGAAGAAAAAACCTAAAGTGTGGTGAATGAAACAGGTGCCAGAGTGCTCCATGGGAAAAATGACGCTCTGTGTGTATTCTCCAGCTGGTTAGAAGTGCACTAAACATCTCCCATTGGTACACTTCTCCCTGGGATGCAGCTCTGGGATGGGGCTGCTCAACTTGTTCCTTTGCATGTGTGTGAGCAGAGTTCATCAATGTTGCTAAAAGCTTTCCTTTTTTGATAATGAGAATGCTTTTTTCTTCCGAAAAATTTCAGAGTAACTTGCTTCAAGAATGGTATTCTGTGACTTCCACATAAAGGTTCTAGAAGCTAGATAGCTGGATAATTTCTAACAGAGAAGGTGGCATTCATAAAAAACTGCATTGTGCTACTAATACAATGCTAACATCTTGTCTCCACTCTTTTTCTGCCCTCAGAAAACAGTGGACTGCATGACGACTATGTCAGTGCCTTCCACGCTTGTGAAATGTCTCTATCTGTTTTTTGACCTTCCACATGTGCCTGAGGTGGCTGGAGGAGCCCAGAATGAGCTGCCTCTAGCAGAACGTAGAACGCTATTGCAGAAAGTGTTTGTGCAGGTAAATGAGTTGTAACCACAATACTACATTTCAAATTCTGTTTCATCTCCTAAAGAATGCATTGGGAAGAAAGGTTCTTACATTGGATTCTTTTATACTGACACTTATACACTCTTCAACTCCTAGGCCAAATCAAGGTGTTATTTTATCCTGCTATTCTATATTACTTTTTCTCTGTTACTTACCTGGGTTTTTTTTGGGGGGGGGTTGCGTCTACATTTTTTGTGTGTGTTGCAAAAAAACCCCTCAATTATTTTTTTTAAAATAAAGCTGGTTACTGATGAGAGAAACTTCCATAAGTGCACGGAGGCATTTGGAAAATTAATATAGCTGCAGTGAACTGATTCCAAGGAGTTGCTTAAATCTGCCTACTTTCTCCACAGCTTAAATGAAAATTACAATAAACAGAACGCTTGTGGTAACAATTATATGAGCTTCCTATAATGGCCTTTTGTTTCAGATCTTGGTGAAACTCTGCAGTTTTGTGTCCCCAGCGGAAGAACTTGCTCAAAAGGATGATCTTCAGCTTCTATTCAGTGCAATAACCTCGTGGTGCCCTCCCTACAACCTGCCTTGGAGAAAGAGTGCAGGCGAAGTCCTAATGACCATATCACGTCATGGCCTTAGTGTCAATGTAGTGAAATACATTCACGGTTGGTATATCTTGGTGTTGTCTTGTGATTTTGTTTTTCTTTCAATATAGTCATGTAATAATTTCTATCATTGCTAGATTCTCTCTCTCTCTCTCTCTCTCTCTCTCTCTCTCTCTCTCTCTCTCTCTGGGTGACCACGATCTGGTCTCAATCCCTAATTTTAAATTCTCATTTGTGAAATAGGAATATTGGTGTGTTAATTCATGTGGACATAACTGAGGTGGTGGTGCCTATCCTGAAAACTGGGGACATGACTAGAAAAGTTACAGGATGGGCCCCTGAATCAGGACCATCGAACCTGCTTTTCCCTTTGTGACATGCCTGACATTTATTGCCATCCCACCAAATGTTTCATAAACCCTCCTATTTCTGTTGCTTGAACAAGGTGACAGAAATAGATGGTGTGCTTTCAGTAAACCAGCAGATCACATTGAACAACTGCATATTGGGTACATGCTGGGGAAACTGAATTTGGTTTAAACTGGTAGCAACGGTGACGTAAAAGGGATTGTAGGAAGAAGAACCTATTTTTTGTACCTTAGTATTGGCTAGCAAAATTCACAGTTGTTTCTTACATGAATGATTGTGGGCTTGTCACTTCCACTGATGTTGAAAGCTCCCAAGAGTAGTTCCTGTTCCTTATCTACGTGTAATAGAGCATTAGATTCTTGCAGAGACGGCTCTGGGTAGTTGCTTCTGTTTTACTGCTTCCTGTCTCTTCCGTGGAACATTTGTAACAGATTGAAGGGAATTATGCCACTGCCTTATGCCATTATACTTTTGTAGTTAGTATCCTATACAGAGTTCTGCTCAAAAACATCCACTCATGCTTAAAATAAAGTCCAGGAATTGTAATTTAGTTCTGCTATAACAAGGATATATGGCACCCAAATTATATTCATGCTTTGAATAAGAGCACACTTGTTGCAAATAAACGCATTCAGATTATCCAAGGCTTTCTGTTTCCCCAAATGTAGACTCTTCAAGTGATAACACACAGCAGATTTCCTTCTGATAAGTAACACAGTCAGAAGCCATTATCTTTTAAAGTGCAAATTGCACTTCTGCTAGGACATTCCTGCTATTTCTGTATGTATTTGTTTGTGGAGTTCTTGTATTCAATATGTGTATGGCATGGTTGCCTTTGATTTGGCCTCGTCTTATGTCACTCTGGGAGTAAAAGTACCAGAGATGTCATGGGCAGGGTAAATTGCATGGTTACTTTCTAAGCCAGAACGGTTGGCCACTGGTGCTTATGCTTGGAACTCTGTTCAAATGTTGGGTAGAGTGTTCAGGGCGTTTTCTTTTTCAATATGTTTTATAATTATTTCTTATAATTTCTGCAATTATATAGACAGCAGTTCTTAAATGCAGACTGCATTGTGATATGGTGACTTGCCCAAGAGCAGTGAATTTCATGGCTTGATCAGGAGACATGGATCTTCCATACTCTAAGCTGGGGTGGCGAGGCTTTGGCCTCTCAGGTGTTGCTGAACAACAATTCCCATCCGCCCAAGCAAACATAGCCAATGGCAGGGCCGTCTTAACCCCATCCAGCGCCCCCCTCCAGAGCCTCTCCAAGGGCCCGGGAGTGCCAAGCGGACCGCGGCAGCAGCGGGAGGCCACCTCCGAGGACTCTGCGCTGCGCCTCCTTCTCGTTTCCCCAGCACTGGGTTCCGCTCAGTCAAGCTTCGCCACCAGCGCGCGCACCGCGGGACTAGCAAGAGCTGCTTGGGCGCTGTGCGTGCGCTGGTGGTGAAGCTCGACTGAGCGGAACCCAGCGCTGGGGAAACGAGAAGGAGGCGCAGCGCGGAGTCCTCGGAGAAGGAGCGCAGTCCTGGACAGATCACCGGAACCCTGCACTCACTTGGTGCCCTTCCAGCGCCCTCCAGCGCCCGGCGCCATGGTTCTCCGCGCCACTAGCCTCTATGGGTAGGACGGGCCTGGCCCAATGGTCAGGGAGGATGGGAGTGTAGTGTAGCAACACCTGGAGGGCCAAAGGTTCCCCTTACCTGCTCTAATACTGACCTGTGATCTTCGGACAAAGGGTAGCATACAGGGTAGAGAGAGAGTGTGTGTAATTATAATATAATATAATATAATATAATATAATATAATATAACATTTTATCTTGCCTTGCCAGTTTTCACATTTTGCAAGATATAATCAGACACTCAAAGATGCATAGTGAAGAAAATGTGCTTTCTTAAGAGATACAATTGAGGCTCTTATTTGTAAGTTATTTTACACATCCTGTCAAATGGCAAGAAGTGGATGTGATTTGTAGTTCTGTGTGGTGAAAGGGGAAATTGCACATCTGCTCTGGTATAGTGTGGGCTTTGCAAATGTGTGTAGAACATGTGCAGATGTCAAAGTTCCCATTTTGTACATTTCCTAGACATGTATAATATAGGTGTCCCAACCATCTCTTTTTATTTTCTTGCAATGTGTGAAATAGCTATTAGTTCAGTACATAAGATCATTCTTGAAAATGGATTGATACCAACTAGTCGATAATCATGTTGTATGAGAACACTTGTGCTTGGTAATTGTTGTATAATATGAAAAAATGCTGGGTTTTTTATTGTCTTTACAGAAAAAGAATGCCTGTCAACATGTGTTCAAAACATGCAACAATCGGATGACCTTTCTCCCTTAGAAATAGTTGAGATGTTTGCTGGCCTTTCTTGCTTCCTCAAAGATTCCAGTGATGTCTCCCAAACACTCTTAGATGATTTTAGGATATGGCAAGGATACAACTTCCTCTTTGATCTCTTACTCAGGTATGCAAACCAGGTTTGCAAATTTATTTTATTGCTTCAAATGCAATTTTCATCCTAGCAAGATCTGTGCTCACATATTATTTTTGGAGCTGAAAAATTGAATGCCACCAGTTCAGTAGCTTCTTATAAGTTACAATTCAAGGAGGAGTATGTCACAAATTGAAACTGCACTTTATTTTAGGGTTTTGGTTTGGGTCTTGCTAGTCTAGTAATTAATCTTTTAATGTGGTATAGTGTTGGCTTTTGTAGGTTGTTATAAGTAAGAACCAAGTTTTATGGAGAACTTAAACACATGAAATTGGATGTGATTTTTTTAAAAAAAATGTTCCAAATTTTGATTTAAATGAATGAGTGGCCTTGTTTTGAGATGGGTGTGCATTTCATCCCTGCAGGTTAGAACAAGCAAAAGAAGCAGAATCTAAGGATGCTCTGAAGGACTTGGTGAATTTGATAACCTCATTAACAACATATGGTGTCAATGAATTAAAGCCAACTGGTGTTACTACGGGGGCACCTTTTCTGTTGCCTGGATTTGCCGTCCCGCAACCTGCAGGCAAAGGTGAGCTTTCGCTTCTTTTTAAAAAAGTCCCTTACATGCAAAATTTAATCTGACATTTAGGAGTCCTGGATTTGCTTGCAGTGGCTTGATCTGGAATTGATGGTGATCTCAGATTCTTAAGAGTGTAGAATTAGAAAGGCTCAGAAACTTTCTCAAACCTCCGGCCCGTAATATAGTGTGAGCAACTTGACCCTCCACTTTACCACAAGCTCACCTATGCTTCTTGAGGCAACCCATGAACCGATATTCAATTACTATTTTATATTGCTTAGCACTGTAAAATAAAATACAACGTTGATGGTATTGATTGGATCTGTCTATTCCTAGCCTGCAGAGGATACCATACTATGTAAGAGCAATACATTATGTTCTTTCCCACCATTCTTTGCCACTGGCGCCCTCCAACACATCCTAACCATGCTGGGGGCTGCCTCCTGTCCACTCCCCCCTCTGGGAATGGTGTGGCTATTCTTAAAGAAGAGGAGCCTCCACTACTACCCCATTTTCAACTGTAGGCTCTGTTCATATGCAGTTATTTGCATTAGAGAAAAATGTGTGACAAACTGTATATTTGAAGAATAATCTTTATGTAAAGATCTGTAAAGTTTTCCTTCTTCCTGTTGTAGGTCACAATGTGAGGAATATCCAAGCCTTCTCTGTCCTACAGAACGCTTTCCTGAAGGCAAAAACCAGCTACCTTGCACAAATTATCCTTGATGCCATCTTAAATATCTACATTGCCGACAATGCCAACTATTTCATCTTGGAATCCCAGCACACTTTGTCCCAGTTTGCAGAGAAAATTTCCAAGCTTCCAGAAGTACAGGCCAAATACTTTGAGATGCTTGAGTTTGTTGTGTTTAGCTTGAATTACATACCTTGCAAAGAACTGATCAGCGTCAGCATCCTCTTAAAATCCAGCACCTCTTACCCATGTAGCATCATTGCAATGAAGACACTACTTAAGTTCACACGGCATGACTACATCTTTAAGGATGTCTTCAGGGAGGTGGGGCTCCTGGAGGTGATGGTGAACCTTTTACATAAATATGCAGCTCTTCTGAAAGAGCCTACACAGGCTCTGAATGATCAAGGTAATTATCTTGTCCTTCTCCCCCACCCCTGACCAAGGTTTTTTTCAAATCCTGCTTTTATCTTGTTCTTTTTTTATCACCTCTTTTTATACTATTGGAAACACTTACCTATCTTGCATTACTTTGCAAAAAGATATGCTATTGCCCACGAAACCTATGTAAGTTCAGATTTCTCTTATTCCTCCAATCATCAGGCCTCCTCCAAAACCACTTTTCGAATTCTCCTCAAAAGAGGCATTTAGTTTTCAGCAGAATCTCACAAGACATTGGCATTGCTTACAAGAGTAAAACAACCTGCTAGAACCTTTTAAACTCTCACTTAGTTTTGAAACTAAAATGCACATGAGTGACATATCGATAGATTATAGACTTGCCTCTGAGTTGTATCCCAATACTTCACACTGGATGCAAAGTATAGGCAGGCTCAGTGTACCAAAATAGAACGCCCCCTTCTTCTGCTGTGCTATGATTAAGCATTTTTAAAAAGTGATCGTTGTACACCAGCCAGCACATATAATATAGGACCAATACTCGGAATTAATGAGAAGTTTGGTAATAGCACTGCATTTTCTTTCATTGTAGCTTTTCAAAATTGTTTTCTAGGGGACTCAAGAAACAACAGTTCATTTGAAGACCAAAAGCAGCTTGCTTTGCTGGTTATGGAGACCTTGACAGTACTGCTTCAAGGATCGAACACAAATGCAGGTATGCAGCAAATGGCTGTTACAACTAATGAACCTATGTCTCTTAATGTTGATAGCTGCCCTTGAAATGCACTTAAATCATAAAGACCAATATAAAGTTATGTAATCTGTTTAGATGTGGAAATGCTGTGTCAAGCAGCTTTTTGACCTTCTTGGAAGGAGGATACATTAATAGAATACTGAATTTGTTTAATTTGCTTGGCCAGATTTGCTTGAATTTCCCTTAGCAGAGGATAAGCTTATTCTAGAATGGTGCCTTTCAGATATTTAAATTTCTAGTTTTAAGATGCATTTGTTTGAATAAAATATATTTAGTGATGAATTATTACTTTCACCTGCGTCTCCTGATAACCACAGTCCATCAAAAGTTAAATCAATAGCCTTTTCCTATAAATGGTTGCTTCTTAGTGTGGGGTAGGTTTGTATTAGCCTGGTCTTGACAATAGGAGGAATATGTTTACTGACATGTTACTGCAGTCTAGCAGCTTCTGTTCCCTGACAAAACATGACCTTATCACGGATCATGATCTTCGTCCACGCCTGAAATACAGTGGTACCTCCGTCCACGAACTTAAGGCGAAACGTCCTTAAGCCAAGGCGCATGCTTTTCCTAATGGAGCCTCCTGCCACCGGCACCCTTCCCCTGTTCGGCTTCTGTTCGTTTTCCAGGGCAAAGTTCACTGGCCGGAACACCTACTTCCAGTTTTGTGGAGTTCGTTGCCCTAAGAGTTCATTAGGAGGACCGTTCGTAGACGGGAGGTACCACTGTAATTGCTTCAGCATTTCTCCTTTCCCCTTTCATGGATGTGTTGTGAGAATGTGCACGAGTGCCCCCTTCCCCCACGGAGCATTTTCTGGAAGATTTAGGAGCCTACTGTAGCTTCACCTGAGCTCATTCAGTTCTAGTTTTGAAATACTGTCTTCTAAGGTGGTACGCGGGTGGCGCTGTGGTCTAAAGCACTGAGCCTTGGGCTTGCCGGTCAAAAGGTTGGCAGTTCGAATCCCCGCGACGGGGTGAGCTCCTGTTGCTCAGTCCCAGCTCCTGCCAACCTAGCAGTTCGAAAGTACCCCCCCCCCAAAGTAGATTAATAAGTACCGCTCCGGCGGGAAGGTAAATGGTGTTTCCGTGTGCTGCTCTGCTGTCGGTGTTCCGGTGCACCAGAAGCGGCTTAGTCATGCTGGCCACATGACCCGGAAAAACACTGGAGCGGACAAACGCCGGCTCCCTCGGCCTGTAAAGCGAGATGAGCACCGCAAGCCCAGAGGAGTTCGTGACTGGACTTAACTGTCAGGTGTCCCTTTACCTTTGCATTAAGGTGGGGCCAAGTGCTTGCACAAGGGCAAGAAGAGATATGGCAAAACTGGACACATCACTGAAATAGAATGGCCATCTTTGCTGGGGCTAATGGAAGTTGTTGTCAAAAACATAGGATGTCACCAGATTGTCAAAGGCTGGGGTACAACTGGGGAATGAAGCTGAAATATAGTCTGGTAGGACAGGGGCATGTAGCTGAAACTGGTCTGTAAGTATCTTTTGGCTTCTGGAATTTTAACTGGTGCTGCTTACTCTGACCACATCTTCCCAGTTTGGGGTTTTTTTTAGAGACTTCCCAGACTGACTATTCAGTTAGAGTTCAAATTCAAAGCCCTAAATGGATTGGGACCAAGCATATAAGGGAATACCACCACCCGTACCTCCTTGCATAGTGAGATCATTGGCAGATTCCCTGCTTTCAGCTACCATCTGTTAGAAGAAAATTGCCTTTTAATAAGAGAAGTCTTTTTTTGGTGGCAGCACCCCAATTGTGGAATGTCCTCCTTGAGGAGATTTGCCTGGTATGAGCCCTTGACTTCAAGGCACCAGGCAAAATCCCTTTTCACCAGCCAGGCATTCTGGGCACCTTGCTTATTTTAAGCTGTGATTGTTGTTTCTGCTTTTAGATGCTGTTGTGACGGGGTGAGCTCCCGTTGCTTGGTCCCAGCTCCTGCCAACCTAGCAGTTCGAAAGCACCTCAAAGTGCAAGTAGATAAATAGGTACCGCTACAGCGGGAAGGTAAACGGCGTTTCCGTGTGCTGCTCTGGTTCACCAGAAGCGGCTTTGTCATGCTGGCCACATGACCTGGAAGCTATACGCCGGCTCCATTGGCCAATAATGCGAGATGAGCGCGCAACCCCAGAGTCGGTCACGACTGGACCTAATGGTCAGGGGTCCCTTTACCTTTACCTTTAGGTTATTTTTAGCATTCTGACTGTTTAATTTTTGCGTGGTTTTAACTTTTGTAAGCTGCCAAGGCGCATATTGAATTTAAGAGGATATAGAATGTACTGTATAAATGTATTAAACAAATAATAAATATTTGCACTGTAGAATATCTCAAGCCTGAATGAAGTTGCAGAATTACCAAGAACATGCAGATCATATTTTATGTTTGCTTGTATTACAGCTATTGAGTGCTTATCCGCTTGAGTGGCAAGCTAAGTAAGACTCTTCATAGCCAATTTTAAATGTTTTCAGGCATCTCCGAGATCCCAGAAATTGCAAGCATTTATGCCAGTGTGGTTCATTAGAAAGTGCTGCCTAGATCTACCTGGTGGCATCATACCTATTCCAGTGTCTTTGTTTTCATTGTAGGCATTTTCAGGGAGTTTGGTGGAGCGAGGTGTGTACATAACATAGTAAAATATCCACAATGCAGGCAACATGCACTGATGATAATCCAGCAGTTGGTGTTATCACCAAGTGGCGACGATGACATGGGGACTCTCCTAGGATTAATGCACTCTGCTCCACCTACAGAATTACAGTTGAAGACTGACATATTAAGGGTAAGTACATTAATGAAAAATGTGTGGATGTTTTAACACTTCTTATTAAATTACTGTTTCAGATGCAATTATATCTCACTTCACATCTCTGATCTCAAACTTTCTTTTTTTGTGGGGGCAGATAAATTGAACTGATCCTATTCATGTACTCAGACAACACAACTGAACATGAAAATAAATACTGAAAAGTTCTTTGAGGCAAGAATAATAATAATTCTCAAATAAGAAATCCACTTCTTTCAACTTCTCTGTAAAATATAATTCACATTTATGAACCTTCGAGAATTCACTTAGCCAACTTCTTTTTTTTTTTTGCTTAAGTGATTTCCCCAATTAAGATTCTGCCAGTCAGCAGAACTGACTTGCAGCCATTTTCCACCGTTGTTGCAGTTCTGGACATCTTTCATATTGCATTTTCTTTTAGTCCACAGCTTGGGATAGTTCACAGAACTGCAACTGTTTTAGTTTTTCACAATTGTTATTAAAATCAAAAGCTTCCTTCAGCCTGGTTTTTGCATTCATTGTAGGGGGGTGGGGATTGTGTGTGTGTGTGTGTGTGTGTGTGTGTGTGGAGAGAGAGAGAGAGAGAGAGAGAGAGAGAGAGAAAGAAATTCGCATTACTGTTGAAACTTGAAGCTGATTCAACAATACAAGTCCATCACTCGAAAAAGCTCTTTGTATTGATGAGGCAAGGCTGACTTTTACTCATTGTTCAGGAAAATTTAAAAACTTCTCTGTTTATATATGCTTCAAATTAATCCCGGAAGTCTTTGTCACTGCAGTTGACCTCCATGACATCCTGTTTGTTCTGTCTTGTTTAAATATCCGTGTAGGCCCTGCTGTCCGTGCTGAAAGAGAGTCATCGCACGAGAACGGTTTTCAGAAAAGTTGGTGGATTTGTGTATGTCACATCTTTACTTGTTGCCATGGAAAGATCCTTGTGCTCTCCACCTAAGAATGGCTGGGAGAAAGTGAACCAGAACCAAGTGTTTGAGCTGCTCCACACTGTGCTCTGTACCTTGACTGCAGCAATGCGCTATGAGCCAGCCAATTCACACTTCTTCAGAACAGAGATCCAGTACGAAAAGTTGGCCGATGCTGTGCGGCTACTTGGCTGCTTCTCAGACTCCAGGAAAATAAGCCCTTTTAACATCTTCCCCTCAAACACTCAGCCATTTCAAAGACTGTTGGAAGATGACCTCATATCCATGGATTCGGTGTCACCCACGTTAAGGCATTGCAGCAAACTCTTTATTTATCTCTACAAAGTAGCTACGGACTCTTTCGACAGGTATGATTGGCGAGGTTTGGGTTGGAGTCGGAAACACAGTTTTGTCTGGGAATCGCATCACTCATTTCTATCTGACGTTCCCTAAGGGGGTTGTACTCTATTATTTTCTTCTGAGATTGAGAATTGGCAACCATTTTTAAGTGTCTGTCTTGTAGACAATGATTTATGACTGGTGCATCCCTACTTTGAGGTTGTGCATGTGGAAATTATGATTCATAGAAGGGGTTGGGGTAGGACAGAAGGTCTAACTTTGGGCAATAATGACTGTTAACTACCTGTCCTCTTTGCAAGCAAAAGTAGATGGGGCTGCTGTACTTACATTAGTTTACAGAAGAGAGGATTTTGGCAAGTTGAGCAGAAGTTGCTTCTGCCAAAATTCTATCTCCTCTGCAACTCTCAGAGGCAACAGGAGTTCTATCAACTTTGGTATTGTAAAGTAATCTGTATAGTTACCTAACCATTAAAAAAAAGATAGCACCATTCCCTGGCCTTAAACTTCAGATAGCTGTTTTGTTGGAACAGTTCCCCCTTCATTTGTTAGTAAGTTTTGAGACTCCTAAGAAAGGTTGTAGGTTTATTTTAAGGTATTTTGTTTAAGGGCAGTAGTTGGTTCTTCATTCTGTTGTATAAGACAAATCAAAACACAGCCCATTTTAATACAGGCTCAAATAAAATATGTGACTTTTTTAAAAAAATGTGCGATTTTAAATGTGCGATTTTCAATGAATTTTAATAGAGTTAATACCTTACTTGTATCTTAAAATATTCAGTAGCATTGGGTCTCTGGGATTGTTGCTTTTGACATATGGTGGCTAGTACTAGGATTATAAAATCGGTACGTTTAAAGTTAACACTCCATAACATAAACCCATTTCCTTTTGCTGAGCTTGTTTACTACTTCTGTCTTGGAAAAGAATAGTAGTGTAGTATGTAACACTAATAGCTCTGTTGCTTTTGACGGAGAGGGGCACAGGCATGGAACATCCTTCACCCATTATTCCTTATTTTATTTAATTGCAAACACATTTTGTGACTACAAAACTTCATGCAGTTTTGAAATTCAGCCGTAGAATTAGCTGTATTCTCTGGGTTTCTCTTTGTTAAATATTGCCAATTGATTTTAATGTTTTTATGAAGTATTAGTGGCATGATCTTTAATTGCTCAGTAAAATAGCAATTTCAGATTTCTAGTGGATAGAATTGGGGGGAACTCTATCTGATGCTGGTTAATACTGGAATTTAAGAAATCTGGGTTAGTTTTGTTGTTACATAAGTATTTCTAATCCGTTTTGTCTTTCCCATTCCTCATTATCTGTCTTCCCTTCATCCCCTTTGTTCTTAAAACTCATTAATTTTTGCTGACTTGCTTGGGATATTATGTTGGTCCTGATGAAATTTTTATCATATCTGGTTATCAGTATGTATTCAAACTTGGTCTTCCGTTATCAGTCCCTGATCTGCATCTAACCTCTAGTTTGTTTCAAGATATTAGGCTGCTTAGAAGCAGATAACCCAAAATATAAACAAACAAATGAAAAGGAAAATCTATTCCTTTTTATATATAAAAAACCCCTATCTGTTTTGTATGTCTTAGTTTTTCCTCCATGTGCTCTTTGTCCTTTGCTCTGGCTAATTCTGAAATATGTATTTCTACTGGTGAAACTGTAAAACTAACAAAGCTTCTAGCCTCTTGTTTTCTTTTCTAACCTCTCTATCCCCTCCACGTTTGTTTTGTCTGTAGTCGTGCTGAACAGATCCCTCCTTGCCTGACAAATGAGACTTCTCTCCCCTCTCCTTGGGGCACACCAGCTTTGTCGAGGAAAAGGTACTGATCCTTTTAAAGAGAAGTTGCGCTTTCAACCGCCTTCACACCTGTGTTCTCTGTGTTTCGTTAACTTCCTCAAAGTGAGGTCTGTTACTGTGCTTCTCTGTTCTTCCAAGAATTGTTAATTTTGAGAGAATTGGTTGCCCTGAGACAGCACACAGGGCAGTTTTTAAGGCATGGTCTATGTGGTGTAGAATTACCTTAGAGTCGTGTGGTGGTAGAATGGACTATACCAGTTTGAACTTCAGCCTGGGGCGTCAAAATGTTAAATTCTGTGCTGATAACGAAATTCGTTGTAAGTAGAAAACTAAGCACAGTGGGGAGCAGCTAGGGCCGGAACTTTTTTCTTGATGTGCTAGGGTGTTGTTGTTGCTTTGGTAGTTCCAAGGAGCATTTGATGTGGTGGAGCATTCAAAAACTTTCAGTATATTTTTGAGTTACTGATTTAAGAATTGTATACTGCCTTGAGTTTTCTTTATAAATAGCAGCAAAAAAGCAGTTAGGTATAATTTTTTCTTAGTGATTGATCTAAGCTAGAGAGTCAATCAGTGCAAGTTCTGTGCTGATTTTAAAGTCCTTTGTAAACCTGGCATTTCCCAGGATATAATTTCCCTTTTGCTCTCTCAATCTTTTACTGCACTCTTGACACTCTGTTCCTTCCTGCTTCCTTAGTCCTTGAATGAATTCCCCTCATTGTGTTCTTTTTTTTGTTACCTTATTATATAATGCATTTATAGTATAATCCTAACTTGAAGTTCTGCTGGCTGGAAGGGGCTCCTGGGAAATCCTGAACCCTCGCTTCCTGTGTTGACTGGTGTGGGCCTGCCAGGTTTTGGAAGTGGCATAATTCATTCCCCCTACTTTAGGATTACTCTGACTTTCAATCAATTGAAGCAAACATTTAGCTTCTAGATTCTTCTGATTTTCTTTGTGTTGAGAGTAGTTAAAACATGCTTGAATGTCTTCAGAAAGTTTGTCAATTTCTGCTGTTGTGCTTTTTTCCTGCTACATTGTTTGTGTTTAGTGTTTGTTGCTGTGTAGGGGGCTCAATCTGCTCTATAATAATTCCCTTGGATGATATTACAATATATCCCATCAAAAAAAAGTTTTTGTAGACTTGAACATTTCAGTAATACAATTCATCATCTGTCTTGCATGCTTTCCTTGAGATTTCTGCATTGCAGGGGGTTGCACTAGATGGCCCTTGGGGTCCCTTCCAACTCTACAATTCTATGATGGTTGTGAAACTTTGTGGCATGGGTTTTTCCAATGGCTTGGAAA
Source organism: Zootoca vivipara (assembly GCF_965207765.1). NCBI lineage: Eukaryota > Metazoa > Chordata > Lepidosauria > Squamata > Lacertidae > Zootoca > Zootoca vivipara. The sequence goes on from NC_142583.1 coordinate 61,680,242, forward strand.
CAAAGAACTATGAATGAAAGGAAGGCATGTGATGGCATACTTCCATACTTATGAAAGACTTGTTTTAATGCAGCACCATACTTCATTGGCAATGATTCAGGCTGTAACATACAAATTATAGTGGGCATATGGAAAGGTCTTTACTGTGCAGTGTTTTGAGCAACAGCTTGAACAAACGAACTTCTCCAAACTTTCCAAAGAATCCTTTCCTATGGATTTGATAGCTCACCCCTTGCAGATACAGTGGAACCTCGGTTTATGAACACCTCGGTTTATGAATTTTCGGTTTATGAACGCCGCGGACCCATCTGGAACGGATTAATTCATTTTCCATTACTTTCAATGGGAAAGTTCGCTTCAGTTTATGAACGCTTCAGTTTAAGTACTCTGCGGACTGTCTGGAACAGATTAATCCATTTTCCATTATTTTCAATGGGAAAGCTCGCTTCAGTTTATGAACGCTTCAGTTTATGAACAGACTTCCGGAACCAATTGTGTTCATAAACCGAGGTACCACTGTAAACCATTTCCCGTCTACTAACAGTGGTTAGCAGGTTGGGAGAGGGCTGTGTTGTTGGGCCTCATCCCTCTTCCTGTCTTTCCCTTCCTGATTTGAACTTGGATAGCATTCAGCATGCTTAGTGCTGATGGGGGATGTGAGACTGCTTCATGGTTACACTAAGTGGTGGAAGGGAGAGGAAATTCACATGGGAGATGGTAGGAGTGGGCGAGTGCATGATTCCACAGCATTCTTCCATTCTAGTCATGCTTAGTAGATCAGGAACGTTACTTATGTGCTGAACGTATGAATGGACGGTAGGATTTTCCATTCCTTACTCACATGGCCCTCGCCCAAGCCAGGCTTGACTTGTTATTTGCCGGTAATAATAATAATAATAATAATAATTTATTATTTATACCCCGCCCATCTGGCCGGGTTCCCCCAGCCACTCTGGGCGGCTTCCAAAAAAAACAGAAATTCTAAAATACAGAAATCCATCAAACATTAAAAGCTTCCCTAAACAGGGCTGCCTTGAGATGCCTTCTAAAGGTCTGGTAATTGTTCTCTTTGACCTCTAGTGGGAGGGCATTCCACAGGGTGGGTGCCACTACCGAGAAGGCCCTCTGCCTGGTTCCCTGTAACTTGGCTTCTCGTAATGAGGGAACCGCCAGAAGGCCCTCGGAGCTGGACCTCAGTGTCCGGGCAGAACGATGGGGGTGGAGACGCTCCTTCAGGTATACCGGACCGAGGCCGTTTAGGGCTTTAAAGGTCAACACCAACACTTTGAATTGTGCTCGGAAACGTACTGGGAGCCAATGTAGGTCTTTTAGGACCGGTGTTATGTGATCTCGGCGGCCGCTCCCAGTCACCAGTCTAGCTGCCGCATTCTGGATTAGTTGTAGTTTCCGGGTCACCTTCAAAGGTAGCCCCACGTAGAGCGCATTGCAGTAGTCCAAGCGAGAGATAACTAGAGCATGCACCACTCTGGAGAGACAGTCAGTGGGCAGGTAGGGACTCAGCCTGCGTACCAGATGGAGCTGATAAACAGCTGCCCTGGACACGGAGTTGACCTGTGCCTCCATGGACAGCTGTGAGTCTAAAATGACTCCCAGGCTGCGCACCTGGTCTTTCAGGGGCACAGTTACCCCATTCAGGACCAGGGAGTCCTCCACACCCGCCCGCCTCCTGTCCCCCACAAACAGTACTTCTGTCTTGTCAGGATTCAATCTCAATCTGTTAGCCGCCATCCATCCTCCAACCGCCTCCAAGCACTCACACAGGACCTTCACCGCCTTCACTGGTTCTGATTTAAAAGAGAGGTAGAGCTGGGTATCATCAGCATACTGATGGACACCCAGCCCAAACCCCCTGATGATCTCTCCCAGTGGCTGCATATAGATGTTAAAAAGCATGGGGGAGAGGACAGAACCCTGAGGCACCCCACAAGTGAGCGCCCAGGGGTCTGAACACTCATCCCCCACCACCACTTTCTGAACACGGCCCAGGAGGAAGGAGCGGAACCACTGCATGACAGTGCCCCCAGCTCCCAAGCCCTCTAGACGGTCCAGAAGGATGTTATGGTCGATGGTGTCAAAAGCCGCTGAGAGATCCAGCAGAACAAGGAAACAGCTCTTACCTTTGTCCCTAGCCCGCCGGAGATCATCGACCAGTGCGACCAAGGCAGTTTCAGTCCCATGATGAGGCCTGAATCCTGACTGGAAGGGATCCAAATGGTCCGCTTCTTCCAGGCGTGCCTGGAGTTGTTCCGCAACCACTCGCTCAATCACCTTGCCCAAGAATGGAAGATTTGAGACTGGGCGATAGTTGGCCATATTGGCCGGATCTAAAGATGGTTTTTTAAGAAGCGGTTTAATAACCGCCTCTTTCAGCGGGTCTGGGAAGGCTCCCTCATGGAGAGAAGCATTTACCAACCCGCGAAGCCCATCGCCCAGCCCTTCCTGGCTAGCTTTTATAAGCCAGGATGGGCAAGGATCAAGGAGACAGGTGGTTGGTTTCATTCGTCTAAGCAGCCTGTCCACATCCTCGGAGGTAACAGATTGAAATTGATCCCACAAAACTTGACTAGACAGGACTCTAGCACTCCCCCGCCCCGGCCCTGCTCCCACGGTGGAGTCTACCTCTTCCCGAATCTGAGCGACTTTATCTGCAAAAAACTTTGCAAAATCATTGCAGGAGATCATGTGGCCCGTACTGGGCCCGGATGGAGCAGGTGGTTCCGCTAAATTGCGAACCACCTGGAAGAGTCTCCTCCTGCTGTTTTCTGCAGATGCGATGGAGACGGTGAAGAAGGTCCTCTTCGCCGTCGCCATTGCCACTTGGTAGGCTCGAAGTTGAGCTCTAGCCCGTGTCCGGTCTGATTCAAAATGAGTTTTCCGCCACCGGCGCTCTAGCCGTCTCAACGACTGTTTCATTGCCCTCAGCGCCGGGGAAAACCACGGGGCTGTCCGGGCTCCATGCAATCTGAGAGGGCGCTTCGGAGCCAGACAGTCAATAGCGCTGGTTAACTCCGCATTCCAGCGGGCCACCAGGGAATCAGCTGAAAGGCCATCGACATGGGATAAAACATCCCCTACCACTCTTTGGAAGCCAATTGGATCCATTAAGTAGCGGGGGCGGACCATCCGAATCGGTCCCACCTCCCTGCAGAGGGAAAGGGTTGCGGAGAAGTCCAGTTGCACCAGAAAGTGATCTGACCATGGCACTTCTTTTGTTTCGCTTTTACTTAATGTCAGATCACCCTCGCCTAAGATATTATATAAAGATTTATAGACAACTGGAGTAAACATTTTTTAAAAATTTCAAGCATGTCTCTAACAGATCATGGGAAAATATTTTAAATGTAATAAGAGGTTATTAAAAATCTCTTCCTGGGGAGCTGCATGGTTTTGTGTTTGGAAACAGATTATATATTGGAATATATATATACGCATTAATCTGTGTGGAAAAGATTATATATACTTTCCTTGGGGGTGGGGTGGTGGCTGTTTTTCTTCATTCATGTTACTGTGGTATTTATTAATTCCAATAAATTATCGATGACTACTGCAAAACAAAACATTACCAGCAATATTTAAAAGCACAGTTGGAGAGCTAGAGAGCTGAGGCAACAAAATCATCCGTGGAGAATCTTTAGTTAAGATTTGTATGAAACCGTTGCAGAATCCTCTTGGGGTCTTTAAAAACTCTTCTTTCAGTGCACAAAGCTCTTATCCATTGGTAATTACAGTTGCCAAGTGTTCTGAGTCCCTTTTGGCTGGGCTGGCTTCTGCTGTTTAGTCAGAACTCCCTCCCCCGCTCCCTTAGGAAATACATTTTCTTGTTCATTGGAGAAAGTGGTGATCCACAAAATGCCCTGAGCTGGCATTAAGTTTCTTTGATTATTAGCAGAGTATCATTCTCTGCCATGCTTTGCAATTCCATTCAAAGTGCTGTGTGCTGATTTGTAATTCTCCCCCAAGACTGAGCAAACGCCACAGTCTTGATGACAGAGAAAGGGTGTGCAAGTAACCCTGCCAAAAGCTGTTCATGCTCGAATGAGAAGTGGTGTGTGGAGAGATGATGTAGAGGGGACAAGTATGCACTAAATCCTTTTACAAGTGGTCGATTACAAGTGGTCGATTCCAGAGCAACTTTTGAGAAGGCAGGGTTAGGGGGCTTTCCTGAGAGATGCAAGTTTATGTTTCAATCCAGATTGGCCACGTGACCCGATGTTTTCTTGGAAATTTCACCTCCTTGGGCTTAAACCTATTTCGATGCATGAGGAGTTACTAGTTAAGGTTACTGTTCATCTGGGCTGCCCAGTATCTCGGAGTCATGTGGCTGAAAAACCTAATTTGTGGTTCTTCTTCTTTGCTATCGGTTTTTGCCATAATGCCTGCAGGCTTATCTCTATATCCACAAATGCTACTGGTGTTTTTCCATTAAGCTGGTATTCTAGGAAGAGCCAGCAAGCAACATCTATGCATGTGCAACATCTGAAAAGAAGATACCACCTGGAAAGTGAATACTAGAAAAGCTTTGGCATATTTAATCCATATGCTGCATTTTGAGAAAAGCTTAATGTTGCATGTGTGTTAAAGCCCTATTATTTTTCCTCATCTCTAGGCACGCATATCATTCTACTTCAACACCTCCAGTATTTCCTCCCAAAAACCCTACTGATTTGAAACTGCACAAAGGAAGTGTGTCTCTGCAGAGTTCAGACGCTGTCATCATCCATCCTGGGGCTATGCTTTCCATGTTGGACCTCTTGGTCTCTGTTGGGTCAAATACACAGCCAGAAGTGAGAACCTTTTCAAATATACTGCTTACCCTATAGGGTTAAGTTAATAAAGCTTAGAAAGGAATACATTGGGGGAGTTTAAGATCTGTTTTAACCTAATTCATTGCTTTATCTTAAAGTTAACTCTTGAGCTTTACTAGGAAGCAGTGAATTTGAATCTTAGACACTGTAAAAGTTATTGGCTTGAATCAAAAAGAGCAGCACAACCAACTAGTTCCCTCTGATCAAAGAAGGTCTGGATTTTTCATCTTTTGGTCTGTTTCTAGAACAGTAGCTCCCTGTGCTACATAGCAGACAAAGCACATTTGAAATGGGAAACCAGGGGGTTTCCAAAGTTTATGGCATGACATGAGGACCTGCTGGGCACTTTGAAATATTTGAGAGTTCCTAAATAAGCTAATTGGATTCCAGCCGTTACCTACAGAATACATGCCAACTTGAGAACTCTGCCTTATGAGATTTAAAGGTGCCCATCATTTGTTAGTCCTTGATAGCTATATTTCAAAAAGCCAAAATCAGTAGTAGCAGAAACCTGACTTTTCTAACACAACTGTTGCTTTGTTGTTGTTTTTAAAAACTATATAACAAGCATCTACACTAAGTGTAGATTCCACAGTACACAAATAAAGTATAGGACAGACTGCTTTTGTCAGCTGATAGTATGAAAATATGTGAGTTGGACATTAATTCTATTTATAAAATATGTATACTTGTTCTTGGCTAATTTGATCAGTAAACTGTCAAATAAAAATGATCAGAGTTTAACAACCAGAATCCTAAAGGCTATTTTAAGTGCCCCTAAGAGTTTGTGGTTGTCCTGAGGTTGTTGTGTTTTTTTACTTTTCTTTCTTTGAGCAGCAGACCACTGTGCAGTATCCTAAATTTTACACACACACACACACACACACACACACACACACACACACACAACGGCAAGTGGCACAATTTTCTTGAGTGTTTTCTTACAGATTTGTTTTGTCTTTGCTTCATTTATGCCTGTGCAAAATTTGTAGCATGCCCTAGATCTTCAGCTGGCAGTGGCCAACATCTTGCAGTCTCTAGTGCACACCGAAAGAAATCAGCAAGTCATGTGTGAAGCTGGACTCCATGCACGACTTCTGCAGAGATGTAGTGCAGCTCTTGCCGATGAGGACCACTCTTTGCACCCGCCACTCCAGAGGATGTTTGAAAGGTTGGCCTCTCAGGCCTTGGAACCAATGGTGCTGAGGTAAGTAGAAGAGTAGGTTTAATTCAAATTCTCATAATTCACATTTGATTTGATTATTTGATTCCTGGACTTTTAAAAAAATCTCTAAGTGGTGTACAAAAAACTGAAGCAACAACAGGCAACTTAAACAAGAAATTACAAAAATACACAGCTACAAAAAAAGTTACATTCATACAAAGTTACTAATAGAGGCGAATCAATTTCCATTCATTACCTTCTGACACACACCCCTCTCAGCCTCTAGGTTCTCACCCAAGGTCCAAACAAACTCTCAGCTCACTCACAAAAGCCTCACAATTAGAACAGTTCCTGGAAACAGCAGACAGCAGGTTTTTTGAGTTTCCCAGGAAGTCCAGAGGATGGGGACCCCTCATAGCTCTTTCTTCACATTCTTTCCTCTCCTCCTCCTGCTGCTGCTGATCATGGAAATTAATGTATTTTATTGAATTGACATGGAGGTTGGCCTTAGGATTATTTAAAGAGAGAGAAGAATGAATCTAGTATTAAACTTCCTTAAGTTTATATTGCTGACATTCCCTGTTTCTGTTTATCATGGCACCGAGAGAGTGAGAGAGTTCTTTTGCACTGTGCAAAACATATTGAAATAGGTCAGCATTTGAAACTGCTTCACACATGACATGGGAACAATCTCCACATTTTAAAAAAAAGTATTATACACTGTCACTTTCACAAACACTTGTTTTGCTTTAAGCACCTTGATAATGAAGTTGGTGATTTGTGAACAGGAGAAGCTTCATGAACTGAAGCAGCTGTCGTGTTTTACTGTTCTATCCATAGGGTGAGGGAGAGCGGGGAAAGCTGAAAGAAACACTACAAAGTTGAACTATGATGCACTGAAAACTATTTTAATGTTTCAAATGTGGCCCTGTAAAATGTACATCTGGGAATATGTTCATAAATGTTAGGTGAACTGAGCTGTGGTGTGTATGCAGTTTTAGTTTGTCTAAATTGATAGCATTTGAAATCAAGCACTTGAAGGTGATGTGTCTGTATCTTAATCTGTTTCTGCATCTACTTCCCAATACAAAAAGCCCCCATAATTATGCCAAGAGGATTTTGTCTCCTCTGAGACCATATGGACATTGGTGAAGTAGATGTGGATCACTACAGTTCTGCTACTCTTGGTAGCCCTTTTCTGTAGAAAACAAAAGTTTTGTAAAAGGTTCTAGATAAGTTGTAGTTATTTATATCTAGCACGAGTATAAGACAAATGTTTTATATCTAAATAAAATTTAGGGGTTTTTTTGTCTGTATTTTGCTTTGTTTAATTTCTAAATAGTTTTTGATTAAACACATTTTAATGTATATATATATGTTCGAGTGGCAGCTGTTGCACTTAATCAAATAAAAGGGAATGCAAATGACTTTGAAGCCTTTCTTATTTTCCCTCTACATTTTTCCTCTAGGGAATTTTTACGTTTGGGAAATCCTCTGAATTGTGGAGCATGGGATAAAAAGCTGTTGAAACGATACAGAGTGCATAAACCAAGCTCGCTCAGTTATGAGCCAGAGTTGAGAAGTAAGTGTTTGAAATAGTTTTGAGGCACTCATTAGTAACCGCCAGACTGAAATCTGGCCATGCTTCAACAATGTTTCAGAGAGCTAACAAGTGAGATTTAATTAATGCTTGTAGGTAATAACAAGGAGTGAGGATTTCCCTTATGGAGCTTAATGATAGGTAACAGTTGGCAGCAATTCTGACTCTGGATGTGGCCAACTAGGACACTGGATCTGAAACAAGTATACAGCCCTGCTTTTAAGACAGCTTTTTCTTTCCAGATTAAAGATCTGGTCCTGCATGCACAGGTGCATGGCAGTTTTGAAACTTGGCTGTTCTCGCAAGGAAATAGCTTTTCACCCATGGATATAACTTTTAAAAGGCGCAAATTTGAGCAAATGTCTCTTCCCTACCAGTTAGATCAGGCATCCCCAAACTTCGGCCCTCCAGATGTTTTGGCCTACAACTCCCATGATCCCCAGCTAACAGGACCAGTGGTCGGGGGAGGTGGGAATTGTAGTCCAAAACATCTGGAGGGCCGAAGTTTGGGGATGCCTGAGTTAGATGAATCAATCGCTATTTTGTGGATGTATGCAAAGCTCAGGCTGTGTTAGGCAACTGCGTTACTGTTATGGAATGATGGACTCATTGCTAGATACACTGGATAAAGAGGGGTGATGCTTTTGGTTCTGTCACACCCCTTAATTTTGGTCAGTGGTGAAGAGGAGCAAATCATGCTGACGAGGGGTGGGGTTGGGGGGTTGGGGCTGAGCTGTAAGGCTCTGCTCCTCCAGCTGTTCCTGATCTCTTAACAAAGGTTAAAGGCCAGCCTGCTGTCTTGAACTGCTGAGGTATGGTTATTACAACCTGCCTTTTAATGCTTTTCTGTTTCCATTTACTGCAAAGTAGGACAGTTATTATTTCATATTGGTAAACCTCTGGCCTCAAATAAGGTAAAGGGTAAAGGAACCCCTGACCATTAGGTCCAGTCGTGACCGACTCTGGGGTTGCGGCGCCCATCTCGCATTATTGGACGAGGGAACCGGCGTACAGCTTCCAGGTCATGTGGTCAGCATGACAAAGCTGCTTCTGGTGAACCAGAGCAGCACACGGAAACATGGTTGGCAGCAATTCCGCTGTAGCAGTACCTATTTATCTACTTGTACTTTGATGTGCTTTCAAACTGCTTGGCTGGCAGGAGCTGGGACCGAGCAACGGGAGCTTACCCCGTCGTGGGGATTCGAACTGCCGACCTTCTGATCGGCAAGCCCTAGGCTCTGTGGTTTACCCCACAGCGCCACCCGCGTCCCCTGACCTCAAATAGTGAATGGTATATACTACTGGGTGCTCCCAAATTTCCATTTGTTTTACTGATATTACAGCAATTAAGACCTACTGTTCTTTAATTGCAAAGAAGAAAGGAAGGATTTTATTTTCTCTGGTCACAGCCCAGTTAATCTGGCATAGCAGAGCTCGATTTAATTTTAAATACTTCCATTTATGTTGGCTACGTTGTAGTTAATTAACCTGTGTTTAGAAAACCTTGCATTTGTATAGATAAAACTTCTGTTACAGAAGTTTCACAGGCAGTTAATTTTGATGCACATTGTTTGCAACCACCTGGAGTCCATTGGTGGCTACACCATGTAAACTGGTAGTCATGCGAATCAACCGTGGGTTGAATGGCAAAAATATTTTGGGAGTTTGTAGGAAAAGACAAAGTCTTTTGTATTTGGGTTCCCTTACTGACAATACTAATCTCGTGTGGATCTTCTATTTTTTTTAAATTTAAAAAAGTGTTTCGTTTTTTAACTTCTGCTATAGATAGCATGATTACATCAATGGAAGGCCTGGGTACTGACTGTGTGTTCAGTTTACATGAAGATAACCACTACAGGATAAGCAAGAGCCTCCTAAAACCAGCAGAAGGAAGCACAGTACCCCTGACGAGGGTGAAATGTTTGGTTTCCATGACAACCCCACATGATATTAGACTTCATGGCTCAGCAGTTACTCCTGCGTTTATTGAATTTGACACGTCTCTTGAAGGGTTTGGGTAAGGTCTCGTAAAGGCTCTTTTCTTTCTCTTTTCTTGTTACAGAATAATGTTTGCAGTTCCTAATGAACTTCTTCGATTTTTAAAACCATTAGTTGTGCCATGGAAGAAGTGGCACCGACACCCAGTTCTCAAAAAAAAAATCCCTTCGTTCCCTAGAAAATTTTTGTCAGAGGAAATGGAATGGAATCAGTCTTGGAGAAATATAATTAATAATTCAAGTAGCAGCTTTAGAAAGGCAGTTCAGTGATCATGGAATAATCTCAGCATATTTGATTATTGTAGATTAAATATACACCTTCGCTTTCTTGAGCAACTTGTCTATTTTACTCAGGTTCCCCCCCCTCTAATCTGTAAAGAGGCTTAATCTGCAAAGTTGGTATCTTAAAAGTATGCATTAATATTAAATTCTGTAATTCACTTATTCAAGTATTTATACAAGGAATTATCTTCACAAAATGAATTCTCGTTCATGCTCTTGAGAAAAGGAGCCATGCTCCTAATGCTGGCTTGATCATTAAGGGATCAAGAGCGTGTTGCGCAATCTGTATTTTCCCTCTTTTATACCCCCCCTTTGCTTAAAATTCTCCCTCTGTTCCCTACCATGGACTCAGTGATAACACCTATGGGTGTTGATTGGAAGTACTGTTCCTAACTCATTGATCTTTATTTAACAGCTGTCTGTTCTTACCAAGTTTGGCCCCTCATAATGCACCTACCAACAATGTGGTCACAACTGGGCTTATTGATGGCACTGTGGTCAGTGGAATTGGAACTGGTAAGTCCTTTTCCATAGCCATATGGGGTGGATTTGGTGCATCTGTCATCTTCTGAAAGTATAACTCCTGTTGACTCAGTTTACTTTTAATTTATGTAAATAAATCCTCTTGAATGCACCAGGAAGGTGCAAGATTGCAACAGGAGAAAAGCTATGTTTATTGTAATGGAGCTCCATCAGACTACTGCAAAGTGTTTCCTGCAGCCAAAATTGTGCAGGACTTTTTGATATAATGAAAAGTAATGGTAAGCATAGGCACAGAAAAAAAATAACCCAGTGGCAGAAGAGCCATTTAGTTCTTACATGGAGCTGGTTGCCAGGGGCGATTAACCTTTTACATCCCGGGGGTGCTTTGGTGATCAGCAGTGGCCATGGCCATTATTTGCACACTCTCCATTGCCACACAGGTAGCACACATACTCACTACACCTGTACATAGAGCTCTGTCTACCAAGGCAGGATGAGCACTCTTGCAAAACCACTCCCATCCTAATTCATCCCCCCCCCCTTTGTGGGTGGAGGGCGACACTGCCTTTTTACATTTTGCAGAAGGGTTCCGTGAAGAGTAAAATACAGGATTTCCAGCCCCCTCAACCCTGTCACTGAGCCAGCAGAGGAGTTTTATTCCCTGATCATAGCGCAGAGCATCACCAATGCCCAGATAGGGAAATAAGGCTGTGGGGAGCTGGTTGGCATGTGGCATGCTGGCTGCATCCAGCTCACAAATGAGCAGCATGCTCAACTGTACCTGTTACTCCCCTGCTTTCCCCCAACTAGGTAGAAAGAATCCGGAGTTTTGCATTTATCTAATTATTAGAGCTGAGCTGAACTGGGGTCACGAGCTGCATGAACATTTTCTTGCTCCTCACAAAGCAGCCCCCCCCCCTTGTGGAAGATTGGTGGGGGAGACTTGAAACAGCATGTAGAAGGAGGGAAAGCATCCTTACTATAACTAGGATGATACTGCCTGTTTTGCCACACCATAACAAAGGAAGTGCAAAAGCAGATCACAGCAAGACGTGGTGTTAGCTAGATGCAGATCTGAATACCACGACAAGGGAAGGGAAAGGGAGTACATTTCTCAGTTTCCAAGGCAACCGGGCAACTGTATTCTTTGAATTTCTGTAGGGAATATGTCTTCATATTGCCAAAACAATAAAGCAACTTGTCCTGCCCCGACATATTGTGCTAGGGGAACAGGCAGTGTAGGAGACATCCACATGCCCCTCCCAAGCAGGGGAAATGCCACTTCATTTGTCTTCATTGGCGTCGGTTCATAACCAAATCTGATTGGCTACATAGCATGATATCGTCTCACTCAGAGTCTGATCCCTGGTTGGCTGTGATCTGAGATGGTGGGAGAGAGCTGGAATATTGTCTTGTGGGGTTGGGGGGACTTTATGTTGTAAAATCCGAAAACATGAAGAAAAGAAGAGGAGAACAGATTGGCCACCCCTGTTCTATAGCATTCTTGGTGTGAGCATGTGGAAAAGGTTAATGTTTAGGCTTTTTCTATTGTGATTTCATAATTGACCCAATTGGGTTTGCTCCTCCTAGTGCTTGAAGGCAGGAATGTGGTCACCCCACAGGAAACTTCTGCCCGGCTCCATTGCCTTGGGGGGGCCCCAGTTGCATTCCTGTCTTTCACTCAAGGTGGTAGCTTTAGAATTACTCCCTGATGCAAAGACTGCGTTTCAGGGTCAATTTCATTGTCTTTTCATCTTGTGTTCATCCCCCCCTTCTTCTTACAGGAGAGAGACTTTTCCCACCCCCATCTGGATTGAGCTACTCAAGTTGGTTTTGTATAGAACATTTTAGTACAGCTCCAAATCATCACCCAGTCAGGTTACTTACAGTTGTAAGACGGGCAAACAGCTCCGAGCAGCACTATATATGCCTTGCCATTGTCCTTTCTGCAAAAGACCGGTCACTGATTGTTTCAACTAAAGAAGAACTGCTTCAGAACTATGGTAAGAACACTGTGCAGCATATATTCCTCACCATTCTGTGTTATTGTGACAAGAAGGCATAAAGCCCATGCTCCTCCCTAAAACCAGAATGGAGTGATGAGTTTGAGCAGTCCTTTTCCCACTTATGTGCCCAGTTTCAACATTAGATTTCCTGATTTATTAAACCACATTTTCCCCTGTGACATCTGAACTGGGAAACATTGATTTCTAGGTTTTCTTCAAACCAGGATTGCAATTTTTCCTCCCTTCTATCAACAGTTACTTTTAGAAAAGTTTTAACTGCTGCATTTCTGAATGCAAATAACTTGCCCAAATCATAACATTCTTAATATTTTTTTAAAAGGTGGGGAGCAGATAGGTCTAAATGTACAGTACTAAATCTTAATTTACGGTAGTTGAATCTGATGCTTTATTGGTGCACTGAAAGTATCAAAAGCTGGTGAATGACATCTTAAAAGAAGGCACCATCCCTCAGTCCTGGGAGGAGGCGTTCATAATCTTACTCCCAAAAGAACAAACTGAAGAAATTCAAGCGGCCAATTTTAGGCCGATTTCACTGCTGAATACAGATTACAAGATCTATGCTACCATCATGGCGGAAAGACTGAAGCGGGTTCTGAACAGAGTGATTGGTCAAAATCAACAAGGGTTTCTACCAAAGAGGAAAATGGCTAAAAACATAAGGGTACTTATAAACACAATTGAATTTTTGGATTGGCATCCGGGGAAGAAAGCTGCTTTTGCGTTTTTGGATGCAGAAAAAGCTTTCGATAACCTAGGTTGGGAGTTCATGCTGAAGGTAATGGGGAAAATAGGTATAAATGGGAGCTTTGCGAAAGGAATTGAGGCAATTTACAAAAAACAGGTAGCAAAATTAATAATAAATGGAAATTTGTCTGAAGAATTTGAAATTGGTAAAGGAACTAGGCAGGGGTGCCCACTCTCGCCCCTATTATTTATCATGTCAATAGAATGTTTAATTAAGGAAATTAAAGAGGAGGATGAGATTAAAGGAATCAGAATCAAAAAATTTACCCATAAGATAAAGGCTTTCGCGGATGACATCATAGTAATGCTAGAGGACCCAATTGATTCGATAAGTAAATTTAAACAAAAATTGAAAGAATATGGGGAAGTTTCCGGATTCAAGGTGAATGTTAACAAAACTAAATTAATGGTCAAAAATATAAGGAAGGAAGAGGCAGAGGAATTAGAAAAATTGGCAGGGTGGAAGATAATCAATAAAGTAAAATACTTAGGCATAAATGTAACCCCCAATAATATTAATTTATTTGATGATAATTATTCGAAATTATGGAAGGAGATAAATGAGGACCTAGAGAGATGGGGAAAGCTAAATTTATCAATATCAGGAAGGATTGCGGCAATAAAAATGGCGATCTTGCCGAAGGTCTTATTTTTGTTCCAAATGCTCCCAATAATAGGCAAGAAAAGTACCTTTGAGGAATGGAGGAAAATTATAAGCAGATTTGTGTGGGCGGGGGGGAAACCCAGGATACAATACAGACTGCTAACAGAAGCAAGAGAGAGAGGGGGATGGGGGGTCCCTGACCTAAGGTTATACTATGTGGCGGCCAGCTTTGGCTGGATAAAAGATTGGCTGACTCTAAAAGACCAAGAACTCCTTGAATTGGAGGGATTCAGAAACACTAAGGGGTGGCATGCCTATCTGCTGTTGGAAAAGAAAGGTAGCCAAAGAGAATTTACAGACCATATATTTAAAAAATCATTATACCAAACATGGATTGAATTTAAAGAATGGGTGGAACCACAAAGTGCATGGTGGGCGTCCCCAGTGGAAATGATGGCTACAGGCACTTGTGGAGGAAGGGGGAGGTGGCCAACCTATCAAGAATTATTAATAAAGGAAAATGATCAATGGTACTTGAAATCTTATGAAAAGATCAAAGAATATTGCCAAAGTTGGCTACACTATGGACAGGTTCAAAGTATTTTTAAAACACATAAGGAGAAGGGTTTTCCGGAGAAAGAGTCCAAACTCCAAGAATTGATAATTAAAGAGGGGGAAAAACCATTGGGGAAGATGTATAAATTCCTATTAGAAGAGGAATTAAAAGATGAATTGACCAAGAGTGTCATGATAAAATGGGCTATGGATATCGGGAAAACGATTTCTGTAAACCAATGGGAGAAATTATGGAGAGTGGACTCTAAGTTTACAGCATGTATGTCTATCAGGGAGAATATGTTAAAAATGTTCCACAGGTGGTATGCCACCCCGGAAAAAATCGCTAAATTTTACAAAGTAGGGGATGGCAAATGTTGGAAATGTAAAAAGAAAATTGGAACTTTCTATCATTGCTGGTGGACTTGCCCAGAGGTGGCCAACTTTTGGAATAAAATTTACGAAAAGATTTAAAAAATGCTAAAATGTACCTTTGAAAAAACCCCGGAACTATTTTTGTTAAGTCTCACTCCCTCTAACATTCCAAAAGATAGAGTGAATATTCTATTATATGCATGTGCCGCAGCTAGGATTCAGATGGCAATGAAATGGAAGGGAGATGCATTACCTACAATCCAAGAATGGCAGGAAAAATTACTCGAATATTTGAAGATGGCGAAACTGACAGCTATAACTAGAGACGTACCCAGGCAGAAAATTATGCATGAATGGAGATATGTACAGGATTATATGGAAAAAGAGAATTTAGAATGTAATTTAATGATGTGCTTAGAGTAAAGAAACTATAAGAGGAGAATTCATCATAATGTGAATTTATTAGTTATGAATTATGTATAGACTTACTTTAGAACCCAGCAAGGGATAAGTAATATATCTAGGAACGCGTGTTACAAATAATAGGAATCAAATTTTTATCTTCCTTTTCTTTTCTTTTTTCTTTTTCTTTCCCTCTCTTCTTTTCTTCTTTCTTTCTTTTTTCTTTCTTCTCCGTACCGTAGAGCCTAGGCATTTTTATGTATAGGTTTGTTGTTTTTTCTTTCTTTTTCTTTTTTCCACTTTTAACTACGAACTTTAAATGTATTTTTGTCTTTATTTGATTTGCATATGTGTTTTTGTACTCTTTGAAATTTTTTGAATAAAGTTCTTAAAAAAAAAATATTGGTGCACTGAATAGAAAAATTGTGATACATAACATTTTTACTCTGTTACTTGCTACCTTGAGGCTATAGCACTGTGCTGGATGTCTAGCTACTTTTGATGATAACTACATACAGCCTGCTTCCTACTTGGGACTGTTCAATTAATGTATATATTTATATGGCAATAGGAGCTGATATTTAATTTTCTTTTGTCCTCAGTTGATGACTTCAGCGAAGAATCTTCCTGCTATGAAATACTCCCTTGTTGCACTCGTTTTCGTTGCGGCGACCATATAGTGGAAGGCCAGTGGCATCATATGGTTCTGGTTATGAGCAAAGGCATGCTGAAAAACAGCACCGCTGCACTCTACATTGATGGGCAGCTGATAAATACTGTGAAGGTGAGTTGAATACAATGACAGTCTGATTCTTACTTGAGATAATGTATGTGAAGGACCTTTGCATGTTTTGTGTTTAAAGTTTTTTATTTTATTTTTTATAATAAATTTTTATTGATTTTACATAATAAAGAAAAAAACATACAGAACATATTGTCCCCCTTCTTCTGACCCCCCACCTCCACGAGCCCCCTCCTGCCACAAGAGAGTCCCATGAAAAGTGGGCAGTCAAAGGTGGTCCATTTTATAATTGGGTTTGTCCCCACCCCACCCTCCCTCCCAGAACCCCTCCCTGCCACCAAGAGGCTCTAGTATGGCAGGGAGAGATGCAGGCGAGTGTCCACCCAACTATCTATCTAAGCAAACATTATTGATTAAATTGTGTTTAAGGTTTGAGTACAACCTGGAGTGGTTGCCTTGCGTTGCTGATGGGGTTGGCTTTGAAATCATGGTCCAGCTGTTAAAGTGAAGCGGGTGTCTTCTTCTGAACCAGATTGTGCATTGTGGGTGCATGTGAGATCAGTGTTAATCGGTTATCAGAGATCAAAGCACAGTTTTTGATGCCATGATCAGAACCTTCTTTCCAGGTGTTCTGTAATCCTGGGGTCCATACTACTGGTTTTTTGAAATCTTCTTTTAAAGGCCTGGAGTTATCTTGTTTCCCTTGGGGGATTTCTTCCAGATGACTAGCCTTGAATAGCATACAGAATAGCTGGTTAGCAGAGGGAGTAGGCTGTCTCTCTCAATCACAAACGCAGTGAACCATCCAACACCACAAACCCAATTCTGTACCTGAGACAAGAAGCTATTAAGAAAACAGCACAGTTTTACGAAAAATTTGTCTAGCGAATTGCGGTTTCCCATAGGAATGCATTGAAATTCAATTAATGCGTTCCTATGGGCAAAATTTTTTTTTTAAAAAAAAATTCAATGCATTCCTATGAGATTTGCTAGACGAATTTTTCGTTATAAGAAAAGACCCGTGGAACGAATTAAATTCGTCTAGCGAGGTACCACTGTACTTCACTTTGGTGATGTGAGACTTGCTTCATTTGCTACTGCTTTTGTTCCTGCTGGCGCTAGCCGGCCATCACTAGGAGAGAAGGATGGAGTCAGGTTGGAGAAGATATGAAGGGATGACTTTAAATGGAGGCAGGGAAAAGCAGGGAGTGTGAAGGAATTGTATGATTTTGGGTTTTGTGTTGGTTGCGTTTTGAAGGAGATCAATTCCAACGTTTTAAGTGTTTGGGAAGGACATTGCTTTATGCCTTGGATTAAGGGCGAGAGGGGATATGTGTCTGGTCCTACCTTTGAGTGATTTGTGAGAGGAGAGATGAGGGATTGATTTATTTGAACCATTTGTTTATATCAGTACGTTTACGTGATTTGGAGAATATTCAGATTGGATGGATTTGGAAAAGAATTAATCTTTTTATTTTATGTTTGCGCATCTGTGTGTATTTTTAAACACAAATATCACATGTGTTCTTACCGCCAGGGGTATTCTTAGGTCTCTTGTCAGAGAGGAATTTTCTTGTTGAAATATTTCATTGAATGGATGGTGCATTTATAAATGAAACAACCTTTTCACTAAAGATGCAGTTGTGCTGTGCACTCCTGTGCATGCTTACTCAGATGTTAGCTGTTCAGTGAAGCTTATCTCCGGTAAGTGTGCATAGGATTGCAGCATTAAATGCTTAACACATGTTGCTAAATTTTGAAGGTGGTTTTTCTCATTTTTCGTTCCTTTTTTCTGATACTGTAAAAACTTTTTAAAAGCAGCCTTTCTTCCTTGAAAGTATGCCTGGAAAGACAGTTTCATGCTGAAATACTTTATATACATATGCAAATATATGCAAATTTAACCAGATTAAATTCCCTCTGGAGGGAATGTTCAAAATGTTTGCCATCAGTACATGTGGTCTAATCACAGTCAGCTTGTGTAGCTTCTTATTCTGTTACAGACTTCCATTAATGTTTAGATGAATTTATGTATGCTTAAAAAATGGTTTTTTTCTGATCAGCATTGGTATTTATTTTACAGCTTCATTATATTCACAGTAGTCCTGGGGGTTCAAGTTGTGCTAATCCACCAGTAGTCAGCACAGTTTACACCTATATAGGCTCGCCACCTGCTCAACGGCAGCTCTCATCCCTTGTTTGGCGTCTGGGGCCAACCCATTTCTTAGAAGAGGTCTTGCCTCCATCAAGTGTTAGCACGATTTATGAACTAGGACCAAACTATGTTGGAAGCTTTCAAGCTGTATATATGCCATGTAAGTAAAAGTTATCCTAGTGTGGTGTTTTTTGTTTGTTTGCTTGTCTTTTGATTTGGGTTGGAGTAGGATTAATTTATTCACATACACAGAAA
Organism: Zootoca vivipara; assembly: GCF_965207765.1. Classification (NCBI taxonomy): domain Eukaryota; kingdom Metazoa; phylum Chordata; class Lepidosauria; order Squamata; family Lacertidae; genus Zootoca; species Zootoca vivipara. The sequence goes on from NC_142583.1 coordinate 61,698,454, forward strand.
GGAAACACACACACACACACATGATATCACTTTGAGAAGCAAGCACGTTCTTTATTCAAAGCAGTACTATCACAAAAAATTCTTCCTCAGTCAAAACTATTGTAACTTGGCACCTGCAAAGAAACAAAAGGGGAGGAGACCTCATAGGTGCACAAAATACAATTTAGCTACTTTGTGATAATTTTAGTGCAATCTTAAAATGAGATATAATACTTTAAACTGAGGATTTATTAATTTGGCTCAAGATGGTAAAATCCTAAAGAGTTTAGCTAGTAACCCCCCCCCCGCAATATAGTTTAATTAATTTATATTATAGAATTTAATTATAGAATTAATTAACATTGTTCTTTAGTGTTTACGTATTGCACTTTGCACACTAGCTTACACGCCTTTACAAGAGAGTTAGACAAATTCACGGTGAATAGGCCTCTATAGTAATGGTGACTATACATGCCATCCAGTTTCAGGGGCCATTTATTGCTAGAGTACCAGTTGCTGCAGAACTGCAACAAGGAGATGGCTGTTGAATTCCTGCCACTGTTTGTGCCCTTACCAGGTCTGGGTGGTCACTGTGGGAGACAAAACACTGGGCAAAGCAGGGCATTGTCTTATCCACTACGTTGCATCAGCTCATAGTGAAATGTGTTTCTCTCATTCTGAAGGCAAGGATTCAAAACCAGAAGGAGTCAGCCCATCTCCAGTATCGTTGGTCCCAGAAGAGAAAGTTTCTTTTGGCCTCTATGCACTCTCTGTTTCGTCACTGACAGTGGCAAGGATTAGAAAAGTTTATAACAAACTAGACAGTAAGGCCATAGCCAAGCAGGTAAGCTGGAACACTCATGTTGAAGAAGACTTTACCATCTGGCTAGTTTTATGATTTTAACTCGAGAAGTGCCATGTTACGTGATTGTGGATGTCACACAAATGTTTCAGTACTGAGGAATATCCAGAAGAGCATGCACCATCACTGTTAATATTGGAAGCTATGCATGTGTGCTGGGGCTGCTAAATTGAGACTAAGGTGTTAACCTTTTATTTGTGTATTTTATTTATCAAAATATTTATATATGACTATTTCTTTTTTTAAATAACAAAAAATCAAAGCTTGCAGCAATAAAACCACACATAAAACCACACAGTAAAAGCTATATAAAAAGTTTAAATCAAACATCAATTAGCTGTTGTGGAAATATGTGTTCTTAAGTGTCTGCAGAATAGAAAAGTTAGCAGCAAGCATTTAAAGCTGAAACAGAGAAAACAGTTGGAACTAATTTCCTTAGTTGTTAATAGCTTGTGCGTAGATATCTTTCTTTTAATTTATTAAACAAAATTCATATACTCCTTGATTGTAATAAAACCCCTTTTACAAAAAAATACATTAAAAAACTAGTAAAGGTAAAGGGACCCCTGACTGTTAGGTCCCATCATGACCGACTTTGGGGTTGTGGCGCTCATCTCGCTTTACTGGCCGAGGGAGCCAGCGTACAGCTTCTGGGTCATGTGGCCAGCATGACTAAGCCACTTCTGGCGAACCAGAGCAGCGCACGGAAATGCCGTTTACCTTCCCTCCAGAGTGGTACCTATTTATCTACTTGCACTTTGACATGCTTTCGAACTGCTAGGTGGGCAGGAGCTGGGACCGAGCAACGGGAGCTCACCCCGTCGTGGGGATTCGAACCACCGACCTTCTAATCGGCAAGCACTAGGCTCTGTGGTTTAGACCGCAGTGCCATCCATATCCCATAAAATATTAGTAAAAACAGTTAATATGATTTTGTTTTGAATGATTTTGGATAGTAAAGTACATCTAGGTGTCTGGATAGGCTTCCCAAAAATAAAATGTTTTAAGCCGGCACCAAAAAAAGTATAATGAAGGTGCCTGCCTGATGTCAGTAGTAATAATATTTATCATTACTGATAATTTTATTCATTATAGTAATTAATGATAATATAGCAGTGATCATTTAGTAGCTAGTAATGTGTGTTCTTATGACCTCTTTTATACAATATTGCTGAGTAGCAAAGCTATTAGTCTTTTTGTAGACATATTTGGGTATTTTTATTTTATTTTTATTTTTTAAATTTTTATTTATACCCCGGCCAGAGCCAGGCTCAGGGTGGCTAACACCAAATATGAAATACAATAAAACGTAATAGAAACACACACACACACACACACACACACACACACACACACACACACACAAAAGCACTAATTTCTTCTCCCTCTCCTGGGTCTACCAGTGCTAAAGTGTGATATGAAAAAATCATATAAGTGCAGAGTGGGAGATGACCATGGGAAATTGGACTTTGTAAGATCAGCTGTTTGTTTTTTTCATATTGATTTCCCTGTCTTTACTTCTAAATTTTAGAGAGATATACTCTAACAGAACTGGAGAACATTGGGTTTAATGAAATTCAGGACCCACTATATGCTTAGCATTTTTACAGAAGCCACCTCTGGTCTCCTTTTATGATGCCTCTATCTATATGGACCCACAAAGAGTTGGCTCAAGTCCATAAATTAAAAGCAAATTAAACCATATCTGCTAACCTGTTCTTTAAAACTTCCAAGAGAAATACTTCCACTGCCCCTTTAGGTTGCTAGTTCTGCTACCTCACATCTCAGCCTGCATTAATCCTTGAATTAAAATTCAAGTGTTCAGAATTTACCTAACCTTACCTTTGGGGGGGGGGGGGCTAAGCATTATTCTGCCACTTCATGAAAATGTATTAAACACTTTGTGTCGCTGAAGAAACCCTCTAAATGATCAGTTTTCCTTGTTTTAATTAGTTGGCTGTTTCATCTCATGAGAATGCCACTCCAGTGAAGCTGCTTCACAATTCAGGAGGACATCTGAATGGACCCGCACGTACCATTGGTGCAGCTCTGATAGGATATCTGGGTGAGATGAGTTGCAGTTCTTTCACTTCTTTAGTTCCAGTGTTTAGTTGCAATATAGAGTTTAAGGTGCTTTTTACACATTGACCATGGTACTAGAGGCTCAGATCCAAGCTTGGGAGCCCTCTAAATTCTTTTCCTCCTAAGTAGAGGAACACCCAGCACATGGGATGGGGAATCCTGATCTCTGCCCCAATATCACAAACTTTAGGCATTGACTCATGCTCTTTGGCTTTGCCTTGTGGTGTTGGCACCTCTGCACAATAAAATAATAATTGAACATGATTGGCAGCATCCTGCTGTCCCTTAGAATACATATCTGGAACCTTGCCATGCTTATTTCTCCCTTGTTTACCAAGCAGTCTGCTCCTAGGAAATTCTCACAAGGTTTCTATCAACTCCTGGCCTATAGGCATCTGATTTGTAGTCCCTCCTCGTATGTCAAGATTTGTAATCTCCGAGAATTATTCTGTCCATGAATTATTATTATTTTTGATGGCCCATGCTTCGAAATCTATGATTCTTAAAATAGTCAAAGTTTGTGGTCTTTGCTTTTGTGGAGTTTGGATAAAACGTATGGAGCTTCTTACTGCTCTGTTGGCTGACCAGTCATATGCGAGTTGGTCCCTATTAGTGCCTTGGGCACTTTTCAAAATGAAAAGGCAGGATAAAAATCTGCTTCAGCAAATGAACATTACTGGTGGAAATGATGGTTTTTACTTTAGGCTCATGCATGCTTTTCCATGGGGGAATATTATGAGAGCAGGAAGGATCATGGCTCAGTGATAGAGCTTTGCATTTATAATGAAATAAGTTTATGAAAACAAAATATGCATGCAGAAGGTTCTAGTTTCAGTCCCCAGCATCTTCAGGTGTGGATTGGAAAAGGGATCTGCCTGAAATCCTGGAGAACTGCTGTTGGTCAGTATAAACAAAAGTGAGTTAGATGGGCTGTTTATGGGAGAGATTTGATGCAAGGGATGGATGACACTGGCCTGACCAGAAATCAATGCTGAAAAAAATCTCAGTAGCTTTACGTTTCTTCAAGTAGTTTAAGTTGCACACTTGAGCGCCCCATTTCCCCCTCACATCTTATAGTCCCATCCACCTAACAAGAAAAACAAAGAAACCCTTACCTTGGACAGAGAGGGCAAACAGGCATCAGGGAGTGGAGTAAGTAGCTCACGGCAAGAGTATGGGTTGTGGCCAAAGTCCACAGAGCTCACTCGACTCGCTGCCCTGCAAATTGCCAGTGGTGGAGGAAGGGTACATGCAGTAGTGGACAGGTTGATAGGGCTGGGCCACTTGCTTGGCCCTTGTCTGGCTGAATCACTGCAACATCCTGGGATGGAGAGAAGGAAGGCAATGATGGTGAGGTTGGTGTGGTGCAGCCACCATGGCCAGGAGCATTGGGTTGCAATTTACATTGCGCCAACCTTGCCATCACTGCGCCCCTCCCCCACTCCATCCTGGTATGCTGCAGCGATTCATCTGAGCTGGGCATCCCCACTATGCCATCCTCTGCTGGGCACACCACCAGTTTGAGGACGGGCAAGTTTGAAGGATGGTTGTGCCTGCCTTGAGTTGTGGCTGTACTAATTAGGCCAGCATTGTTAGCACATGTTTGAGCACCCCATATAATTGAGTAATTGCCCCATCTCTAATGTGCATTGTCTTATTTGCATGTAATTGTTCAGCAAATGGATTGTGAGTCTCCTTTGAAAGCAAAATGCGTTAGAAGTCATGTTAATTTTATATAGTTTACGTTTACTACAAATGAGCTAATTTCCCGTCCGCTCATTAAGAGCTTTTGTTTGGTTTTGTTTGTTTCTGTTTCTGATGTTGTAGGTTCTTGGGAAATGCATTCACTGTTTTTGAATCACATTAGAAGTTTTTGGTTGTACAGCAATCCATTAAACACACTAATGCCAATTGGTTTATTTTTTTGCCACCTTATGCTCAGGAGTAAGAACATTTGTCCCAAAGCCTGTTGCCACTACGTTACAGTACATTGGTGGAGCAGCTGCTATTCTGGGTCTGGTAGCCATGGCTTCGGATGTCGAGGGGCTGTATGCTGCTGTGAAGGCCCTTGTGTGTGTGGTAAAGAGCAACCCTCTGGCTAGCAAAGAAATGGAAAGAATCAAAGGTTATCAGGTGCGTGCGATTTGAATTCTTACATGATTTTGCATTTCAAGCATTGATGCGTCAACACATTTCATCCCTACCTTGCCTTTAAAGTCAGTTGCATTCTTTAGCTCTGTTTCCTTGTGTACTGTAAAGGCTTTCAGTCAGGGACAGCTCTGCGGTTAAAGTGAAGCACCCTGTTTTGCATCAGAATATGGACATCGTGTCAGATCTGTGACATCTGCTAGCTCAGCAGAGACTCTTACCTGCTGCCAAATCAAAGGAAGAACACACAGGAGCCTGAAGAGAAATACATGAGGAGGAGCTTCTATTGTTGTTACCGTAATCAAGGGCAGTGCACCATCTATGTCAGTTGAAGGGCATTTGACGCCAGTAGTGAGGTTGATTTATCTGTCTATTTTAAAACATAGTAATTTGTTTGGACAAATGGATGGAGCTTCTCCTACGAGCTGGGAATGACTTTCCATCAAAGGAGATGAGACCCTTGTTCTAATCTCATCACGTCCAAGATGACTTGCCTTACCTTCAGTGTGCCATAGGATTTAGAATGGGCCATTTTGTGTATGAGGCCCATCTATCACTTAACTCCTGAACTAAATTTGCCAATAGGAGACCTGTTTATCAATACCGCACTGAAAGAACTAGATAATCATCACTGTGAGGCGGCTTTATTAGCCATTCTGCCTGCATTTGATTTGCTTTCAATAGGCACCAAATATTATTGTCTTCTGAAAACTATTCACGGCCCGGACGAGTTATGTTCAGTACCGAGGTAGGAACACTTAAACATTCACTGGGCAGTAAAACGTGCTTTAGAAATTGCTTCCTTCTAAGCACATTTTTAAAAATCAAGGAAAACGTTTTGGAATTCAAAGGTAATGGATTCAGAAATGCTGAGAACTTATTGTTCCAAATGCAGCTGCGGCCTCCTGTTATATCCACCTGGATAATCAAATATTAAATTACAAAAGGCTGCAACTTCTACTCCCAATCTTTTCACCCACCATGATGACTTTTTTTTGTTTCCTTTTCACAAGTAGTTTTGTGTAGGACTAGTCACTAGCAACCCCATCCCTGAGAATAGCCTCTTTATTTCAGAGTGCCTGCTGTTTTGTCAGTTAATGTCAACTTTACCTCTTTCTGCTTTTCCATTGTAATTCTTGGTATTATCAACAGTTTATGACAAAGAAATGTACACTATACATGATCTTTGAATTTACAAAAGCATGTCTCTCGAATGGCTCTGCCCTGCTGTGATACTTTTTATTATGCCTGGAATAAGATGATATTTCCTTTGTCTGCAAAATGCTGTAACAATTATAAAAGGAGGGGTGGGGAACCTACTTTGCCACTCAGTGTCCATACGTTACTTACTTGTATTTCAGTTACTGGCAATGCTGTTAAAGAAGAAACGCTCTCTTCTGAATAGCCACATTCTTCATTTGACCTTTTCCTTGGTGGGGACTGTTGACAGCGGTCACGAAACATCCATTATTCCAAATTCAACTGCCTTCCAGGACCTGCTTTGCGACTTCGAGGTACATAGGGCACCCCTGAAAGCTAGAAATTATTACAATCATTAGGAAACCTGGGGCAAGTGTTTTCTGAAACAGAAAGCACGCCAGTGAAAGAGACTGGTTTTGTGGATCTCATGAAACTACATATCTAATGCTGTACATTATGCAATTGCAGTGCAGAGAGACTATAATCTATCAACAATGTTGATTGATTGTAACGCAGCCCTCTTAAAATATATCACAGTGGTACCTCTACTTACGAATAACTCTACTTACGAATGTTTCTACCTACGAATGGAGCTCCGTCCGCCATCTTGGATGTGGTTTAGATAGGATTTTTTTCTACTTACGAATTTTTAGATAGGGTTGATTCTACTTACGATTTTTTTCTCCCAATGCATTCCTATGGGATTCGACTTACAATTTTTTTCGACTAACAAATGTGCGTTCGGAACGCATTAAATTCGTAAGCAGATGTACCACTGTACATTCTGTTTCGTGAAGGAGGTAAGTCTTGAAGCTAAACTCAAGAGTTGGTGTCAGAAATGCCTTTTGAAATAACACATGACCAATCATGAACGGCCTCTAACATAATTAATTTGCCACAGGATAGGACTTTGCAGTTACTCTGCTAGGGTGTGGAAAACTATTGTTGCAGGTGAAAATTAATATGGAGTCTGACATGTATTTGAATGAAAGATTCAGTGTCAGGCTTGGCTCCCTTAAATTGAGAGCAAGATTAAATGAAGACTTGAAGGGAAGGCAAATAGTTGTCAATAAGGAGCAGCATGAGCAGTCTACTGTTTGCTCAGACCACCGAAGCACCCTGACCTAGAAACCTTTTCACGAGTCAGGCATTATGATATAACCTGCTAAGGTTGTTGGTGTAAAGCAGAGAGAGGGGACCTTTTTCAGCCGGAGGGCCACATTCCCTTCTGGGGAATCCCCTGGCATCCACATGCCAGTGGTGGGCAGGAACAGAGTCAAAAGTGGGCAGAGCATTGAATGCTAATTGTTTTCCTTTGTGCAGTAGGCTAGTTCCCACACACATCCACACACCGCTTTCTATCCCCCATCCAGGCCAGTGAGAAGCATTATCAGAGTTCAACGATGCATTTTAGGTATGCAGAAACATAGAAGGTTTGCTTCATCTTCCATGTGACAGCTGTTTATCATATCTCCTCTTAGTCTCCTCTTTTGCACACTAAACATACCCAATTCCCTCAACTGTTCCTCCTAAGGCTTGGCTTCCAGACCCTTTATCATCACTCAGGTGCAAAGCAGGGCTAGTAAGAGGATGTGGCCTTGGGTGAGATGGTGTGGCTTTGGAGTGCCCCGTGGGTCAGACAGAGAGGCATGGGTGGGTGCCACGGGTCCTATGAATGGAATATGGGTTGAGTGACCATTTTCTGGATTTGTGTTGTGCATGACGAGCAAACAATGACCCATGGCAGATTCTGGTTTCCCGCGTTTGTGTTTAAACTGATAATCCAAATGCACAGTATTTGTAGTTTTAAGTAATGCCCCTGTGGAACTAAGGGACAAGATTTGATAAAGGGCAGGATTAGCTGATAGCTAACAGCAAAAGACATTTTAGACTGATGACCAGAAAATGAGTTTTTTTAAAAAAATGAAAGGGAGTTAGTATATGTGGTCTTGAGGCTGTTGCAGATAGGATATCACAGAAGACATAAAATCGGAAATGAAGAAGGGGGGGAGAGAAGCAGCAGCACATTACCTTAAGCGAAGTCAAGGGTATGAGAAAGGGAAATGATTGGACAGGCAAGTTAAGTTTGGAGTTTTAAATGAAAATACTTTTGACTGTGTAGTTTGATTTGCAGTAGCTTTTCACATCGCTGTTAGCTGAAGGAGATCTGCACACTGATCATAACAAGAGGTGAAAGGGATTATTTTTGCAGTGACAGAAGGCTAGCAGGAAGCAGCCTTTGAAGAAGAGATTTAAGTTAATTGAGAATAGAGGTGTCTAGGCCACAAAGGCTTTAGCAATAGCAAGCAAATAACCAATATGGAGAAAATGACTAGTATTTTTCTATGAACATATACTTATCACTATCTCATTCTGATTCATTTTTTAATAGATTAATTAGACTTCCCTCTTTGTTGTTTTCTTAATAACGCCAATTTTTATCATAGTTAAATAAAACCCAAGTCACATTCACACCCTTTTACGTGGCAAGTGGAAGTTGATCAATTTACTTATACGGCATTAATTAATGCGCTGTATTAGCGCTGTTTGTTGTTTAGTTTTCAGATTATAATCTTCCCCTGTTAGATTCTCAGTCTTTTATAAATGGAAGATGAAGAGGCTAAATCTTGTCATTTTATACCTTCAGATCAACTAGAATATGAATTTACTTGTTCTTTACTTGTTAAATCTATGGGCTTTATTGTTTGATTGGTGGGCTGACAATTGCAATCTGGTATGAAAAGAAAAGAATAATTGTTTATGATAACTTCATTTAGACCCTTTTTTCCAGTGGGAAAAAGCAACACCTGGGACAAAAACAGCAATAGCTAATTCTAATATTAGTAAAAAAAATTCCTTCCAGTAGCACCTTAGAGACCAACTAAGTTTGTCATTGGTATGAGCTTTCGTGTGCATGTACACTTCTTCAGATACCATGCATGCACACGAAAAGCTCACACCAATGACAAACTTGGTTGGTCTCTAAGGTGCTACTGGAAGGAATTTTTTTATTTTGTTTTGACTACAGCAGACCAACACGGCTACCTACCTGTATCTAATATTAGTAGTCTAGAATAACTCTATTAAGCAGAATAGCACATGCCAGCTACAAATCAGCTGTATATTTTGTATTTCAGGTCTGGCTGCATGCACCCTATGAACTTCACCTCTCCTTATTTGAACATTTCATTGAACTTCTTACTGAATCCAGGTAACGTCTGATATAATTTGTCTTGTAAACAATACAGCATTATGTACAATCCAGATTTTGCCTCCCAGTCTCTCTCCCCTTTTCTTGCTCTAATGCGGCGTCATGGTTTTGATTTGATATAATCTGAAGGGTTTTTTATTATGACGGGAGAACAGGAAAGGAGAGGTGGAACTTGTGGAAAAATACTGAAAGACAGACAGTGAGATAAGAGAGCTGGACTGAATTGAATGCTAAGCACCTAGTCCTAACTATTGGAAGTTCCATTCAGATAGTTATGAAGACTACAATATAAAATGCAAACATGAAGTCGTGTTTTGTTATGTCATTGGCCAACATTTCATTGGCACTGGGATGAGGAAGATTGCGCTAGCCCCATGTCCTGTTACCATCAGAGACTAGGCCCAAGAGACAAGGCTTTTTCTGTAGTCAAAAACTTAGACTTCCATTGGGAAGTAGATTCAGTCTGGCCCCACAGCTGCTTTTTTTCCACAGCAGTAGGCCTACTTGCTTCAACAGTGTTTGGCTGTTTTAACCGTGTTATGTACATATGTATGTTAACAACAAAGACTGCCAGCAAACAAAAAAAACCAGTGGACAAAGGTATTTCCAAACCAATCTGTTTATATAAATTAGTCTTAAATAAATTTGCTCTTATTCTTGGCTGCTACCGATTTTACCTATGTTCTTATCTATCATGATGACTGAGGTTATGATTTATTTGTGTGTGGGTTTGTAAGCAACCTTAGAATGAATGTATCTGATGTAAAGCCAGGTTAAAGAAACTAATTGAAGTAAATGGGGGAAAATATGTTCCCACATTTGACATTATACTCTCATTAGATGGTATGAACATAAGTCATGTAGATTGCTAGAGCCATTAAAAAAAGAGAGCTATAGTGCATGGGCTACTCAAATAAATGAGAATTGCTTATTATTTAAGCTGTTCTTTTCATTTCAGTGAAGCAGCAAAGAATGCAAAATTGATGAGGGAGTTCCAGCTTATCCCAAAACTTCTGCTGACACTTCGAGATATGTCTTTGTCTCAGCCAACTATTGCCGCTATTAGCAATGTACTGAGCTATTTGCTTCAAGGATTCCCTAGCAGCAATGACTTGCTCAGGTACCAAATAGAGTTATCTTTTGATTTCCTTCTTTCTACAAAAAATAAAAAAATAATGGATTGCATGTTTCTCTGAGAGGCTACATTTCTCTTCCATTGCTCTGAATTTACCAGCCTGGAAAACATAAATGTTCCTTATGTACACAGTTTTTTCATGCTTGGTAAATTTAATAATCTTTTACAGTGGCTTTCCAGAATCCATTGCAAAATACCTTGAAGGTGATGTTCTTTCCCCTCCCTGTGCTTCAAAATGTCCTATTTATAGTAATTTTGCACACACACAGAGAGAGAGAGAGGGAGGGAGGGAGGGAGGGGGAGAGAGAGAGAGAGAGAGAGAGAGAGAGTTATCCAGGACAATTTGTTTCAGTGTGTGTGTGTGTGTGTGTGTGTGTGTGTGCGCATGCAACTTTATTCGATCCTAATAAATGTCAGGATCTGAATTTTAAAGAAAATAATTGCTGCTTAGTGTTATTTTGCAGCCAATGTTAATTAATGACAAATTAAACTCCACCTGTCAAACAGAGTGCATGCTGTTTTTCCCCCTCTTATCCACCAAGGTTTGGGCAGTTCATCTCTTCTACTTTGCCTACATTTGCAGTCTGTGAGAAATTTGTAGTCATGGAGATGAACAATGAAGAAAAGCTTGACACTGGTAAGTAGTTCCAAGTTCTTGAGACCTAGTGGAAGAGAAGAAATCACTTGAGACATGTTTTCTCATCAACATGGATGATGATCTCTTTATTTTCAGAGCTACAGTCCCTTCACTTTTCCTCTCTAGAAAGATAAGCTTTTAATTAGGATGGCCCTTTTAAAGTTAATTTTCCAAGGTTGCACTCTACAAACTTCGGCACCCAAGAAACTCTCATTTAAGTCAAAGAGGCTGGCATGGAAATAAATTCCACTGGCTTGTGTTGCGAAAAGCGCAGAAAGTTAAGAGAAAAGTCATTTTCACATAAATAAAAGTACAAGAAAACTTACTGCGTGGCCCTAAAATGTTAAATCTCCTACCATAGATCCTCTATGATATTTACATGTAAAAGCAGTGGTGGCGACCAAGTGTGTGGGACTTGGCCGCACAGAGTTGGAAGTGATTAGTCTCATTGATTTTGGTTTTCTTTTCATGTAAAAGGAATTAGGTTGAGTTGAACATTCAAGCCATCTAAATGGAAATGAAGTGGAAGAAATGTTTACATTGGCACTTTTTGAAGTGTAGTGTACCAGAAAAGTAATGAAATTCCAGGTGGCCTGCATAGACCACGGCTCTTGAATTGTTCTAAACCACAAATTGCATGAAAAAGCAGGAGGAAACAGTTTCTAGCATATACTTTAAAGGTAGCAGAGTTTGTTTTTCTTGGCTACACTGTACCATTAAACATCAGCTGGAAGTTCTTCCCCTCTTCCTTTCCCTTTGTGTGAAAAGGAAAAAGTAACGAAGTCTGAAATGAAAACAAAACAAAACGGAGCCCTCTTAATTTTATGCTTTCTACCATTCTGCTCTTTAGTTCAGAAATTATGAGTATTTCCCCTCCACCCTTTATTGCCCTAAACATGATGGGAACTTTTATAGTGCTTCTGCATACTTACATATGCTCCTTGAGCGCACAGAGTAGAAGAAAGAAACTGAAGAAAAGAAAATGGTTGATTTGAAATGTTTGTCGCATTTCCCTTGCCTAGGCAATTTTCCAACCGTTCAAGTTGGTTAAATGTTTCAGTCTTGATTAGTAGGTTCATCTTCACTCACCTGCAGAACTGGTAATCTATTTTATGGTGTACCAGTTACTGATGAATCTCCCCTTTTCTGTTTGTGGTGACTGCTATTCTGTAACCTGCAACTGTTATTTTCAATGAGCAATCTAGCGTATTTTCAGCTCAAGCAGCTCAAGCAGGTTAACGAACAGTCATACACTGTTTGTTACAATAGCAGAAAACTATTTACAAACCAGTTATATTTTGAGGGGGCAGGAGGCTTAATGGCAACTGATGTTATTTTAGAAGATACAATACTTGCAAGAAGCATTCCACTGATGTGTTTCAAACATAGCTGCCAAGTTTTCCCTTTTCTCGCGAGGAAGCCTATTCAGCATAAGGGAAAATCCCTTAAAAAAAGGGATAACTTGGCAGCTATGGTTTCAAATCTAACTATGCATTTTGTGTTTTAGGAACAGAAGAAGACTTTGGAGGTCTTGTTTCTGCAAATCTTATCCTTCTGAGGAACCGATTGCTGGACATACTGCTTAAGCTTGTGTATACATCTAAAGAAAAAAACAGTGTCAACTTGCAGTGAGTACAAGTAGCCTATCTTTTGCTAGAAAATGTGCCTGTGCCAAGAACCCACAACGCCTTAATGGACAAAAACAAGGCTTAGTCAAGCTCTACTTGAGAGTTCCACGGATGGTGTTAGCTGCTTTCAGAATATCCCTGTAACTGGCATTGTGTTGCACCACTGTGCCCATAGCAAAGGCAGGGGGCAGTTGCAGTCATTATTGTGGCGGCTACATCTGTGCTTGTGGAATTAGCGCCACATGTTTCTGTGCACATCTGTGTACACCTGGAATTGGGCAAGTAGATGATTAATTAATAGTGAAATGCTAATAAGGCAACCATCTATTGACGGCATTTATTTAAAGAGATTGCAGGTTTTTATGTATTTATCAATTTCATTTATTTCAGAGCCACGCTGTTCCAAAGTTTGGGGTCAGCCTATCTGTACAAAGACACCCTTCTGGAATGGAATTTGGGTGACCCTGCAGGGGAATTGAGTTGCACAGTTGAGAAGCATCCTCCAAAAATGCTTCTCGGTCCCCCTGTGTCGCCCTTGGTTGGTTCATGGTGCAATAATAATAATAATAATAATAATAATAATAATAATAATAATAATAATTTAAAGTAACTGAAGTGATGAACCAGTTCTTCATATATTCTCATTCATTAAATAGCTTTATAGACTGAAGGAAAATTTCCTCCAAAAATGCTTCTCGGTTCCCCTGTGTCGCCCTTGGTTGGTTCATGGTGCAATAATAATAATAATAATAATAATAATAATAATAATAATAATTTAAAGTAACTGAAGTGATGAACCAGTTCTTCATATATTCTCATTCATTAAATAGCTTTATAGACTGAAGGAAAATTTCCACTTATGAAAAATCGTTTCACAGGAAAGTGAATAGGAACTTGTCTAAGACTATTAGAGTTGGAAAGGACCGCAAGGGTCATCTACTCCAACCCCATACAAGGCAGGAATCTTTTGCCCAACATGGGGCTTGAACCCACAACCCTGAGATTAAGGGTCTCGTGCTCTACCGACTGAGCTACCCAGCAGAGATTATTCTGAATGCTCTTAAATGCTCTTAAGGAGAGTTAGCGCATTCTCAATTGTGTATGCTCAACCTTGCAAAATGCAAACAGAGTAAAGTATCTGTTTTTATCATTTTTATCCTGTAAGGCTTGCCCATTTTGTCTGGCTTTAGTCCATTAATTCTGTAGCATTCCCCCTACTTTTTATTTAGGGCTTGTGAAGAACTGGTCCGGACCCTGGGGTTTGACTGGATTATGCTGTTTATGGAAGAGCACTTGCATCCTACCACCGTGACAGCAGCCATGAGGATTTTGGTGGTCCTGTTGAGCAACCCAGCCATTCTCGTCAAGTTCAAGGAAGGCCTCACTGGCGGTGGCTGGCTTGAGCAAACAGATTCTGTGTTGACTAATAAGATTGGAACAGTGCTTGGTATGAATATTTAAAAACGTCCTAATTTTGGAACCCTTTTTCTCCCCACCCCCACTTTTATTTTATTTTATTTTTAATGTTGTGGCTAATACAGAATTGATCTAGTACCAGGAAAGCCAGTTTCAATGTAGCATCCTTCAAGGTTGTGAGATGGTCTCTGGAGTGAGTTTCTGGAGGCATGCACTCAGAAAGTATTGTGCCTGAATGGGTCATCCTGTGGAATGTCCTCTTGCTGTAGGTGTGGGTGAATTGAGCTCACACCTTTATGGATGAGCACATTTCGCAGAGAGCTCATTAAGGCAAAACAGTTTTAGTCTGTCTGTGATTATGGCTGTAAAACACCCATGTAAATCAACTCCAGCCATGAACAGGATCATGGACTAGACTAGTTTGTGACATTATCAGATACCGTATTGGCCTGAATATAAGCTGCACCTTTAAAATTGGAGGGGGAGGGAGAAAAAAAAGAAAAAAAACACCCGAATATAAGCCACTCCATTCTTCGCTGCTCCTGCTCCTGGCACTGTTTTTCCCATGCTACTGGCTGCATACCGTAAGGTCGCGAATATAAGCCACACTTTAACTTTTCATGGTCAGAATTTGGGGGGATAGCGAGGCTTATATTCAGGCGAATACGGTACAAAGAATCCCAGTGATTTCCACGAAACAGTACTGCATAGGAGCACAGTGACATCTGGGGAATATGGAGTGCAATGCTATGTATGTTTACTCAGAAATAAGTCCCACTCAGTGGGGTTTACTCCCTAGTAAGGGCACTTAGGAGTTGAAGCTAGAATTCAAATCCGTTGTGTCCCAGCTTCCTCCCATGTGGGGGACGGTGATGTGTGGGTTGTTGTACACAAGCAATCTTTGTCTTTGCACTTCCCAAATTATCTCTTGACATTATTGGAACAGCAATTGCAGCTGCTGCTGTAATATAAGAATAGGAAAGTAATGAGATGACTAAACCTTTAAAATTGGAGGAGAGAGTTGAGCTATCTATCTATCTATCAACCTGAGTTGTACCTGATGAACAATATACTGAGCATCTCTAGATTAGGGCATAGTCCATTACTTAGCAAGAGAGTATACTAAAATTTGAATCTTTGTAACAGAAGCAAAATAATTAATTTACAAACCTTGAATGGTAGGTGACATTCTTTATGCCAGATGTCTTTTTATACGAGAAACTTACCAGTATTTATCAGGGATGACTGGTAGAGGGCACAGAACAAAAGATAGTGAACGTTTTTGGATGATATTGAGATTGTGGAATTTAGGTGAAATTGGATTCCAATTTGAGTTCTATATGGAAATGAGAATATCATGGATTTTAAAATAAATTAGGTCCTATTTCACTGCCACTGTCTTGTATTCTCATAGGAGAATCATTTTGATTATGAAGAATAATGACAAACATTTTGTACCAGTGTTATTTATTATTACATTTTCCTGGCAACTTTTTTCTTCTTCATGTCCTTAAAACAGTGGTATTTCAGAGTTCTTCCTTAAATTGAATCGCCTTATTCACTGGATGTAGTCTGTGTTTGAAAACAGTAGTATTGTTCTGGGTCCCGTTCCCGCCCCGGTCTGTGTTCAGTTCGCCTATGTTCATAATTTTTGACAAATCCAAACCAATAAAATGCTGGTGCTTGGGAACCCCTGTACAATGGATTTTGACAGGTGGGCAGGACAACCTACCTCTCCATCATGAGATATTGATGTTATGTGATTGGCAGATGGGTTATCCTGCCCACCTGTCAAATGTTGGCCCACAGGATGGGGCCAGGTAAAGATCTGGCCCTTTTATCCAGTAGGGTTCCCCACCCCTGATTTAAAGAGATGTCAACCTTATTTACTGATAGCAGCAAGAAAGGAGGATGCAAGAATGGTCTATGGGTTGTATCCAGTTTTAGCCATACTTGGAGTAGACTCACCAAAATTAATAGACATGGGTAACTTAGTTCCATTAATTTTAGTCGGTCTGTTGTGAATAAAATTCACTTGGATGCAACCCTGTGCCTGGAATAATGCTCTTGCTGAGAAGGTGATCAAACGGTTTTGAGCATTGAGGTACCTGGAATATGAGGGTGGTTTTGTTGGCCAGTGGCATGGCTTTGTTCCATGGACAAAGAGGCCAAACGAGACTTTAACACTGTGACCCAATCTTTTGGGGTGAAGAAGGAAAATAGCTTTATGAGGATATTATTTTTAACCATCCCTCAAATCTGAAAGTATAATGTGCCACAGTACATTCTGCCCTGCTTCAAAAATTGTGCTTTTCTTCTTTTTTTCTTGCTTCCTGCACATTTTTTTAAGCATGGGAGTAGATACCAGACAAAACTGCTGTATCTTGAAACTCTGAAGAAACATGAGTCATTTCATTACTTTGCACATTCCTCTGCACAATCCCAAAACATTTTGACAGGGCAGGCAAATAAAATGCCATAGCAGAAAAGTGTCCATCTTGGGGTTTTTTAAAACCATTGGATTAATATTGGCCTGGTCTTTTTGCAACCTGGTGCTTTGACTACCCTATTTATTGTTGATACGAGTTACACACAGGTGTTAACAACGGTGCTCTGTTCCGTTATGTTGATGTTGTGAATAGGACCCACTGTTGTTGCTTTTGGGCTTTTAATTTTGCTTCCCCCCCTCTCAGGTTTCAACGTTGGCAGGAGTGCTGGCGGCAGATCGACTGTCAGGGAAATTAACCGGGAGGCTTGTCATTTCCCAGGCTTTCCGGTCCTTCAGTCATTTCTTCCTAAGCACACAAATGTGCCTGCGCTCTATTTCCTCCTAATGGCACTTTTCCTGCAGCAGCCAGTCACTGAACTGCCTGAAAACCTGCAGGTCAGTGCACCTGTCATCACCAGCCGATGTAATCAGGGAGGCCAGGTAGGGATTATCTAGCAAGGTACCAATTTTGTTAAGTGTGACTCAAAAAAGCAAAGGGGGGTGGAGAGAAGTGATGGTTTGAGGCCCCCTTCACAATAGAGTACTTAAGCTCTGCAATGAAAGTTGTGATGAAGCATTCCATATCTGAGAGGGACTTGACATCAGTTCCAATGCCAGTTAGAATCATGCTTAATAGAAATATAATGTTTCTATGAAGGACGTAAGAAGATACAGCCTTCATTCCCATGTATTGTGTGGACAGACCTTCTCTTGCACTCTTCTAGAATTCCACTGAATTCAGCAGAGGTCCCAGTGGTTAACAGGCACAGGTCATTGTAATGTCAAGTTTAATTTTGTGTGAAGGATGGGGAATGCTCTTCAGAAAGCTTTATAGTTTGAAAATGAATGCATGACTAAAGAAGGGTCAGGACTGTCTGAGAAACAATAATGAGGAGCTGCTTGTATTGGCATGATATTGTATTTCTCCCAAATTTTTGTTCCTTCGTGGAACTCCATTAAAAAAGCAAACAGTTTGTACTGTTGGACTGGAGTCCGAAAGGTGCCCTGATAGCCTCCTCTTTTGTAATTCGCAAGTAGCAACTTGAGCATATGCTAAAGTTGCCCCAAGGTCAGGAGCAGTGGGCAGATAGATAATATGCCTCAACACCATCTGGAGGTGTATAGTATTGTACTTTTGAAGTACAGAAGCAGATAATGAGAAGTCTTTAAAGGCTGCATGCTGAGTTTACTGGAAATTGCTTGGTGGGAGCTTTTAGAGCTTCAGTAAGGCTGCTGCTAAATTAAAGAAAAACATGAAATACAGAGAGACGTGGGGTAGGGGTACTGCTGTGGTATTTGGCAGTGGATGGGACTTGCTAGATGTTCTGGTGGAAGTTGCATCTGAGTCTCCAGTAACAGAAGACGGAAGCACTCGGTTTGCCCAGACGCTTCAGTGCGCACCAACATTGTCAGCATTCCTAGTGCCAAAAATATTAGTTGCATCCTTCATAAATATAGGCTTTGCTAGATCCCCTGCATTCAACGGAACAATCAGCTCCCCAGACTCCATGGGGCATAATACACCTCAGAATCCTCTTGGGTAGTTTCCTCCATTTCTAGGGTTCAGCACTGAAAACCAACAGAGATGGATGGAAAACCAATAGAGACCTACAATTCCTGTTGTTCATTTGGCAGTACCTCTATATAGGAGCTTCTAATTGTCTTGACTTGTCACTTGAGCACTAAATTGGAACTTCATGAACAAATTGCAGTATGGCAAGACATATTCCAAGTTAATTTTGCCCTTTTCTATGGAAGCCAAGTGATACTTTTAAAGTGGGTTGTGCGTTGACTATTGTTTTCCCACCCCCCATTCTCAATTTTCTCTCCAATCAACAGTTTGACTTGGATTCAATTTGGACATTTATATTTGGCGTTCCTGCATCAAGTGGCACTGTGGTTGCTTCAGTTCACAATCTTTGCACAGAAGCTGCATTTTTGCTGCTGGGGATGCTCAGGAGCATGTTGAATTCAGTAAGTATGAACACTGTTCAGATGTTAATAAACATCCAGCTTCCTAATTTAGTGTTGCTTTTGAAAGCTCAGAGAGGCTTACCTGGGGCTATGAGGCAGCGTTCCCTCCATTTGCTAACAGGGCTCATACTGCTTTGCCCAAATAATATGTTATTTATTATCTTTATGATGCTGTCAGTGGATATGGTTGTTTAGAGAGCAACATAAGCAAAAACATATCTCCATGCCCCAATGAGTTTATCTTCAACCATTTTCATATTAAACACAAATTAACAAAATGATGAGATGATGATATCTTACTCTCCATACAATTTGTTTTTCTTTTATTTCATCAATAGTAATCTTATTTATTTATTGGATTTTGTTTTATATTAAGTTCCCAGTGCAGGTTATGTCATGCATTATGTGTGTGTGTGTGTGTGTGTGTGTGTGTGTGTGTGTATCACATCACATCACACACACACTATTAACTTTTTTTTTGCCTTTCATTACAGCCTTGGCAGTCTGAAGAAGAGGGTTCTTGGCTTCGGGAATATCCAGTCACCTTGATGCAGTTTTTCCGCTACTTGTATCACAATGTTCCTGATCTAGCTTCAATGTGGATGAGCCCTGAGTTTCTTTGTGCACTGGCAGCCACTGTATTCCCTTTCAACATCCGGCCATACTCAGAAATGGTAGGAGAACAATACAAACAGACACACAAAAGTAGAAACCAGCTTTCTCTCTCTCTCTCTCTCTCTCTTTTACTTCTTGTCCATATGGCATTTTATGTTGGGATCTGGGATTTTATTTGCTGAAGTTCTGCATTTATACACCACCTTTTCATACAATAGGATATGCTAGTTTTATACACACACAATACACATAATGGGTAGTACGTTGGACAAGGACCTTGGAGACCAGGGTTCAAATCCCTGCTCAGCCATGAAACAAACTGGCTGACCTTGGGCCAGTTGCTACGTCTCAGCCTAAGCTACTTCACAGGGTGGTTGTGAGGATAAAGTGGGGGAGGTGAAAAAGCATGTGCTCCATGCAGAAAAGGTGGAGTGCAAATGCAATTAATAAATACAACAAAAGCAGTAGCAAATTTAGATGGTGTGTGTTGGTAGGGTATAACTGCCTCCAACATAGAAACAGGAACGTATTGCTAACAGTTGTGGTAAATTTCTCATGCAGTGGGTAGTCCAGGTTTTAAAATATTTTAAATATTATTTTAGTTAATATCATTAGTATCATCATTTATTTATTGATCACTTTCTGTATAATTGCCTCAAGGCCATGTACAATAAAAACAGTTTAGAACGGAAAAAAAACATACATTTAAAACAAAACTAAAACCATACAAAACAGACCCTGATGGCAAATACCAGGGGTAGGCAACCTAAGGCCCGGGGGCCGGATGTGGCCCAATCACCTCCTCAATCCGGCCCGTGGATGGTCCGGGAATCAGCATGTTTTTACACGAGTAGAATGTGTCCTTTTATTTAAAACTAGCTGACCCGACCACGCGTTGCTGTGGTTCTTTCCTGTGACACCCCCACACACACCCTGTCACGATCCATGACGTATCCTGCCCCTCCTCCCTCCACCCCGGCTCATCCCTGTGTTTCGGTAGGATACCCTTCCCTCTGTTGTCCCTGGGGAGTGTTGGCCCCTCCCCCCTGTATCTCCATACATTGGCCCCTGCACACGCATCGTGAACATTTCTATATGTTTAGATTAAGGATCGGGGGTGATGATGTGCCCTGGGGCCCAGAGAACTACTTAAAGAATCCCAACCCGGGGAGGGGGGGCAAATAGCGAAGCCCCACAGCCCTGTAGCAACAGACAGGCCCAGACAGAAGGAGGGGGATCATATGGGCCACTTGGCGCGGGCCTCCGAATCCAAAGCGGGCCTCGGTCAGCATATTCACAATCAGTAAAATGAAAAAAGTAACAAAAGGGTTAAAAACAGGGACACATTATCTTATCTACCTGGGCCGGGCCTCTGTCTGGCCCTGCAAGGGCCTGGCAACAGAAGGTGCCGTTCTGAAGTACCCGAGTTGTTCAGTTCCATAAAAAACCCAGGAAGTGGCAAGGGGAAGGTAGGGAATTGTAAATGGGGTGGGGGGGGTGCACTGCAAATATCTGAGGACTTAAACTGGGGAGAGAAAGTGAATGGTTGTTTTTTTTAATAAAAAAAAAGACACAGAGGCTTACAATCAGTTGTTTCTCCTAAAATAAGACATACCCATAAAATAAGTCATATTTATTTTTGTCTTGTGGATTTTTTGGGGGTAGTGGTGCTAAATTGTAAAGTAAAACCCCTTGCCGTGCAGGGGCCTACATAAATCGAAGGCCGTGCTGCGGTCTGTGGCAAACCCCCCCCCCCAGGCAGGCCCCAACCTTCACTTGGCAATGTTGGTTCTTTGGTGGTTTTTTTTTGGGGGGGGGTAGTGGTGCTAAATGGTAAAGTAAAACCCCTTGCTGTGCCCCCAAGTGTGTTGCTGTGGGTTATCCCCCTCCCCGGGCCTAGTAGAGGCCTGGCAGCCTATCAGGGGCCTAAAACAAAGGCCTACATAAAATGGCTGCCTTGGTGTATTTCAGTTGCTTGGTTGATGATTATGTCATTTGGTTTGTGGGTGTGGCTTAGATTTCTCAGGAAGGGAGGGGGTGGAGGAGGGTACTACGCCACTTGAGGGCGCTGTTTGACTTGGTGGAAAAGCAGGTCTGCACCTGGGCAGGTGTGCGATTTGAGGGATTTTTGCCCCCAACAACGCTCTAGGAGTGGCCTGGATCGTTGTGTCAAAATTTCAGGACGATCGGTCAAGCGGTTACGGAGAAAAGTGTCGAACGGAATTTCATGATTTTTACATTTTTATATATATAGATGCATCTCTGGGTTATTTGTGGGGGATAGGAATTAGTTGATTTATTTATTTTTTGAAATATAGTCCGCCCCACCACATGGTCTGTGGGACGGTGGACCGGTCCACGGCTGAAAAAGGTTGCTGACCCCTGGAAACTGGGGAAAACCTTTCCGAAGAAAATCGTATTCAATTGTTTCCTGAACAGTCCAGGAAAGAGTCCAGAAAGCAACAATCCCTAAAGTTTATACTTGTAGAAAAGCAACACTAAAATAAGTGAATAACTGCAAACTGCCCCCTTCTTTGCCTTGGCAGAGATAGTTTTGGTTCTAGTAAATCACTTGACTTGCATTATTGGTTTTTTCTTTTTCTTTTTTAAAGGTTACTGATTTGGATGATGAAGTTGGCTCTCCAGCAGAGGAGTTCAAAGCATTTGCCTCTGACACAGGAATGAACCGAAGCCAGTCAGAATACTGCAATGTTGGATCCAAGACCTATTTGACCAACCACCCTGCTAAGAAGTTTGTGTTTGACTTCATGCGTGTGCTGATAATTGATAACCTCTGCCTTACACCTGCTAGCAAGCAAACTCCTTTAATAGACCTTCTCTTGGAGGTAGAGTTGGCCATCTGCCGTTGTTCCTTTAAGCAGGACCAGAGGTTGTAGCGAGTAGTTTTCATGATCTGTTGTTGTTTGTTAAGAGTACCGGTTATACCAAATTGTGAGTGATGGTAAGTTGCAGCCCTTGGATTGTATCCAACCCTGTGAAAGGGCTAGCTGGCCTGTGAGTTGCCACCGCTTTCTCTTTTCACTCCCTTTCCTCTGAAACTGATCCCTGAAACTGTGGAGGAAAGGGGTGAAAGGAGAGCCAAACATATGGGTGGGCCAAAGAAAGAAAGAAAGAACTCTTCTTGTATGACCCTGGGTGGATCTAGACAGGGGACGGGGACGGGACACCGCCGCTATAAATAAGTCAGAAATTATATCGCTATAACAAAAGAAAGAAATCCCTATGGAAAACTGTTTTGAAATTTCCTGCTCTCTGGCGCCATCTGGTGTTGCTTGTTTATAGCACATTCAAATCGTCGTTTCTTTACTAATGTAGCTGTGTCTCCTCTGATTGTCTTGCCTTGTGTATTTTCTGGTCAGCCTCTAGCTCAGAAAGAAAGGAAAGTGATAAGGAATTCACTTCCATGTGCATCACCCGTATGCCTCCCTCCTTAGCTTTTTGAACCAGAAAACAGCTCAGAAAAATGCAAGAGAGCGGAGGTAGGGAGATTCCCGCCCCTCAGTGCTCACCTTTGCTTCTGTCTTGTCCAGCTAGGGAGCAGCTTGGGAAATGAAGCATGTGAGCGACAAAAGGAGGCTGCGTCATGCTCTTGTGATCGATGTCACCCTCATCCACTTCTCAGAAAGTGGTCTTTTTTAGGAGGACCTGCTCCCCACACCACCTCAATGAAGAAATTCCTTCCAGCAGCACCTTAGAGACCAACTAAGTTTGTCATTGGTATGAGCTTTCGTGTGCATGCACACTTCTTCAGATACCTGAAGTTATCAGATACCTGAAGTTCTTCAGTTATCTGAAGAAGTGTGCATGCACACGAAAGCTCATACCAATGACAAACTTAGTTGGTCTCTAAAGTGCTGCTGGAAGGATTTTTTTATTTTGTTTCGACTATGGCAGACCAACACGGCTACCTACCTGTCACCCCAATGAAGAGTACCAGTAGAAATAAAAAGGCATCTGTTGCCACCATTAAACAAAAAAAAAGTATGTTGGTGTGGGTGTGTTCTATCAATTTAGCAGGTAGCTTGTATTCAGGACATTTTTTTCTCATTTAAGAAGGAAAGTATATTTTAATTGACAGTATTGACCACAGTTGTTGTACATGGAGCACATTCAATTTGTGTTGAGTGCCAGACAATACAAAGCCTGGGGTTGTCCTAAATTTGCCTGTTTACAGTAAGCCCTTCTGGTAAATGCTTCTATGCTTTTGTTTTATTTTCCAGGCCTCTCCCGAGAGATCGACGAGAGCACAGCAAAAAGAATTTCAGACCCATATTTTGGACAGTGTGATGGACCATTTGCTTGCTGCTGATGTTTTATTGGGTAATTAACTTATTTTGAATGACTCTCTTTCAGTATCACTTAAAAACACACTAAAATGGGCTTTACGATGACAAGCTCGGTTGGAAAGGGAAAAATTCACTATCCAGGAACGTTTCGAAAAGAATTGGGTTAAAACCCTGAAAGTATCTTAAGAGCCGTTATACAAGTCCTATGGTGTGGGTGCACCACTGTAGGAAGTAGAATGCTGGACTAGATGGGACTGTTGTCTGATCCAGGCTCTTACATTCTTAGAAGCTCAGGCTCTATGTGTCTATACTAAGAGACAGCCAAGATAAGTCTCTGGACTCTTTCAGCAGCTTCAGCTTCTGTAGCTGGTGTGAATCAGAGCTCTACTGTTCCAGGCGAGGTGGGAAAAGGCAGGGAGCAAGTCTTCCAGGACTCGCAGCCAAGATGGTCTTTTAACCCATCTAATGTTGTGAGACCAGGATATATTGCCACCTGTTACCACCTTCCTTCCTCTGAAGTTCTGCTGTGGTCCTCCACTGTCAGAGGTCTGAAGGGTGGGAATACGAAGCAGGGCCTTCATGGCCTAGGCACAGGAAATGCCCTCCATCTGCACCAAACCTTTTAGCAAGTGGCAAAGACATGGCCCTGTCACCAGTCCTGCTGACTGGTGTATTGGTGTTGGTAGTGATCGATTCCTCAGCAACTGGTAATGTTTGCATGTTAATCTGTCTTCCGCTTCATAATTTAGCTTGGTTTCATTCTTAATGCTGTGCCTGTTTGACTGAAGGATGGGATAGAATTATTTGGGTAAAACGCTTTTTAACGCTGCCATTGTCATTTAGGGGAGGACGCATCTCTGCCTATTACAAGTGGAGGAAGCTATCAGGTGCTTGTAAACAATGTGTTCTATTTCACCCAGCGTGTGGTGGATAAACTTTGGCAAGGCATGTTCAACAAGGAATCGAAGCTGCTTATAGAGTTCATAATCCAGTTAATTGCACAGGTATGCTTCTCTTCTTCTTCCTCATCCTCCTATTATTAGTTTGGCCTGCTTAACATTGCAATATATACAAAGACAGGGAACTTCAGAGCCAGAGGCACTTTCCTTGTGTGTTTTTGCCTGATTGGAATCTGTCCTTGTACTCTGATGATGCCTCCTGCTTGCCTGGATGGAGAACAGAGGGGGTGGGGGTGGGTGGGTGGAGCAACTAGTCTACTTTTGTCTTGCCTACTTTTGCCTCTGGCTCCGCCCACCACAGCCCCCCTGACTATATGAATGTACAGGTCATCAGATGGCTCTGTCTTTAATGGACTCTCTAGATATCTACCTCCTACTTCATTATGCTAAAGTTGCAAGTGTTTCAGGGTCCTTTCCTGCAATTGAGATCAATTCCTACAGAAACGATATTGGAAGCTCTTTTTACAAATTAATACTTGGCTATTTCCTTACACCTCAATACTGTGGGATATGTCAGTCAAATCCAACCTTCTAAGAGAGGACTAACTGCCTCTATGTGACATTCAGTTTTGTCAGATGGTTGGTTGGTCTGCTGCTGATAGGAGTGTTAAGTAGTAAATGCTCTGATGGAGGCTTTTTAGGACTCACTAATATCTAGTATATAGTTTATATGTTATGTAACCTAAGTATGTACTCAATGAATCTGACAGTAAAGTAGTTTATGTTATTATTGTTCAGATTCATGTGTATTTTTCTTTAAGAGGGACAAAAGGGATTATCAACCAGGAAGGAAGAAGGCAGGAAGATAGAAGGCATAATTATTAAAAGGACTCAAAACGAGTGAGCAATCCGCTTGCTGCTGTGTAAACTCAAACAATGAATCATTTAACTCTGCTATATTATATAAACGTTCCTACAAATACTGCAGTATGGTTACTCTGACTTGAGTGGAAGAAGTATCTTTAAAAACATGCTATTAAGCTTGGGGTAATACAGAGATTCCACGTTTAAACATGTTCATTTGCATTTTTTTTTTGCTGCTTCAGTCAAAAAGAAGATCTCAGGGATTATCACTGGATGCCGTTTATCACTGCCTGAACAGGACCATCTTATACCAATTCTCGAGGCCACACAAAACAGTTCCTCAGCAAGTTGCTCTCCTTGATTCTCTAAGGACACTTACTGTCAATCGAACTCTGATCCTGGGTCCTGGGAATCACGACCAAGAGTTCTTCAGCTGCCTGGCTCATTGCTTGATGAATCTGCATGCTGGGAGGTGAGCTCCTCACCAAGCGCACAAAAACTGTTTACTCTGTAAAATCTCCAGGTGCACTGTGATTGCCTCCCTCCCTTTTCTAGTGGACATATTTCTGCAGCTGCAGATTATAAGTTATAAACAGTTACTCATATTTCCATTTATCTTGCTTGCCAGCGAAGGGGCAACGTACAGGAAATGTAGAAATAAAATTCCAATCTTGCCAAGGGCACACAATTTAGGTAAAGACAGATGTAAAATTTCAAGAGAAGTCACAGCAGGTTCTTGAGGCAGCTTTAGGTCTTACATGACCAAGTGAGCCATCGCTCTTGCCCTCTCCCCCACACATGCTTCAGGTGAGGGAGTCTTTATGTTATGGTGCTTATGTATTTACTTTGTCCAAATGTTGAAACTCCTGAACAGAAATACATGAAGCAGCCACAGTCATAATTTGCCTCATCTTCCTTCCTTGCCATGTTTAAACTAGGTTAACCACAAGGGGTGGTGGGGACGTCATGTATTGAACCCATAGAGATAAATACACATTTTGTACTCTTCGCCTTTTAGGCCAAGTGCTTTCTTTTCTCAAAAAATGTTTAGTGCTACTCTCATTTTCCTACTCCTATTGAAATACTGCCCCTCAATGAGGCCAAACTTAGATTCACAAAATGTTTAGGGGTATGTGTACCCCTGCGTACCCCCTCCCCCCCAAAAAAGCACTGGGAAGGCCAGTCTAGTTAAACAAACACACACACACACACACAAAAAAAACTCTGCACTCCTAGCTAATGTAATGGAGACAGATACTGATCTAGCTTACTCCCTGAGGCGTTAGCTGTTTTTGTATGGAGGGTGGGTGAGAGGGGGGAGCATTCAAATATGCAGCCCCCACCTCCTTTAGAAAGTCGTTAGGGTTGCCAGACTCAATAGTGGACAGGACTTCTGTGCCTTTAATTGCCCTGCTCTCTTTTGAGTCTGGAAACCTTAAAGAGAAACCAGCAGACCCCTTGCTTAGAAATTAAACAAAGGGTCTGCTGGTTTCTCTTTAAGGTTTCCAGACTCAAAAGAGAGCAGGGCAATTAAAGGCACAGAAGTCCTGTCCTCTATTGAGTCTGGCAACCCTAAAAGTGGTATAATTGGGAAGCTTCATTCATTCATTCATTCATTCATTCATTTATTCAATTTCTTACCTGCCCTTCACTGTGAAGTCAAGAGGATGGGTTATAACAACTTTTTAAAGACAGTATTTAAAACAATTAAAACAGATTTTGATGTAATGGACCCTGTATGCTTAGGTCAGGCTTCATCCAGGTAGTGTTGAGAAATGGAGACCTCAGGCAGATCTTATGTATACTTTTTGTCCTGCATACACTGTAACTCCCTCACTTCCATCTAACATTGTTGGATAATATTTGCAGCAGCGTAGATGGGTTTGGCCTGGAAGCAGAAGCCAGGATGACTACTTGGCATGTCATGATCCCTTCTGATGTCGAGCCAGATGGAGTCTACAATCAAGATGTTAGTGAAGGTAATTATGCAGCTGGAGTCCATCCGTCTTAAATGTCAGTTAATACGTTAGCTAATGTATTCCTCATGTCTTCCCTTAATCGTTCGGCTGTTTCATTTAAGAGGGGGGGGTATGAGTTGTTTCCCAAGGAGCTTTGAAGAAAAGATTGCAGATGATAAACACTAGAATATAAAATAAGCCATTTCAAAGTATAGGCCAAGCCAGGACTAATCAGAGGTTAATTTTGAACAGAGGACCAGTAATACAGATTACAGGCTGCATATCTACTTTAAGCAGATCCTGCCCAAACAGCAGTTAGGAATAATTAGGATTAGGTTTACTGTAATCCCTCTCACTCAGCAGGACCTGCCTCTCATGGGAAATGGCTAACAATTCAGAACTCAGGAGAAAGCAAGATTTATTACAGATCTGTTTTGCAAATCATTGAAGTAGGTAGCTAAAATGGAGTGAGGATGCTGAAAGAGAAAAATAAAGAAGCCTCCTGTCAGCGATTCCAGCATTGTCATAGCACAGACTTTCTACTTCACTGGAAACCCTTCCAATAAAATTTCGCCAGCATCATTGCTGTTTCATCCTTGGCACTGAAGAACTTGGGAATGCCATTGTATATTGGCTCAAATGAAGGAAATCTAGTATTTGATACTATGAATCCCAGTCAGCACAACAAGGTATTATGTGACCTATAAACAGTGCTTTTTTTCTTGGGGTACACAAGGGTACACCATACCGGCACCTTATCTAGAAGAAAAGCACTGCCTATAAATCCAAGTGAATAGACTCAGGTTGATATAAATAATAGGAAAAGCCAACACTAGTTTCATTCGGTGTCCTAATCACATTAGGAGCGGGGTGAATATTTAAAAGAGAGAATCCAAAAGTGAATCTCCATTGTCTGGACCAGGCTCAAAATAAACTTGCTGTCCGCCTGTCCCCTGCCAATTCTAAAAGGTTTTTTCCCCTCTAAAATTTTATTATTCTGAACAAAGTAGTTTTATGATTCAAGAATATTCACAAACCCCAGGTGCTATTCCAAGGCAAGCACAGGTGGTTTTCCCCAAACTTAATTTTAGTCACACATTTGTTTTTTTGTTTTTTGAACTCTATCTCCCTCCCTCCCTCATCCTTGTCTATCATCCATTCTGCAGCTGACAGGTGCCTAGCTTTATCTTACAGCAATTTGATTTTACCATCTGTTTAAACTAACTGATGCCGTTCTACTTGTTTTCAATTTGCTGCCCTAGTTTTCATGTTGTTGTTTCTCACTATTTTTAAAAATTGTACTCTTTTTAAATAAAACTATGCTGAAGATACAGGTTATTAATTATCAAAATAAATAAGCATTTGTTTACTTTTGTGTCCTCTTCATGTATTTAGGTCGCCAGCTTCTTTTAAAAGCTGTAAATCGTGTGTGGACAGAACTGTTCTACAGTAAGAAACAGGCTTTGGAGGAAGTATTCAAAGTATCCCTTCCTGTCAATGACAGGGGCCATGTGGACATTGCCATTGCAAAGCCCCTTGTTGAAGAAGCCAGCTTAAAATGTTGGCAAAATCACTTGGGTAAGAGCAGCTGTGCAGATTATTATTGTGTGATCTATATTTCTTTGGCTGCTTAGGCATATTTAAAACCCCTTAAATGGAGGGAGGAAGATGGGAGCAAAATGACATTGTCCTTGATTCCATCTGATGTTGGATAGATAGTTCACCTTCCGTTCTACCCATCCCAAAGGGAACCACTTCATCCCCTGCTTTTCATTCTAGGGAACAAGGGTTTCCTGTTCATCACCCACAGGCAGTGTTACAAATGTGGAATGTGCTCTTTGAGGGCTTTCAAATATGAGTGTAAAAAGTACTGTTTAAAAGTATGTGGGTTGGGAGTGTGTTTGTGGGAGAATGCTACCATCTAGATTAGCCTGCAGCTTTTCTGGGTATCATTTTTGGTTTGTAGCAGGGTGGATTTGATTTAAATCACCAGCCAGTAAGACTTGATTTAAATCTTTTTTCCCCCCCAGAAAGACTCAATCTTGCTGGTATAATCTTAATATTTACAACCATATGAAGGTTGTAAAAAAATCCGATTATTATTATTATTATTATTATTATTAAAAAAATCATTGATTTTTATCCACCCTGGTTTGTAGGTGTGCTAGTAGGGTCCAGTAAATACGCTTTGAAAACCTCCAACTCTTCTTGGCATTCTAGCTCATGAAAAAAAAAGCATCAGTAGAGGAGAAGCCTTGGCTCCGACTACCCAGTCCAAGCTCTCCCGGGTCAGCAGTGGATTCGGTCTTTCCAAGCTAACAGGATCGAGAAGAAACCGAAAAGAAAGCGGTCTTAACAAACATAATCTATCCACGCAGGTATTGCATAGTATTTAAAGACAAACAGATAAACAATGGCCATCCCCTATATGTATAACAAATTGATCAATGATTTAACCTGTCTTAATAAATCCCCCCCTTCACTATATTCTGTTATTTAGATTTTAACTGCCTGTATGTTAAGTACTGCAGCCTTAATCCACCGTAGCAGTTTCAGGTTGTTGAAGTAGATGAGACCGTTGAAATACTTGGCTAGATAAGGGGTATTTTTTTATTGTAAAAAATACAGCATAACTACTATCTACCATAATCCACACTACTTGAAGTTTTCAGGGTTATTTTATATGTAAGTTGTTTTAAGGATGAGCTCTTTTCTGCACACATTAATATATTCATTATTTTGCTGTTAGGAGATCTCTCAGTGGATGTTTACTCACATAGCAGTGGTTCGAGACTTGGTAGATATGCAGTATAAAGAATACCAAGAGGTAAATGAGAACAGTAATCAAACCGAATGCTTTTATCAAATCTGCATGGGTGTTGTATTTAACAGTGGTTTCTTTATGTTTCATTTTATTTATATAAAGATATTTTATTTCGCTTTTCTGTTTTAAATTTGTAAATCCCCAAGTGGTTTGTGATATACATAAACCAATCAAAGTAAAAAATAAGAACTAAAACATTTTTACATAGTCATGCAATTTAAACTATACCATCCAGAACCAAGGATGAACTTAGTATCAGTAGTCAGGAAATGCCAGAATAGAAAGATCTTTTCCTGTCTGCCAAAGTCCCACATTGTCTATTTTCTCCAGGTCTCCATGGGGAGCTCATTCCACAAATTGGGCATCACAATGGAAAAGGCCTTATTCTAACTTTTCAGTACAATCAGAAGATCCCCACCCATAGATAATCTCACTAAGAAACATACACCATGCAGAGATAAGATAATCATATCCTTTTGCTAGGAGATTTCAGTATTTTCAGAATCTGTTCAAATTGTCATGAATCTACCCTAAGACAGTGTTCCTTAGCATCACAGATTGAATATGAGTAAGGCTAGTCCTTCTCAACAAGCCATCTCCTAAATTAAAGAGAGTTCTTTTCGTTGCTGCCCTTCAACTGGAGAGAAGTCCCTATCAGCGGTTAAGAGAGGAGCATCCATAACTCAGTGGTATATATGCTTTGCATGTAGATGTCTCAGATAAAATCCTTGGCATGTACAGTTAGGTAGCAAGTGATGGGAGAGAATTCTGTCAGAAACTCTTCTTAAGGGCGGACTGTACTGGAATAAAGCAGCTTCATACATTTATAGAAAGATTTGTGGTGCTGGCAACCTAGGAGCAGTGCTAGAGCTGCTTAATGAACAGGTACAGATTTAAGTAGGCTAGCACAAGTACACCCTTTTCATAGACAACACACTTTATAAATATGTAATTAGGAACTATGTAAATAACAAATCCCGTGCAAGGACAGTTCACAACTTGAGTTTCTAAGCTCCGAGATTGAGGAAAACAGCATGAATATCCAACTTTGCACCTTGAACCTTTTAAAAGAGTTTGTTTTATTTTCATTTATTAAATTTATATACCGCCCTTCGAAGATCACAGGGCAGTTTAAAATGCCTTGGGCTTCTTTGCTGCCGTGCCTCAAGAGAAGCTATGTCAGTTAGAATCACGGTACAAGGGAGCTTTCTTGATTCTGCATGCATTTATGAGACATGATTTTGCACACCATGGCAGTTAACCTGTAGTGTCCTTTCCAGCGTCAGCAGAATGCATTGAAGTATGTGACAGAAGAGTGGTCTCAGATTGAATATGAGTTGTTACGGGAGAGAGGACTGTGGGGCCCTCCTATTGGCTCTCACTTGGACAAGTGGATGCTGGAGATGACAGAAGGTCCCTGTCGAATGAGGAAGAAGATGGTGCGAAATGACATGTTTTATATTCAGTACCCTTACATACCGGATACTGAACATGAGACAAATATGCTGGTAAGTGCAGTTACAGGAGGGCAGTAGCTTTTAGCTGTAGCAATGCATTGGCTTATTTCTTGCATCATTGCCAAGAATGTTCATCGCCGATTGGATAATGCATTTCTGGTGGTGCTCAGCTATGGGTTTATGGATGGACATTGATTTCCTTTCAAGTGCATATCAGCAAATATTTGGAGTAGCTCCCTGAACTATGCAGCCATGGCCGTTGTCTTTTTGCAGCCTCTAGATTCATGTTGATTAATTTTCCAGTTGGAGGATAGCAGAAGTAAAGTGGGCTGTGGCTTCCCTCTGCCATAACAGGAAGGCCACCTACAATGTACCAAGCCAGGTACAGCCCACCTACCATGTATGCTTCATAGCCCCCCTTGTATTTGCAGTCCTAGGCAGGTAGCAAAAACATGAGGTTTATTGAGTTCCTGGTGGGTTGTCCTACATGGATGATGGACTGCATTGAGCTTGGGGGGATTGTACAGGCCTGTGCTAGTCTGATCAAAGATACCTGGGTAGTTAGAAAAATGTAAATGCATCGTCAGGTAGGTGTGACTTGTACAAACGTGATGGTGCTGTTAAGGTGCATCTCTTAACAGCGTTCGGAACTCCCATTGTTCTGGGCGCATTTTGCGACAGGGAATTTCATTAGTGCAAACCGTTTCTGAGCTCTGGGTGCAGTACTGCGCCTAAGATTTCAGATTAAAACTGCAGAGTGGAAGGAAAGGAGGACCTTTTTCAGCTTCCCCACTTCTAGGGGAAGGACTAGACCGTGTGAAAAATGAACATAATATTTTAGCTGCAGTTCATTTTCAGCTTTGTATTCTTGTTATAAAAAAACAGTGCCTAGACATTCCATAGTTACACCCATAACCTAGGTTTAGGGTGCCATTTAGCTCCTGGCTTTCATATCTCAGTTTCTCGCATTGTCTCTTCATAGTCCATCATATTTGAAGATTGAGTTTGTAGGCAAGTGCAGAATCAAAGCAGCAGTGTGAGATGTTAATTTGATCCACTGATAATCAGCAAGATTTTAATTGAATTGCTAAAATATTGTGTATGCCTCTCGTGCAAGAACTTTGTGATTAAATTGAGCTTTACTAGCTAGTTTTAGCAAATTTTAAGGCTCGAGCTTCTATGTTGTTATTTTCCCTGCTTTGCATTTCCTGGTGTGGAGAAAATTAGAAGTTCAGTCATTGGCTTTTTGCCCACTAATGCTCTGACAGTTTTAGTTGCATCATGCATTCTTCCTCAACATGATATTTCCCCTGATGTTTCTATACTTAATACCCTATTTTCAGTCTGACTTCTCAAGTAAGGCTCCTGAGACACCTGACGATACCATTCCTCAAAAGGTAAAGAGAGAGAACTCTCCACGGGTGGCAAAACAGATAGAAACTTCTCTGTGCATGTTAGGCAACCTTAACAAGGCTTCTCTGGTTGGCTTTCAACGTGCTTCCTCAGTAACTCTGTCGTAGGGTTAATGATATACTAAGAGGATGTGGCTGTGTTCTCTTATAGTCTTCACCTAATACAATGTCTATGTAGCTCTTTCTGTCTGTGTTGCACACTAACAAGCTGTGATGGGCTGTGCTGTCACTGTTCTCACTGTATAAACATGTACCAGCTCGAAATTAGAACTAATGGACTATGATGTGTTTAGTGATGGGCAGTTTGGACATCCATGCACTTAGCCTAATCAGTATTTCAGTGCTGGAATAATGTTTTTTGCACTGTTAAGACAATCTCACCTGTTCAGGGGACTGTACTGGCAAAGCAATTGACCCACCTTGTCTCATACGTGTATTTGGGACCATTAATTGCTGCTTTCTGCCCCCTTGTTAACATAAACATTTTCTATGTGCCTCTAATGAGGAACATGGGATGTACGTCCTGGAATGCATCCCTTTCTGTTCATGAACAACTATACTGCATTCCACTGATACTTAATTCTCAAAATACGTTGCGAAGAAAGATCCAACATTATATTGCCTTTGCAAATAGTCCTATCTAGGTCACAAAAAATACAGATCAAAATAAATTTGCTCATCACTAAGTACAATATGCCTTCACTCATTTTGAATTACTTGTCAAGCCAACATTTTGGAAGGTGATGCATTAATATTTTTTTGGCTATTGGTAGACTTGCTAAAAATGTGTCTGTTCTCTAGGTGGCTTATCTCTTATGTCCCTAGGACTAGGTTAACAAATCATCATATAAATGAACTGTTCTTTTTTTTAAAAAAAACCTCAAGCATAATTGGAGATTTTAGGGAGCATCTAGAGAAGAACTTTGGCTGAATTCTTAATCTTTTCCAATAGGCTTCAGAAGGAAGTGCAGTCAGAGAGTTGGGGGACAACTTTGGGAGTCATGCGAGGAGAGGAGAATTTCCATTGCACAAGCACAAATAAGACAACTTCATTGGATGTGACCTAGTATAATAATGTGTACATCATACACCTGTGGGAGGGAGCCTCCATCCCAAGATCCTAATTTGGCCCACCAGACCTCTGAATTTGGCCCATGAGCCTTTTTGCGCAAACCACATCCACCTGTCAGTCATTTGACATCATGTGACCTCAGGTGTGGAGCTCTCTTATCTCCAATCTGATCTTATTTTTTATCTTAGTGCTGTCACATGCTTTGCTCCATGTTTGGCAGGGGGTTGGACTGGATGGCCCTTGTGGTCTCTTCCAACTCTATGATTCTATGTGCCTCTAGAGGTCTGCTCTTAGACAGGAAAAGGCATCAGGCAGAGACTTACCTTCAGTCTTAGTGCTGTGCTCCCAAGCTCTGAGATTGGAGATAGGAGAAATGTGGCTTGTTCTTTTGTTCTTTGACAGTAAAAGGCAGCATTTCCACCCACCCAAAAGAGTCTCCCTTTGCATTCCCAGTTTGAATTCAAAGAATGAGAATGCAAATTTATTGATTTCGGTTACAGACCAGTTCCAGCTCACATACAATATCAGGGAAGTCATAAAACATGATAGGGATACATTTGAATTTGCAATTGGGCATAACGGGCAATACAGATATAGCAGCAATTAACGATATATAAGGTATATCTTAATCACTAAAATATAACCTAAAATTGTCATTTAAGGCCTTGGTCATTATGGCTAGCACAGCTTGTTCCCTAAGTTTTATGGTAGTTGCACAGAATTTGGCCATCCTTAGCGTGATCTCTGGATCCTTGTCCTCTACCAGGGATTTTAGACGTTGAAGTTCGGACCCATTTGGGGATTTATGTATAGCAGGGATGATAAATGACAAGCGTATATCCCCGTAGAAACGACAGCGTAACAAAGCATGAGAAACAGTTTCTACCTCCATCAAGCCGCAGGGGCAGACTCGTTCCGCGTATGGTTTACCCTCAAGTCTGCCCTGCAATAAGGCTGATGGCAGCCCGTTGAATCTAGCGAGGGTAAACAACCATCTGTATTTAGGTATTTGTAATTTTGACAGATATTTTGCTGAGGTGAACCCTCTCCCATTATCTTTTATTGCTGGGTGTTTATTCATCTCACTCATGTGACATTGCAGTTCCACACCCCAAATTCGTTGGCAGATTATTGCTCTAGTTTTCTCATAACCTACAGCTATCGGGGCCTGTGGGGAGAACCCCAAGCCTCTTAGCTTTTCGTGCAGTGTAGCTTTCCATTTGAATTGGTAGGAATCCAGTAGGGTTACCGGAGCCAACCCAACAGGAGAAAGAACACGTTTTAGCCAACAATGGATCTTCAGGGTCCATATCTGAGCGCTGACAGGGATTTGCCCAACCTCTAAGGAACTCAAATGAAGAGCAAGCGCAGCAAAGGAAAAACATAAAATTGACATCATGGGGCTAATCCACCAACCTTATCAAAATGACCCACAGAGCGTGAGCCGGCAGGCCCTCTGCCTGATCCACTTCTCTGTATTACCCATTATTGCTACTAAAATAAATGGAGGCTAGAGTCGATTCGCTCAACCCAGTTGGCATGTTAGTAATACAGCACTTGTTGTTGCTTGGATCTCTGTAGAATTTGGCATGGGGTGAAGTGATTTTAATGAACGCTGCCTCGCTTGCAGTTCTTCACCACACTAGCGTAAAGATGATAAACACTGGTTACTCAACAGTTGTAGGGTGATAAGTGCTCTGAGCCCATGGAGAAGCAAGTCACATTACTATTCTCTGCAGAAAGAAACTCCACAAATGCATTTCACTAGTAATGCAAATAAGGAGAAGTGGACTAAAATAGAAGTTTGGTAAAGCATTATAGCGTTCCAGAAAACATTTATTCTTCTTTGATGAACTGTGAGTTCCTGTAAAACGTGATTTGAACTTTGGCCAAAATGCAAAATCTCCTCCCCTTTGCCCCCCTCCCCCCAAAAGATCCACTTTACTATTGCACTCAACATTTACTTTTGGTCGTGAGACCTTGACCATTAGGGAGCATGCAGTTGTGTTTGATTGCAGCCCAACAAATAGAAAAAGAAACATAGCATATATATTGTATGAGCTAACACCAAACAGCACTTTGGTTCTTGAGCACCACATCCATATGAACAAATTTTGATAGCTTTCCTGCCTCCCCCATTCTCTGTGGCATAATCATAAAATTGTAGAATTGTAATAGCATAATTAAAGTAATAGTGTGGGAGATAATAATAGGTCTAAATTAATCCCAGTCAGTTTCTCTACATCCTTGCACTTTGGCTAACATTTCAGTGTTTAAAGAAAATACCTGAATTGGCTGGGTGCAATATTGGAAATGATGAGATGCCAGTTCTTTTGTGATGATTCACAAAGCACCGAACACATTTTGCTAACTTTTACGTTCATCAAGCAGCATTTAATTTTTGATCATCTTTCCAGCAACAATAGGTTCATTCCAAATCTAGCTGATTTGCCTATTGGAAACTTAATTAGTTTACAGTTGGCTGCCTCCAGCTACAACACGTAGCAGGTTCTGAACATAGATTTATATTTAGGGTATGTTTGAGTTGGTTTTGGCAAACGTTTTTATTCTGTTGTTGTTTAAAGAAACCTGCGCGCTACCGAAGAGCTATAAGCTATGACAGCAAAGAATACTACATGCGTCTGGCTTCTGGAAACCCTGCTGTCTTTCAAGACACTGTCGAAGAGAGCTCTGAAGGAGAAACTGCTCATCAGGAGCCAGAACATGGGGAAGATACTATTGCAAGAGTTAAAGGTGGGTATTTTCGCACATACCTTCATATGCATAGGTATGCTTGACAAGTTGAAGTTATTTATGCTGTATTTCCCTATAGGGAAGTATGCACAAGCAGCAAGCTATTCTTGAGTGTGATGGCAGAAATTCACAATTTTTACATTCATAGGTTATTTAGGACAAGGCAGAAGTTTTCAGCAGACCCAACTTCTGCTGATATGTGAATTGTGACCATTGTAATACTTTAGTGGCCTCCCTAAATGTGTGAATCACCCCAAAGATGCTAAAACTGTTGCTTAAGAAAGATTTGAATCTGTCTTGTCTAGTAGTCCTTCCCTATCAGTGGGGAATTGGTCAACTTGTAGTCACTTTTGCATCTAGAATTTTTTTGTAGGAAAAATATGCATAAAATTGTATTTAAATGTTTTAAATTATATTTTTTTAATGCATTCCTGCAAAACATGCATTTTAAAACATCTTTTGATAGTTTAGTGTGCTGAGAATTGTATTGCAGCGTTCAGAGGAATGCAAAACCTGAGGACATTAGTCCAAGAAGTCACTTCATATTGAACTGGTCACTTCACATTGGAATTTGTAACCATCAAATTCACCAATTGTCCCTAAGTATCAGTGCAGTGTGTTTGTAAAAGTTGGCACGCCTCCTTTGATTTCCCATTCCCATTGACTGCATAGCATGTGAACAGCCTGTATGACCTAATCTTGCATTAAGATTCTCAGTCGTCATCGTCCCCCCTCCGGGAGCTTGGGGGGCTATCCCGTTTTATCCCCACAACAACCAGTGAGAGTGTGTGACTTATCTGAGATCATCCACTGACTTTCATTGCCTGAGCAAGGGCCATGGATCCATTGACTGCCCTTGGCCTGACAGTTCTCAGACTCAGCTGGTCCTGCAGAAATTCTACCAGCTTTTGGCTGTAGGATTTGGGGTGGGCATTGAACCTTAA
This sequence comes from Zootoca vivipara, assembly GCF_965207765.1. Lineage (NCBI taxonomy): Eukaryota > Metazoa > Chordata > Lepidosauria > Squamata > Lacertidae > Zootoca > Zootoca vivipara. The sequence goes on from NC_142583.1 coordinate 61,736,320, forward strand.
GTAGAGTGAAACCGTTCTTTACTGGCATGGACTTGTTAATATGCAGCCCTGCTCACGTACCACACAAAGTTCAGTGACTTTCAGACAAATGTGCTGCTGGTTTGATTGCTTCATGCAGGCCTTGTTAAACCGCCACTGAAGAGATCTCGTTCAGCACCTGATGGTGGCGATGAGGAGAATCAGGAGCAGCTGCAGGATCAAATAGCTGAGAGCAGCTCTATAGATGAAGAGGAGAAAACCGATAACACAACTTTGCTTCGACTGCTCGAAGAAGGGGAGAAGGTATAAGCCAGTATTTAATCTTTTTGGTCTCTCAATCACTGAACCTAGCAAGCTGTTGTGTGGAGGCTTCTCGAACGTATTGTGCCTCTGGTCTCCGAAGCAGTTCACCCATCATTCCAAAATGAACGTGGCATAGAGGGGTTGTGGAGTACGCGTGTGTGATATCTCACAAAATGCCACGCATTGTATCCAACTAAGTTGTCGCGTTCACACAAGGACTTCCAACGTATGCAGTGGAATTCCCTCTCCTCTTGTAACCTATCCTCACCCCATGTCCCACCCACCCCCAAAAAAAATCAGTTCTGGAGAGGGGAGCCCTCAAAACAGATTGGGGGGGAGGGGAGGAGAGGGGAAATTCCATTACGCAAGTGGAAGTCCTTGCATGAACACGCTGACCTGTTGGATACAACCCACAGTTTCCTAACCCAAACACAGAATTGTTAATTAAATGGTGACAGAGCCCCTCGTAGGAAACTAACATGGCTGAATAATTCTAACCCACTGTGGATTTAACCTTCAGTTAAGTTCTTCTCTTTTTTTACACTTTTGATATAAGAATGATTTCACCCAGCAAACACTTTTAAATTGGAACTCAGCCTTAAAATTCAGCGAATTACTAGAGTATCTTTGTTCTTTACGTTTGCATGAACACGTTTAATTGTGGTTGGGAAACAGTTTTATGAAACATTGACATAATAGGTTCTGAAGTGCTGTTGAGAAGGCTCATAATAAATAGGCCTACCTTGGGAAATGGCTGTTGCTTTCAGTGATGAGTGTCCTCATTTAAAACAAACTTCATTTTGTTGTTGGCATAGTTTAGAAACAATACTCTTAAGAAAAAAATATACAAATTCAGCTTTGATATTGTAGGAACCTGTTTTGGTTTCGTTGGAACAAAAATGCATCCACATACGAGTCCCATCTTCCCAAGGTGTGCAATCCTGTAGTGCAGGTGTGTGGAACCTCAGGAGCTTGAAATGGCCCTCAGAACTTTCTCCAGGCTGCACCCCTTCTGAGACCCTGTTCTGCACCCTGTTCAAATGCTTTTTGATAAAGCTGTCATGATGCCTCTTGCTTGCCTACCACAACCAGCTGCATAAATCTCACTCTATGGAAGGCACAGTTTTATTATTCTGAAGCATTATAAATAAGCATTATGTAATAGTTCTTTGTACAATTTGAAATCCTTATCTTCTGGCATGCAAAAGGGGAGGATCCAGTTTTGGATGCCAGAACATAGTTTGTATGAGTATGAGTTGCAAAATGCCTTTGACTGGCAGGTGAAAACTTAGTATACGCAGTAGAATCAACATGACAATGGCTGGGAAAGTTTTCACATTGCCTCCTCTCGAAAGTCAGATTATGCATTGAATAAATAGACCTCTCGAGGTGATTTGTTGTCTTTGCATTCATCCTCACTCAGTGTCATTGTGGCTTCCTAGTTTCTAGGGATGTGAAGGGCAGATCCCTAGGCACCACCGACGCAAGAAAATAACAACTGGGAAGTGTTGCTTGTACTGCAATAATCACTTCCATTTTTTCATTATGTCATGGCTATAAACAGGACCCTCTCCTCCTGTAATTTAATCAAAAAGAACATTATAGGGCAGAGGTTATTTATAGGCTGATGCTTGCATTTCAAAATTAAATCAATGGGTTGCTCTTTATATTTTTACCATTCCTTGTCCTTTGGTATGCAGAAAGGGAAGGGATAAGTCACAATCTAGCCAGAATTGAACACATTCAAGTCCTGTTGATACCGCCTTATTTCATCCTCTTAAAGCATCTTATTTTCAGCTAGTCCCCATAACATGTTGCAGTTATAGTAGCTTAGCACTGATTTTCCTATGTTGGATTTTTATGCCTACCCATCTGTCAAATTCATGGATCCAAGGGCAGGTTATTCAGGTCCATAGTATTGTGCAAAGCTTTCGACACAACCACTGCTCAACTATTCTCTTTTACATAAAACTCTGTTAGTCAAGACAAGGATCTCCAATTTCAACTATAGGACCAGATTAGTTTTCTTCAGGGTTGCCATGCAACCTTAACCTCCAAGAAGACACAACTGGCCTTGGTTTTATTTCATTCCGTATAAATAGTTATCCCTCTTAAAGTCTCCCAAGTCTTTAAGGAGGACTAAATGGTCCTTTGAGGGCTCTCCTTTCTTCTCATGGAATCTTCTGTTACAGTCATTTTTTCTCAGATGGAGTTTAAATGCTGTTTGTGAGTGTTGATATGGCTGGCAGGGTGGCGCTGTGGTCTAAACCACTGAGCCTCTTGAGCTTGCTGATTGGAAGGTTGGCAGTTCAAATCCCTGCGACAGGGTGAGCTCCCGTTGCTCTGTCCCAGCTCCTGCCAACCTAGCAGTTCAAAAGTATGCCAGTGCAAGTAGATAAATAGGTACTGCTCCGGTGGGAAAGGTAAACAACATTTCTGTGCGCTCTGGATTCTGTCACAGTGTACTGTTGTGGCAGAAGCGGTTTAGTCATGCTGGCCACATGACCTGGAAAGCTGTCTGTGGACAAACGCTGGCTCCCTTGGCATGAAAGCAAGATGAGTGTCGCAACCCCATAGTCACCTTTGACTGGACTTAAACGTCCAGGAGTCCTTTAGCTTTTACCTTACCAGGGTAATTACTCCCCCCACCCCACTCCAAAGGGCCTATAAGCATAGTCATGTACATTCATCATGTTTGCATTAAATATGTGCTTATTATTACAGATTCAACACATGTACCGCTGTGCTCGGGTTCAAGGCCTAGACACCAGTGAGGGGCTCCTCCTCTTTGGCAAAGAGCACTTTTATGTGATTGATGGCTATACCATGACCGCCACCAGAGAAATACGGGACATTGAAACCCTGCCTCTAAAGTGAGTTAGGCGTGGCATTCTTTGAAATTGTTAAGTGGAAAAAAATGTCTCCCTGTTAGAAAGTATTACAGCATCAGGAGTATAAGAAACCCTCCTGACTATAGCTCTTAAACGCATCTCCAAAAACTGCACTTCAGCTAAAATAGAAATATGCAAAATCTGTATGTGACTCTATAGTTATTGTATTATGGTTTTGACAATGCCAGTAATGGTTTATGTAGCCAAATATGACTATAGAATACAAGTGGGTGAAATCAGATTTGCTACGTATGTTGTTGTTTAGTCGTTTAGTCGTGTCCGACTCTTCGTGACCCCATGGACCAGAGCACGCCAGGCACTCCTGTCTTCCACTGCCTCCCGCAGTTTGGTCAAACTCATGTTCGTAGCTTCGAGAACACTGTCCAACCATCTCGTCCTCTGTCGTCCCCTTCTCCTAGTGCCCTCCATCTTATATTTATAGTTTCTCTCCTACCTTTTACTCTCTACAGCATGCATGAGCCAATTATACCCAGAGGAGCCCGACAGGGTCCGAGTCAACTCAAAAGGACATGCAGTATTTTTGCATACGAGGATATTAAGGAAGTGCACAAAAGAAGATACCTGTTACAGGTATTGTTTCTAGTGGGGAATAGCAGTGTTTCGTAAATATTTATTTATTTCATAATTTCATGAAACTTACACACTACTTGATTGTGTGTTTTTTTTTAAAAAAAAACAACAACCTCAAAGCAATTTACAAGAATAAAAAACAAGAAAATCAAGGAAAAAAATCACAAACATACTTAATAACATACAAAGGCTGAAATACTAAAACCTTTAAAAATTACCGTACCTTTCTAAGCATCTGGGTAGGCTTGTCTAAACCAGAATGTTTTTAGCAGGCTCCAAAAGATTATAGTGACGGCACCTGCTTGATCTCAACAGGCAAGGCGTTCCAAAGTATAAGTGTTGCCACACTAAACAATCAAGTTCTTGCAAATGTGGAACAGGTATTATGTGTCACTTTTATTGGCGCCAGTTCCGCCAATCAAAGCAGTCAAGTGGGCACATGTGTGGTAAGGCGTTCCAAGTTGTTAACAGCTTTATATTTTTATCCCACTGCTTAAGGTGGGATAAAACCCTACACATAATATACATTGAAATATTTTTATTAAACATTTTAGTCTGGAATCTCCAGTGCATTGTAAACCCTGACAAAGGGATTAGGGGTGATTTTTAAAGCACAGTTTGCAGGCGTAAGTTCACTTCATACCTAGGTAAAAAAAAGGTCTGACTTACGCCTCGTGAAAGTCCACAGCAATTACTCTTCTGTGCTTTGACAATATTGTTAAAACCTGCCGTTTCATTGCAGCCAATTGCTGTTGAAGTATTCTCTGGAGATGGACGCAACTACCTTCTTGCTTTTCAGAAAGGAGTGAGAAATAAAGTCTACCAAAGGTATTTCCATTCATCTTATTTATAACAAGAGTACATAAGAGCACAAGCGTATTGGCAAGGCAGCCATGGCAAGGGCTTGCCTCTTCAAAAGGGCATGGGAGAATGTGATGTTTATTACCAATACCAATAGGGTCTAGTAGGCTTGTGTGTCGAGCATGCTCTCCTATTGATATTAGGCAAGAATATTAATAGAGGGGGAAATTGTAGACATTTGACCACAAATGAGAAACAATTCCATATTGAGTTTTTATTGACCACGAGGAAATGTTAGCATTTAACGCTGCATTATCCCATGCCCTTCTGCTGCCCATTCATCCATTGTGGGAATTCCTCTTAAGAGGGAATGAGATGAAAATTAGGGCCCAGCAACAGCTAGCCTATATTATGCTAAACACGGTCTTATTACAAAGACAAGAGAATTACTTCATCTCAACTTGCTCCCAATAATTCAGCCTGCCTTAGAAGGAGGGCAGCCAACCAGTAGAGCTCAGGAACCCATATGTCAAGATCACCCGAGCAGTGAGCTCAGTAGCCAGAAAGGCATGTTGCATTTGCTGAAAACCTCAGACACCCCAGCGACACATGTAAGGGGAATACTACACAGCATGAATATAGGTGGGTCTCCTCTGTCCTCTTATAGATCTTCATTCTGGGATTTTACTAACCAGAGTAATTCAGTGCCACCTCCAGAACTTGGCCACCTCTTTAGTCACCCTTGACTCAAGATCACAGGATCAATGCAGATCTTTGAATGGACTCTACTGTTCAATTCCCATTGTGGACACCTGCAAAAACTGTTCATTCCTGCCTTATGCCTTCTAGTTTTATGAACTAAAGAGGATTTGCTTGCTATGTTTTCCAAGCAGCTGAGTGGACACATATTGGGGGTAAAGTGATATTTAAACAAACTGTTCCCAGCTATTGAGGGCTTTATCTAACAGTAACACTTTGAAAGCCTTCCTTCCTCTCCATCCCATCCCCACAAAAATCTCTTGAACTGAGGTGTACTTTTCTTTTTACTGTTTTTTCATTGCAATGTATACTTTTAATAAAAATAGACACAGCAGCCTAATTAATTCATTAACAGTCTGGCAGGCACCACCTGAATGTTAATTGAAACACATTTTTGTTGATTACATTATCCTATTATTATTTTTAAGGTTTCTGGCTGTCGTTCCATCTTTAACTGACAGCTCAGAGTCTGTGTCTGGACAGCGACCCAACACTAGTGTGGAACAAGGGTGAGTGTTTGTGTTTCTTTATTCCACGTGATAGTTTAGAAGTGAAGGAATTTACAGTATTCATTTTGACTACTTTCTACTCATCCCGCTATTTTAAAAGTTGAACCTCCTGGTGACTTTCACTGTCTTTAATGTGTTTCCCAGTGTAAATAGAGGAGATTTGGAGTATAAGAAAAAGCAGAAATGCAAATAAAATATTGTGAACAGCAATGAAAATAAAATAGCAACGGGCTTCTCTCTTGAAATTGACTGTGCTCACACATCATAGTAAACCATAGCTAAAGGTTCATCATGAATATTTAAATGTGTCTCGCTTTGCTCCTCTCCTAGCCAGAGTAAGAGCTGCAAACCACAATCCCTGGCTTAGTATCATGTCAAAACCCATGGGTCATGGTGGTTGGCTTGCTCCAAGCAAGCCATGACTGGAAAGCCAAAGCTTGTTCTTGAATCACTCAGACAGCTACACTACATGAGCTCTAACATCATAGTATGTTAGAATGTTAGAGGTGACCGTTCCTTGTTGACATGTTAATGCCATTGATAGTGATCCATAGATACTAGGATGGTACAACTGTTGATTCTTTAATAGTTTAAAATCAGTTATAATCAATATGGTAGCAGGGATTACAATGAAAAAATTGCTCCATGTTACATGAAGTTGCTAACATTGCTCTCATATACCACTACTAAGTACTGATCCTTCCTGCTTCTCCTTAGGTCTGGTTTGCTGAGCACCCTAGTGGGGGAGAAATCTGTTACACAAAGGTGGGAGGTAAGTATAAAGAGTAGTTTAGTTTTAAAATAATAATAATACTTTATTTATACCCCACCCATCTGGCTGGGTTTCCCCAGCCACTCTGGGCGGCTCCCAATCGAATATTAAAAACACAATACAGTATTAAACATTAAAAACCTCCCTAAACAGGGCTGCCTTCAGATGTCTTTTAAAAGTTGGATAGTTGCTTATTTCCTTGACATCTGGTGGGAGGGCATTCCACAGGGCGGGCGCCACTACCGAGAAGGCCCTCTGCCTGGTTCCCTGTAACCTTACTTCTCACAGTGAGGGAACTGCCAGAAGGCCCTCGGAGCTGGATCTCAGCTGGACTATGGGGGTGGAGATGCTCCTTCAGGTATACAGGACCGAGGCCATTTAGGGCCTTAAAGTTTCCTTTTCATAGTGGATTGAAATAGAATATTTGGACATGTAATATTGGGGCCAAAATGCTTTGTCACATTTAAGTTCCTATATTTTATAAAAGCGGTGGACAACGGAAACGTTTTTGGTTTTGTTACTGGGAAATTAATGCCAATGCTGTTCTTGTTCTGTTTTGTGTGCTTTCTCTACAAAGAGAGGTGAAATCAGTAATTTCCAGTATCTGATGCACTTAAACACTTTGGCTGGCCGATCCTACAATGACCTCATGCAGTATCCTGTTTTCCCGTGGATCCTTGCAGACTATGATTCAGAGGTAAACATAAAAATCTTCTCTTCTAATACTAGACTAGGTCTAAAAGGGTCACAATTCATAAAATAAAAGCCTGTTTTTGGAAACCTAAAACCAAGGGTCCCCAAACTAAGGCCCGGGGGCCGGATGCGGCCCAATTGCCTTCTAAATCCGGCCCGCAGATGGTCCGGCAATCAGCACGTTTTTACATGAGTAGAATGTGTTCTTTTATTTAAAATGCATCTCTGGGTTATTTGGGGGCCTGCCTGGTGTTTTTACATGAGTAGAATGTATCCTTTTATTTAAAACCAGCTGGCCCGGCCACACGTTGCTGTGGGTCATCCCTGTGATTCCCCCCACCCTGTCCCGATCCATGACGTATCCCGCCCCTCCTCCCTCCAACCCCCCTGGCTCATCCCTGTGTTCTGGTAGGATACCCATCCCTCTGTTTTCCCCGGGGAGTGTTGTCCCCTCCCCCCGGTATCTCCATACATTGGCCCCTGCGCACACATCGTGAACATTTTTATATATTTAGATTAAAAAAAATTTGAAATAAGAACATGAGGAGCAGAAGTTATTATAAATGCATCTCTGGGTTATTTGTGGGGCATAGGAATCCGTTCATATTTTTTTTAAAAAAATATAGTCCGCCCCCCCCCCACAAGGTCTGAGGGCCAATGGACCGGCCCCCTGCTGAAAAAGTTTGCTGACCCCTGCCTAAAACCCTGCACTTAAAAGTAACTCAGATTAGGGCTGGAAGCCTTGCTTCTTTAAATATTACTCTTTGTTAACTAATCTGTGGAATAAGTTGTGGGGTGGGTGTTTCAAGGCAGAGGCTTGAGTAATGTTGCAGTAATTTGTAGAGAATTAATAAAAGACATATCTGCACTTCAGATGAGAGAAAGGGACAGTTGTTTTAAATCAGGCCTGAGCAGCTAAATATGTAGAGTAGCTGCCAACATTTTTAGAAACCAGTATCTCAATATATTGAATAGAGGAGCCAGAAATAGTTGCACGTGAATGTATGCAATTAGTCAGAGAAATAAATTTCCTAAGAAGGAACTTTACTACTTGTTTACTTTTAAAGGAATTGGATCTTACCAACCCAAAGACATTTAGAAACTTGGCTAAACCAATGGGAGCCCAGACTGATGAGAGGTTAGCTCAGTATAAGAAGCGCTACAAAGACTGGGAAGACCCTAATGGTAAGTGCAATAAAACCTCTTATCATCCACAATCTGAGGTGGATGTAATGGAATAAACGGTACTGTGGCTTTCCCTTTAATCTGTTTTTCTGAGGGCTGGAGATCCCGCCAGACATCGTCAGTTTTACCAGCTAAGAAGCTGGTTTATCGTTAGGAGATTTGCTATGATTCATTTGAGCCCCTGCGCCAAATTAATATAATAATCGTATAAAATCCTGCTTGTCTCCATCAGTTCTTGGAAATGTTTCCGCTGATAAAGACATTCAAGAAATGATCTCTAGAGAAACTTGTTGTGGCTAATCTGAAGCATTTAATTCCAAAAAGAGTGTTATAAAATACTGTGTGTGACATTTCTTTAAAAAAGAAATATTATTAGTTGAGCACTATAACAATGTAAGTGACTATAGTGCCAAATTATAAGCATTGAAACAAAATTTAACTATACCAATTTTAGATGTACTTAGTGTCTTGGTGTTAGCAAACTAATACTGACTAAGCCTAGTAATTTAACACAGACTTCCTCATTTCCTTCCTATTTCCTTTTCCTGTTATTCCCCACCCCCCATTTTCTTACAGGTGAAACTCCAGCTTATCATTACGGCACCCATTATTCATCAGCCATGATAGTAGCCTCATATCTTGTGCGAATGGAACCCTTTACGCAGATATTCTTAAGGTTACAGGTAAACTATTTACTTCTGCCATTTGCTTCCAAGGTGTAATGAGCAGTGTGGGGAACGCCTTAGTTGCCATGCAAATACTTCTCTTTTTCCTTCCTCAGGGCGGCCACTTTGACTTGGCTGACAGAATGTTCCACAGTGTGCGTGAAGCCTGGTACTCTGCATCTAAGCACAATATGGCAGATGTCAAGGAGCTTATCCCAGAATTCTTCTACCTCCCAGAGTTGCTACTCAATTCCAACAACTTTGATCTAGGTGAGAAAAGCCACTTTTCATAGCATGGCTGTATTTCTTTCTTACAGAGACACCGCTGAAAGATGAACATAAAGCGGATTTTGATGTGTATTAAATAAAGATAATAGCAGTGTATGTTTTAGTCTTAATTTTGGAGACTGGTCGTTTTAAACTGCTCATTCGGGCTATGGAGCTCATTCAGGTGTCCTATTAAACTGTCTCAGGAAGCACACTTCATTGCGGAAAAATCCTCTTTATCCTCATTTTCGCCTTGTAGGTTGCAAGCAGAATGGCACTAAACTTGGGGATGTAATACTCCCCCCATGGGCTAAAGGGGATCCCCGCGAATTCATCAGAGTGCATCGGGAGGTAATGTATGTTCTTGTTAGAAACTACAATAACTTTTTGGCCTCCCATCCAAATCTTGCTATTCTGCTTGGAAGAAAGCATTTTTGGCTGGTAGTTTTGCTCTTTATATCTTTTGTACATGTTGAGCACACTGGGATTATCAAACACGTCGGTTGACGTAGTGAGTCCACTTGATAAATTCTCACCTTCCTTCGTATTAGAACTCTGTAATGAAGTTTTGTTTTGTTTGGTTTTTTTTAAAAAAAACCAGTTGCAATGTTTTTAGAGCAGCCTATAAATTGAAGGAAAATAAGTAAAGCAGATTTTTATATATATATATAAAAAGAAAAGAAACTTGATCATGGTGTTGGCTAACAACGCCATCTGTTGGATTACACTATTTCAGCAAGCAAGCCTTTGCCCACCTGTAAGCAGGTTGTGCTCTGTTTAACGTGCACATTTTGAATTGCAGGCTTTGGAATGCGATTTTGTGAGTTCTCACCTGCACGAGTGGATAGACTTGATATTTGGCTACAAACAGCAAGGGCCGCCTGCAGTAGAAGCTGTAAATGTTTTCCATCATCTCTTCTATGAGGGCCAAGTGGACATATACAACATAAACGATCCATTAAAAGAAACAGCTACTATAGGATTCATTAACAACTTTGGACAGATACCGAAACAGGTAATGAATGACATTTGAGTATGGTGCCTCTTTGGTTCAAGACAAAGTTGGTATATTCTGTTGTATTTGCCTTGTCCTTTCGGAGATTTAATTCCATCTGTTCAAGGCTTGGAGACCCATGGCCCTTTGGGGGAGGATGAAGCAATCAGGAGTTTGAATCTCATTTCCATGGGCTTTATTCTTGTTTCAAAGGGCAAGTCACAGTTGCTCTGATTTCCTAGTGAAAGTAAAAGCTGGTCATGCAAATGCAACGTATTGGAATGACAATCCTTGGTATCAGTCTGGGGGACAGGGTGTAGGCCTTCAACTCATTCTATCTTTGTAATATTGCATATTAATGTCACCACACAACATCATGACCGAAATGGAGATGAACTGGATGGCCTTGGAGTGACTCCAAGAATAAACAAATATGTCCATCCTCAGTATGTTGGCATGATCTTGTTTCACAGAGAAGCAAGTATGCAGCTTTGGGCACATAGCAGTGAATATACTCATGTTTGAATGGGATCTAGGTAGACCTTAAGCAAAGGAGGAAAGGGGGGTAGTTCATCAAGAAGATCTTCTGTGCAAGGTCCATTTAAACGAATGTGAAATATGAAAAATCTTGATTTTAGTTGTGCTTGCCCAGGAGAACTTCCCAGTGGATCACGCCCTTGACGCTTTCCAGAAGGAAAATGTAATTTCCAGACATAAAATATAAATATATGGAGTTCCAAGGCCTTGCACAGATTTTGACAAAGAACAAGCAGCCACACAGCCAAAACATAAAGTGACTGACATTTTCTCCAAAATTAAAATTACTTGCTTAGGGTTTCATTTATGGGATCCCACATACCGGTAGCTCTCAGCATCAAAGCTGGCAGTAAAAATGAAAATCCTAAAAACCTGAAACATAAAAGTACGAAGACAGAACTGGATTAAAACTAACTTCTTCTGTCCCTTCAATACCTGCATATTAAAAATAAAGATAAAACTTTTTACCACCTTCCCAGAAGCTAAAATAGAACTGACCTGTCCCTTCATCACAGAGAACATTCCACTGCAAAAACGTCCCTCTCTAACAATGAAATTATGTGAACAGATTTAAAAGGAGTGTTTTGAAATGTTATTAACTGTTTAGAGTAAAGCCTGCCAAATCATAATAATTCTCTGTTTATGGCTGCCGCTTACTGTATTCATACTAGCATCCTGTTTTGATAAACGCCAGCATTCCATCTGCCCCTCTGATGGTCCCTTTAAAAGCACCCTGTGGTTGCTTAACATGGCTTTGGGTGCATTTCAGGAGTGGCAAATACTGGTATTTCACTGACTCATCGTCACATGGTGGGCCGAGGCAACTGAAAACAGCTTGTGTGTTTCCTGTGACTGTGAAATCCATCTCTGTTAGGGAATTTATTTGCAACAAGTCTCATGGATGGTGCTGACATGTTTTGAGAGGTGTTGCTGCAAATTATTTGCAGGCCTGCTGCTAAGCCTGTAATGTTTTCTGTCTTGCTGCAGTTGTTTAAGAAACCTCACCCTCCAAAGCGAGTGAGAAGCCGAATTAATGGAGAAATAAGTGGGGTTTCTATCCCACCAGGTATTGCCAGTGGCAAGATTTTTTTCCATCATTTAGACAACCTGAGACCTTCTCTTGCACCAGTAAAAGGTAAATGCTGCAATCAGTTTACTTTTTTTTTTAGAACTATGCTCATAGTTCCCAGGCATTTTTATTAAAAACATATACTGTTGTTGGCCCCAGAAGAAAAAGACTTCCAAGGCCATCTCTATCAATTAAAATGTATTTATTTATCTGTTAAAAATGTGAAGCGTCCCTTGTTGCATCTATGTTCTGGCATGCGCAGAACAGAATATGCCAAAAATTAAGTGCACTAGAAACAACAGAACATGTCACGGCAGGTAAAGAAACGAGTGAAAACAAACCAAGCAATATATATGAAGCCAATTTTAAACAAGCTGATATTAAAATAAAGAAAACAAAACAAAGGCCAGTGTGCCTCAAATATTTCACTTGCTGCAGGGCAAGGATTGTCAATGGCATCTGTACATTAGACACCTCATTTGAACAGGGCTTGTCCTCATAGAGTGAACTGTGTAAGCAAAACCCACAAATCCTGATCCCTCGGAGTTGTGAAGAGTGGACAGTCAGCACAGATCTGGATTACATGTTGGACTTTATTTGCATAGAGGCCTATATGACTGTGGTGTCCAGTGCCTGCAGCTTGGGTAGCAACAGTCACGCTAATAACCCCCACCCCACAATAGCCTCTCTTTGCAGTTAAGGCTGTGTTGGGATGGCTCTAAAGCAGGGGTCCCCAAACTACGGCCCCCGGGCCGGATGCGGCCCAATTGGCCTCCAAATCCGTCCCGCGACGGCCCCCGCCGCCCGCTGCCGCCGCCCGCTCTTACAGCGCGCGGCGCGGCGACGATCTTCCAAATCGGCAAAAAATCGCCGAAAATCCTTTGTGCGCATGCGTATGGGCCTCTCCCGACCCAGAAGAGGTCATTTCCGATGCACTTCTGGGTCGGGGGAGGCCCATACGCATGCGCACAAGCAATTTTCGGCAATTTTTTCACGACCGCGTGCGTGTGCGCATGCGCATGGGCGCGCACTCCCCCGCCCTCCGGCCCGCTGCGCGCGCACTCCCCTGCCCTCTGGCCCGCTGCGCGGTAAGTCTGGGGACCCCTGCTCTAAAGGAATATCATCTAGAAACTGATTTTCTAGATGGCTCTAAGGGAATATCATCTAGAAACTGACTTGCCGTCTCTGGAGACTGTAGATGTGTGCACTAGCGACATTCAGAGATAGGTCCAGGCTGCAACCCGAAGTTAATTTCCATGCTTCCTGACTTCGCTGGAAATTATAAGAGCACAAAAGAGCCTTCTGGACTGGGAGCCGGCCTTACATTGTGCCTGCACTACAGATCTTCCCTTAGGCTTTGTGCTGTTTGGATTTGCCTTGCTTCTACCACACTGAACCATGAACAAGATTCATGTTGCTAGAGGACTGAAAAGAAGTCGTCTTACAATGGAATGGTTGTGTTTGAATTTATACAAAGTTATTTTGATACTCCCCAGCGACATTTCTCACTGCTCTGCTGAAACGTAAAACTGATTTGAGCATTAACAAATTCCTGAAGCGTTCTCAGTAGCTCTATGCCCTTGGAAATCTCTTATCCAATTTCTTACACTTCTGTGTCATGGGAGTTGATAAGAAATTAACATCACTGGTCACTGTTTAAATTCTTTCAGAGCTTTCAGTAGTGTAAGCAAGTTTCTCAGAAAGATAACAAAGTTCTCGTGAAATATCCTCACTGTCTACTGTGATTGGGTATAGCTTTCACCTAATCTTGGAACAGCGAATGTTTTTATGAGCTCTTGTTTGTGAGTGCTGCTATCTTTTCTTTCTCACTTTTCTTTCTCTCTTTGAGCAGAGCTCAAGGAGCGTGTAGGACAGATCGTGTACACGGACAAAGGAATTTTAGCAGTGGAGCAGAATAAAGTGCTAATTCCACCAGCCTGGAATAAAACCTTTGCTTGGGGTTATGCAGATCTCAGCTGCAGGCTGGGAACCTATGAGTCAGACAAGGTTTGTCTCTCAGATTTTTTTGGCTCTTTAACTTGCATACTTGATGATGGAAAACAATGACTGAACAAGCTGCCTCAGGCAGGTGTCTTAACTGTACCCTTTTAGAAACTTGCTGGACACATTTTTGTTCAGACAAGCCTATCCAGGTACTTAGAAAGTTGGTGCATGTTTTAGACTGTTGTTAGTTAATTGCTGATTTTAATTTTTTTGAAATCATTGCTGTTTATTTTTATTGATAATTTTATTGTTTTTTGTTTTTTTCCAAAAACCGCTTTGAGGTTTGTTTGGTTTTTAACAATCAAGCGGTGCATTTTTTGAAAGTTTGTAACATAAATAAATAAACCCGGTATTTATTCAGCAGGCTGTGGGGCAAGTTAACACTTGGCAGAAAGTTGTTTCTAGTGGAACATTTCCTATGAAATCTGTCTGTTAAATGTACTTATGTTTTAATTAACAAGTATAATTTGCATGAGCACCATCTTGCAGTGCAGGATAAACTATGATAATGGCTTTAAGATGGGCCAAAATACAGAGTGCATTATGTTATGGGGTAGAGGATTCCTGGCTTTCTTCTCCTATTACTCCCAGGCTTTCCACACTTCCCTTGCTTTGCCCCTCCCCATGAAACCAAGGAGCCGGCTCCCATCTTTGGTTGTGGATGGGAGTATTAGAAATCCATTGCCTCTCCCCTGGAACTGCCTTTGGAAGCGTGAGCTGGTTTTCTCCCAGGATACAAGGTTGAGCGGAAGGAAATGTATCTTCCCCAACCAACACAGTGATAGGATGCTGGAAACTGGCCACGGTTTATAAATTGATGGGTGCACTGTTTTACTTCCCCACCTTTCTAGGCCGTGATAGTTTATGAATGCTTATCGGAATGGGGACAGGTTCTCAGTGCCATCTGCCCCAATCCCAAGCTGGTCATCACCGGAGGAACCAGCACCGTTGTTTGTGTATGGGAGATGGGCACCTCTAAGGAAAAAGCCAGAACGCTCACTCTTAAGCAGGTAAATCTGGATTTCTGTGTCAGAAAATTGGGCCCAAGCATAGCTCATCAGCACTGATTAAATCCGGCAAGTTGGGAGTGAACTAAGTCAGAAAGTTTTGCTCTCCTCAACTGTTGGCACATGGATAGATCACCAAAAGTTGTTGTTGTTGTTGTTGTTGTTTTCTGGGGAAAGAAAGAAATTCACACTGGATTCTGTCAGACTGAAAAAAAATCTGCTTATCACCCTGCACAGCCATAGCCTTATGTCCTTATGGCTGCATGGACAATTTACTAAAACCATTGAAATACACCCCTGCTCTATGTCCTGCCACTGTCTTTTGTCCCCATAGGGGTCTGCCTATATAAGCAAAAGGTGAGCAAAAGGCAAGGAAGGGGCTGAGAATTCGTTCTTGTTGTCATCCTTTGCTTAGGCACAATTCACCAGTTCACTATCGCAGAGTCTCCATTCATTTCAACGAGGCTCCCATGGGAAATGGCTACAAAACCCACTTAAGTGGTTCGAGCTTATTTAGCAAGAAACCACACTATTCGGTTTCCAAAGCATTGTGTTTCTTAGATTTTAATTTGTCTTCTGCAACCTAGTAATAGTCTTCAAAGGAAAACTATTCCAATATCTGTATTTGCAGCACTTTGCAGCAAATGCTTTATGTATTTTCTTCTGCCTTCCTCTGTTTTTAGGCGCTGCTCGGCCACACGGAGGCAGTCACGTGTTTAACAGCCTCCCTGGCCTATCACATCATTGTGAGTGGGTCTCGGGACCGCACCTGCATCATCTGGGATTTGAACAAGCTCTCCTTCTTAACACAGCTTCGTGGCCACCGGGCCCCCGTTTCAGCCCTCTGCATCAACGAACTGACGGTACAGAACAGAACATTGACTGCTTCTCTTAGAAGAGATACAAATGTAGACAATCACTCTTGAGCTGGTTGTGCCCATTTCAGCTCCAGATTACATACAGGTGAAACTCGGAAAATTAGAATATCATCGAAAAGTGCATTTATTTCATAATGCAACTTAAAAGGTGAAACCAATACATGAGATAGATGCAAGACATGCAAAGCAAGATATGTCAAGCCTTTATTTGTTGTAATTGTAATTATTTGTCGTTAGGCAGGTCAATTATAAATGGAATGTAATTAATGAAATGTGATAGCGATGTTTGTTTTTGTATTGTAACTATTTGTTTTATTACTGTGGAATTTCCAAAAGAAAGCATTTGTAAAAATTAAAAGAAAAATAAAAAATAAAAAGTTGTATTACTGAAATAAATGCACTTTTCGATGATATTCTAATTTTCTGAGTTTCACCTGTATGTCCCCTAGTTAGTGACGTTTTTCAAGCTATTAAATGAAAACATCATGGAGCCCATTTTGGGGTGTCAACTGTTTGGTGCGATTTTTTGCCAACAGAAAGCAGCTTGCTGGGTACTTAGACAAACTTATTATTGGGGGGGGGGTCAACCAGATTCCCTTCCCGTCTTCCGAAACCATTGTTTATCATATTTTCACCTGACCATCATTTTTGGCCCAGGAACTAGGTAAGTTGACTCTGGAGGAGGGGAAGACCTATCATAAATTCTTGGCACTGTCACTAGAAGAGCAGGCATGGCAGAGTACCAGGGAGGGGTCAGATCTCACAATACTGCATTGGCCTTTAAGCTGCTTCCTTGTGGCTTCAACCTGCTGTAATAATGGAAAGCATGTCATCCTGTAGGCTTGTTATGGTCATTCCCGAATGATGGCAGTTGGGTTGAAAGGAGCCGTGGACTTGACTCCACCCACATGATACCAGTTGCTATTGCAGCGACATTGTTTGTGTGCCATAGCAGTAGCATATTACGGGGCCTTCAATTTGTCTTTAACTAGATTGCAGCCTCTTACCTATGTAGATCAGTTCCTGGTGGGGTCAGTTTCAAGTAACCGGTTCTTGAGTTTCCAGCCAGACCACACCTTTGTTCTTCATATTAAACCGAGATGCATTTCTCCCCCGGAATGGCAAAGAATGGCACCGTTGAGATCTTAAGTGTGCCTAAAACGTTTATCCTTTTTTTCAGGGAGACATTGTGTCCTGTGCTGGCACTTACATCCACGTGTGGAGCATTAATGGGAACCCCATAGTGAGTGTGAACACTTTCACCGGGCGCAGCCAGCAAATCCTGTGCTGTTGCATGTCAGAAATGAACGAATGGGATACCCAGAACGTGATTGTGACGGGGCATTCAGATGGAGTGGTCCGAGTAAGTACCAGCAGTCATGTAGAAATAAAATTGTGGGTCGGCAGCATGCCTCGTGGTACAGAGGAAATTGATAGAGAAGTTTTTTTCCTCTCCTTTGTTCATAATATGAGGACCTGGCCCATCCAGTGAAGGAAAGGAAGTGGGGCAACATTGAAACTCATGAATCTGAAGTCTAAAGGGGATTCATGAACAATAAGGCCATCAGTGGTTACTAGGTGTGATAGCCATATACTCTAAAAATGCTAATTGGGAGAGGGCTATTGCACTCCTGTCCTCTTTGTGGGCTTCCCATAAGCATCTATTGTGGGAAACAGGATGACAGGACTTATATAGGATTTCCAGGTTCATTCCTAATTGCAGCTCCTATCTATTCAGAATTCTTCAATGGCATATTCATTTACTCATATACTAAAGCGGTTGAATAGCCCATCCGCTAGTTAGAAACCTAGTTCGATTGTAATTTAAATGTGCCTTGATTTTTGTATCTCTTTGAGTGCTTTCAATGTTACTTCGCTCCATGTCTTGTTATATCGTGTCAGGTTGAAAGCCAGGTTATACGGCAAGGAGGATATGCATTCAGATTTACACTTTCATTTCTCCTTCTCCTAGTTCTGGCGAATGGAGTTTCTGCAGGTCCCAGAAACTCCAGCTCCTGAACCTGTGGAGGCGCTCGAGATGCAGGAAGAGTGTCCGGAAACCCAAATAGGTGCTGTTTCTTTTTGGCTTTGTGTTCAGCTGTGAATTGTTCAAGGTATAGCTCAGGAGTGGGAAACCTTTGCTTCTCCAGTTGTAGTTGGGGCTCAACTTTTATTTATTTCATACAATTTATATACCATTCAATTGCTTTAAAATAAATAAATCTCAAAAACAGCTAATAAAAAGAGGAAAACGGTAACATTATCAGTTGTAAATAGTTTTTAATAACTTATTTTTAACTCCCACCATCACTGATCAATTGCTTTGCTGGCCTGGTCTGGCATCTGACAAAACCGGGGAGCACCACTTTGGCTGCCTCCCCCTGGCATGGATGATATAATAATGTCCCAAATGGATTTTGTATGAATCTGGACCTAGGTTTTACGTCAGAGTTATGGAGGGGCAGGTCTAGTGGGGGAAAGTGAATCATGGCTGGGGTTTTGTTTTATGCATTGCATGTAACAGGAGAGGAAGCCCCGGATGAGGACAGCAGCGATTCGGAAGCAGAGGACCAGGGCCTCGTCCAGGACCCAAAGCTGCAGGACAGCCGGAGCCAGCCAGGCAGCGCCAGCCACAGGCCTCGCTCGTCTTCAGCCCGAGCAGCAGCTGCATGGTCGGCAGACAGCAGCTCTGATGACTCGAGGCGCTGGTCCGACCAGCTCAGCTTGGATGAGAAGGATGGCTTCATCTTCGTGACCTACTCCGAGGGGCAAGCAAAAGTCCACCCCCAGGTTCAAGCTAACCACCCACACCCTAATCCAGGGGAACTACGACATTACAGCAAGCTCAAGCCAGGTATGGAAACGCCTCTTGGCGACATGCCAAACTAGAAGTGTGTTGCCTGGGCAGGTTTCCAGGTGCCCAGATAAATCCTGTACTCTGGGGCCAGTGGGCTGAGATCCTGAGCGGCATTTCCCCTCCTGACCAGGCACCATGCAGATACATTTCCCACCCTCCACCTTTGCTTGCATTCTTACCCGTTTTCCTTTCTTAGGCTACAGATGGGAGCGGCAGCTAGTGTTCAGGAGCAAACTAACTATGCACACGGCCTTTGATCGCAAGGACAACGCACATCCTGCGGACATCACGGCATTGGGCATCTCCAAGTGAGCGACCTGCTTTCTGTGTGTCCTCAGTATATCAGCTGAAGGCACAGTAGTGGTTTTAGCTTTAGATCGGCTAGAACAAAACAAGCAACTTTGGAACTGAAAATTGCTTTGAAATGGTTAGACATATAGGAGAGGCAACTATAAGCCATGGTAGCTAGGTAAAACTACTGTGCTCAGAGTTAGCCTACGTCAGAGCATCAGGTGCCAGGAGCAGAATGAGGCCTTTAATGAAATGATTTGGGCATTCTTCTTTACAATTTTTGTATTTTTTTGGTACCATTCAGACACTTTCCCCCTTTTTCAAAGTTGAAAGAAAGTAAGTCTGACCTGGTAGCCCTTACTTTGAATCAGCAAGGCTGTTGCATTCATTTGAGGGGGGGGGATGTTACCTTTGGCCAAGTATTCTCTGGCTTTAAAAACATGTTTCTCTCTAGCCTTGAGGCTAGTTCCTAATGCTTAGACCGGGTGCTAATTTGTCTTTGCCTATCTGTTTCTCTTTTCAGGGATCACAGCAGGATTCTCGTAGGCGACAGCAGAGGCAGAGTGTTCAGCTGGTCAGTGAGTGACCAGCCCGGCCGCTCTGCAGCTGACCACTGGGTGAAAGATGAGGGAGGAGACAGTTGTTCCAGCTGCTCTGTCCGTTTCTCTCTTACTGAAAGGCGTCACCATTGCAGAAACTGCGGGCAGCTCTTCTGTCAGAAGTAAGAAAGATGGTCTCTCCTGTGAATTCTTTACAGACTGGTTCTCACAAAGGTTTTGCTAGCATCTGAAGAGTTGCTTCTTTTTTATTTTATATTCTTTATTGAAAAATAAAAAAGTACAGAATTACAAGTGCACAGAATAAGATAAGACACACAAAAAAGAAGAAACAAGAAATAGTACCCATGTAGAAAACAAAACAGGAAAAACATATATTGTGTATATTACGAAAAAAGGAGAAAAACTTGTTATTGTAGTTAACCAGACCTTAATCTATTTTAAAAAATGAATTCCAAATATCATTAATCTTGCCCCTTGCAAGTCTACATTTGTACACAACTTGTCTAAAGAGCTGCTTCTTGATAACAACAGGTACCCTATTTATTTCACTAGCAAATCTGATACTCCCCCTCCCCACCAAAAATCAATAAATTCTCTTACTGTAGATAACTTTGTGCTAAATTATTTTGAGAAAGATAGGATAGAGCTCATTAACTGGCCTAGAGGGGAAATTAAACCCACAATAGCATAAGTGGAATACCCTGTTTCCAGAATCTCCTGTAAACATTAGTGCTGGTTCTCAGAACAGTTGATCCTTTATAAGCCCATTGCCGGCCACTTTAACACTAGTTACCCCGGAAATTCCACTTCCGTTTCAGTAGTACTGTCACTATACCATGACCCCTTGGATTCCGTTGATTGATTGCTGGTTCTTCCCTTGGTCAAGATGACCGGGTGCTCCGAGAACACCCCTGCCCCTAGAGCAAGGCTCTTCTAACAGCAGAACTGTGTGATTCTGAACATAAATGCAGGAGGAAAAAACTGAGGAGAAACAGTCTACCTCCCATAATTATTTGCTCCTGCCTGAGTCTCGTGCAAGAGAAATAGCCCAGTCCGAAGACTTCATCGTCCACCGTAATAAACTGCAGGTGCAGAGAGAGGAATAGTAGCTCACATTCTTGCGTGCCTCCCCCCCCCCTCCCCAGGTGCAGCCGCTTCCAGTCGGAAATCAAGCGTTTGAAAATCTCCTCCCCGGTGCGGGTTTGCCAGAACTGTTACTACAACCTTCAGCACGAGCGAGGCCCTGAGGAGGGATCCTGGAATTAACAAGGCAGAGGCAAACCATGTAAACGCCAGGCTGAACTGCAGGGCCCACAGGAACTCGGTATATTTAATTCATTGCAGGAATGAACATGCAGCACATCCAGAAAGGATTGCAACGCTAGCACTGAACACTTCATCTTCGTACTGCGCAGCAAAGCTCTTGCGAGCAAAAGGGATCATTCATTTTCCATGTACATTTTCAGAGAAGGCGCTGAAAACGTTCATGCGGCCAGCGAGTGTCAGGCGGAGAGACAAGCAGTTGCCGCAACTGCATTAAGAACCCACAAGACCCAGCCTTCCCTGCTAACGTGGCTGGGAGGAAAACTCATCATTAACCACTCCTTGTTCTGTCTTTGGTTTTGTAGAGCTAGTCACCTTATTTGTGTTGCAGGAAGGAGAAGGCTTTTTAGAAGATAGTTGTAAATCCTGCCTTCTTTGCAAGTAAACTGTGGATATTGTAAATAGATATAATGGCCTTTTTATTAAAATATGAACTTAACTGCCTGTTACATGGGACATCAGACCAACCACTATACCTTGTATCTCATTTTTAGCTCATCCATCTACTTAAATATGAATGTTTTTTTATATATATATAAAAAAGCATTGAGGCATTATATTTTATTTTCAAAATCCGGGCTGCATGTTTGTTCTTTGGTTACTCGCATTATCTTAACTTAAACCAAGTAATTCAGGGAGTTTTGAAAGGCGGGGTGAACCACCCTCAACTTGTCTGCGGCAATAGGACTCGGAATCTTTCATTCTCAACTGTAAGATAAGGACCCTCTTTTTGTTTCATTTTTTAAAAAATACAGAAGCTATTTAGCGCCTATCTTCATATTTAATATGGTCTCTTTTTATACAATGTGGACCTTGGCTTGTGCTCATTCTTTGCAGTTTCTGGATCAGCTGGTTCCTACAACAGTAAAGGCCAGATCTTACTTCGGACAATAGTAAATGCCTTGCATAAAAGTCGGAATTGCCCTACCCTGGAGAAGAAATTAACAGACTTGGGACCCTTGCTGTTATAACTGGATGCTAATACCAATCCATTGAGGGGGTTTCTCCTGCACAGGGCCTATTGGAGTGAATGGGAGTTGCACAAGAACAATTGCCCGCCTTTCATTCTCCTTAACTGGGCTTTTCTGCTGGGGGGTTGTCTTTAACTCATTTATTTCTTTTAGGCTGCCTTTATCATTCATTGGCGTACCATCAACTTGGGGAATGTTACTCAAACTTTCATTGAAGGAGGACATTTCATACATTAGTGGTTTAAGATCTTATGTTTCTCACTTCTTTCTTGGGTCACTTTTTCTCCAGTCCACGAGGGGCATCTTCTCTGTAGAGATGGGGGAAATACACAGATCAGGCGCGTCCCATGGGCATCCTTTTTGGAACATGGCCTTGAAAAGTGGTGGTTTATTTTTATTTTCTTGTGCTGTTTGTTTTCGTTTCACTGTAATGTATACCATGTTGTAAACGGGTGGTGAGATGAATTGGCCCCTGTTCAGTTTGGCCTTTTCCCAGATCACCGCTGCTATGTCACAGCAGATGAGTTGACGGTCACATTAGCAGCAAAACCAAAACCCTGGCACACCACCAAGTGAAAAGGAACGGGGCACAACACTAAGGCAAAACGCAGACATTCTCAGATCTGTGCCACTTCAGATGGGAAAGAAGCATTTACACTGCTTATACTGATTAAGTGCTTTCTTTTGACAGTAAATCAAGCTCACTGACCATTTTTGTTCACTTAAACATCCCTGGTGATAGAGGTGTATGCACTGATTGGAAAATTAATTGTCTGTTTTGATGGTGATGTTTTTAATGGTTATGAACTGCAAGAATTAGATCAGTTTGTGGATTTGTGTTCAAGTCCCCAAGGAAATCATTCCACACACATGTGCACGCATATTTATTAATATTACTTCACCCACTCTGGTTTTGGTTACAAATGGCACTGATCCAGCAGCCTCGCCTACTTTACCCTGCAAGGAAAGTCTGTTTCCGCACTTAGTTGCTTTTTACTTTGTAGTTACAGCCTAACAGCATGGTCTCCAAGACACTTCACTCCCAGCATACATTCTGACCTGTCAAACTAAATAGCCTTAAGTATGGATAAACTTAAGTGGTTTATAGATCTTGACCTGATAAAACTAGTTTTCAAATTACAGATTTAAATATTTTTAAAAAAACGTGTTTGAATTCTCTGAAAGCACCTTCACGCCACCAAATTTTTGTTTCTCTTATTAAGGAAAGACTGAACATTAGAAGAAGAGCTTAACTTGAAGTATCTCTAGCTTGAGAATTTGGGTTTGTTACTTTAAAAAAAAACACCCTAAATTATTGAAAATAAAATTTTAAGCACTGGATAGCACAGTTACAACTATTGCTGGGTTAGAAGACAGCAGGATGTGTAGAGATGTTTACTTCTTCTTTTTTAGCATGTTTAACTACATAGACATGTTGTACCAGTGTTATTCTACACTTTTTACATTTGCCACTCCTCAGGTGGAAGGTGATTTTTTTTTTCTTCTGTGTGGCTGATTGCGTCGAACTTGCGTAATAAGTGTATTTTGGGGATGAATTTTTTTCAGAACTCATTTGTGTAGCCAGATGATGGATAGAAGAGGTTTGTGTATTCTGTTTGTGTGAAAAGGGGAAATGGGGGCTCAGCTGCACCACGAAACAGGCACTTGCGTAACCTCCATTCATTCTAGTGGCACCTGACATGGAAGTCCTACACAAGCTCCACTGGAGTGAATGGCTAGATTCTTGGCCCAGCTGAGCCCCGAGAGTCCCCCTGCAGCTGCTGCTCTAATAACCTAAACAGTGTCTAGCATAGTTCCATAGACTTATCAGAGCGTTCTGGACTGAATAGCTCTGTTTCCCCAAATTTGTGGTTTTGCATTTAATTTCGTTGAGCAGCGCAGCACCACTAGCTTATTGCACTGTCCCATCGCTCCCATCTTTTCTCCTGCCTCGTTCTTTGATGTGATCCTCATTTTAATGCATTCACGTGCTCTACCTTTGTTTGTAATGTGCGATTGTAGTGTTCACGCATAGGAAGTGGAGAGTGGCTAACTCCACCCCCTTCATCCATCAGTCCAATAGCAAAAACACCTTAGAGACATTATTTTGCACTTTCTTGTGTATAAAAATCAGTAGAAACTCTTTTTTTTTGTATCATTTAAGACTCCTTTTTGTTTTGGTAAGTGAACTGTGTATAAAAAATATTTATGCAGTTAAAACTGTTTTTAGAAAATATTTTTAATTTCAGCAAGTTTGGTTACTTGTTGCATGACTTAACACAACTGACTTTTTGTGTCAGTACAATGTATATTTTTTGTCCTGTTATTAATTTGTAAACTCTAGGTAAATGGCCATTTATTTGTACAGCAACTGGAGTAAATTGAAGATAACTGGCTATGACTGGAGGGGTGGAATTTTGTACTATATTGCGGACTCCAATTTCTGGGTTTTTTTGGTGGATATGTAAAAGGCCAGAAGAAATACTATCTAGTGTGCAATCTGTGATATTTGAATGTTTATTGTATATTTGTCTCCAATGCAAAAAGGTAGAGTAACACAATTACAATACATGATTAAATGCAATAGTTCAGGTACTTTTTGTTTTGTTTTCATTTCAAATAAATACTTGCTATTTACCACCAAATTACTCTGTGTATATCTCTTTTGGGAGGAAAAAAATATCCCCAGGCAATTCTCCAAGTTCTGCATTAGGGGAAAAAGCTGAATCTGAGGTCAATTTAAATTAATCAGAATGGCACTCCTGGTGTCAGCAAGAAGATGCATTGAAATGCTGCTTCTATTCTTGCTAGGTACACTTTTTATTTTAAATAAAAATTGACATTTTAGGAAGCTTGTCTTTCATGTGGTAGCGTGAATCATGGCAGGCCTTTGTCCCTGCTTTTTAATACAAGATTGATTTTATACTTTGGTGTGGTTCCGCTGCTTCAAAAGGACACATGTCAACTGAAGAAACAAGTTCTAGCTGCTCTTGTTGGTGAAATCTGGCAACAGACATGACATTCTTCCCTCTTTCTCTACCCCCAAAAAGTGTCTGATGTAGAGATTCTCTCTATAGTTGTGGTGCTTTTCAGAAGGGAAAATGAGGAATAACCAGTGCTTTCTACAAGAAAGAAGATTCCACCTAAACATTAGGAAGAACTTCCTGACAGTAAGAGCTGTTCAGCAGTGGAATTTGCTACCAAGGAGTGTGGTGGAGTCTCCATCTTTGGAGGTCTTTAAGCAGAGGCTTGACAGCCATATGTCAAGAATGCTTTAATGGTGTTTCCTGCTTGGCAGGGGGTTGGACTGGATGGCCGTTGTGGTCTCTTCCAACTCTATGATTCTATGATTCTTCACCATGCTTCTAAGACAGTCACCTGATCTCTGCTCAAGCAGAGACTCCATTTTTTAACTCAGCTATGTGTTCTGTAATCTATAGGTAGAAATGTCTGCCTTGTTTTTCATTACTGCTATTGCTGAATCAGACCTTATGTAAGTAAACACAACTTTTAATTCTAAGTCTACAGTCTGTTGCATGATTCTTTTAATTAAGAGGGAAAGGAATGATCCAGTCTGCTACCACATAAAGAGGCTATACATCAGGTGTCCCCAAACTGCAGCCCTCCAGATGTTTTGGCCTACAACTCCCATGATCCCTAGCTAACAGGACTAGTAGTCAGGGAAGATGGGAATTGTAGTCCAAAAGATCTGGAGGGCCGAAGTTTGGGGATGCCTGCTATACAGCCTAATCCCAAAAGTTTCCACTTTAATACTGCAAGGAATGGTGTTTTAAAACACTAATTGTTTTTAAGTTCTGCTCACACACAAAACAGTGTGTGTAACAGGAGGGTAAATTGTAAAAATAATATAGCCTATCCTGACCACAAATCCATCCAACACTGGCAACATTTCTGTTGTCCTGGGTGAAGAATAATCTTGGCTCTGATACCTGAGCACGTATACAGAGTCTACACTGATGCAGACTGACTGAGTTGACAAGACCCCAATGCCCAGGGAAATGGCAGCTCAGCAATGCAGTCATCAGGAAAATTCTATGTCAGTTCAGGAACTACACACAGACTTACTCATGTCTGATGTCAACCACCAACTCAGGTGGTGGTATACCAGGTTTTCATAGCTTGTGGGTTGCACGGACTCGATTTGACATGGCCTCTGGGCTTGCTATATGCTTTCCCTCCCATTCATTTGCTCCCTTGAGTGTTCAAGTCAGTGTATCAGGAGAGGGCAACCATCATGTTTATGGCTCTTTTCTGGCCAAGGAGGCATGGTTTTCCAAAATGTACTCTGCCTTAGTTTCAGGATCTTCAGACTCAGGGCCCTCTCATTCTGGTCCTGACCGGCCAACGCTAACTGCTGGGATGTTGAACAGAGATGCCTGCTAAGTCATACCAACACTCCAGGCATCACAGTAACCTTCCGTGCATCAGATCTAGCAATTGACTTGGGATGCTGCACTCTCAATAATACATCTCTTCAAGACATGTGCCAGACAGCAATTTGGACCAATCCAAGTTCTTTGATGAAGCATTAAAAGCTGGACTTGCATGTGTGCTTGGAGACTGCCTTTGGCAGGCGTGTCTTTCAGCATGTGCTTCCAGATTATTAGTGTACCAGTTCCCACCTTGGGAATAGCAGGAATAGCTTCAGAACATCCCACTTGGTGGTATCCTAGTGCCCTCTCAAGATACCACTGGTACGCAGCACCAAACTGCCACAAAATAGTGTCGGTTAAGAATTAGGAATTTAGTCCACCCTCCTGGAGGTGGTGTCCTTTACCTACGGCAAAATTAGAAGATGAAGTGTCGTGGGAAAGCAGCAACAACTTGCCAAGTGATCATTTTAAGCCCACCTCTTCTATCTTCATACTGTTACAAAAGCCCAGCGCCCGTCCCTCTTTCTTGCCAAGCCTTGGCAAGAGTTCATGGGATCTCAGGTGCCCACACAGGGTCTCTTCTGATGTTATCTCGGCATCATGGGTGCTAGTGCATAGTGTATATGGCCCAGGGTAAGAGGTAGGAACCTACAATACAGCTCCTTCTCACACTAGTTATTGCTCCAGTTCCCAGTGGGCCAACTTTTTCCACAGTACCAGCATTTCCTATGCATTTCCTATGCTATTTTCAATTTACGTTTTCACAGGAGAAGCATAGCTACTTCTGCACCACCAAGGTAATTTTAGAAGAAGCCTGTAAGTATTTAGGTATTACTGGTGATGATGTTTAATTGATTTTGATAGAATCAAAAGTTTCCACCTTGTTCAGTCACCCTATCATAATGATTTTATATATACCAACCAAAACCAAAACACACAATGAACTCAAGTAGTACAATGATGTAAACGGATTTCATTTTTCTAGAAGTCAGACGTTAATAACACGTGTTGAGTTTCACTACACAGTTTAGTCAAGCAGCACCAAGCAGGGCAAGAAATATGTAACCTTGAAAGCTCACAGCAGAAGAAAACTCACTCACACCAAGTTCATAGGGTAGAATCCTCCAGAAGGTTCTGTTGCACAAGTCTCACTGAAATGAATGGAAATAGATGTGCTGTTGTGCAAATATCCTTTGTTTCAGTGAGACTTCTGTAGAAAGAAACTTCCATGAGGATTACACTCCTAATGCCTTAAATCCTATTTAATCAGTCCTCACCATACCATGTTTTTGGCATTCGTGTGCTTTAGGTTTATTACTTTCATTTGCTTTAAAAATATTTTTTTTATTATCACATGATAAAAAGAAACCACACAGAAGCATTTAAAAAGCAACTCATGCCTTGAATATTAGAAATGTCACATTTCATGCAGAGTTCGGTAAGGAATCTCAAAAGTGCAAATCATATTGAGCACATCTGTGCTGGTCCTCCCCACAGGGAAAGAAGAAGTAATCTCCAACTCTGTTACTGACTAAATGCCCTGGAGACTCCATTAGCGGTGGAAGCACTAGATTCATCTCACAGCATAGGACTCTTAACTAACATTGTTACGAAAGTGATCAAAATATTGCTGAGTTAGCACTTGTATTGCACTTACCATAATGGAAGGGGGAGTTTCTATTTAACACGTCCAAACATTGGAGGCACAAATGAGCACATTCCAGAGACTTAATCAGTCATTTCAACCCCAAAGCCCTGGACAGAGTTTGCTGGTAAAGAAGAGGCCTGCAACTCAAGTAGGCATTTTGTGCTTTAAACTGGTCTTTAGGATGCTATGAGGAAGAGCCCCACCCTCCCAAAGAACATTTCCCTTTTACAAGAAGCCATTCCTTTACTTTTATTTTTCACCGGCCACTTAGGCTTTTTAACTAAAAGCAAAACCAACCTCAGGCATCCATTTACAGGCACACCTTTCCTGTAAGGGTTCCTCCATTACAAGCCCCTTTCCTATTTTGGGGAAGTGATGCAACACGATAAAACAGATCCCATTTGGTCAAAGTTTAGTGATACTGTCAGCTAAAATGCAGCACGGCAAAGTGTCATTAATTGAGCTGGAGTCGTTAATATCATTGCACTAAAATGTATTTTGATGAACTGCGTACTCCCAATCATTCGTTGAAGTCTTGCTCCAGAAGGAGTGTGCCCACCGTTGTTTAAAAATAGTTATTTTTAAAAAACTGTAGCTGTGAACCAAGGGAGAAGGCTCATCTCATCAACCCAAAGAACTAAACTAGACAGCAAAAACATGCAGTTAGAAGGAACTTAAATCTTGCATGGCCTCCTAGATATTCACAGTAATCTTAGTAAACAGACATTCATATCTTCAGGCACAAAGTCTGACTTCGGTCCAACACGTCATGCTCATGTAAGCAAAACCTGCATTTCCAGCTGCACTTCTCTTTGTAGTCCACAGTTTGGTCTGCCTAACCTCTCAGCGATGGCTGAAGAATCCCCTTTTCAATGAGATGTGTCTTCAGAGTTTTGTAGACATTTAACTGCTGCTCTGGCTGAAGCACCAACAGCTGTTGCAGGAGCTTGCTGGGATTGGGGCCTCTGGCAATTAAATTGAAGGAGACAAAGTATCAATCTGCAATACCACTTGTGATCAAATGTTTGCTTATAAAGAGCTCATCCAAACGAAATTTTCGCTCTACTGGGGACAGTACAGCATCAAAAGCATGCTGACCAGAACATATGCAAACACCTTAATGAGGTCACAGAAATTCAACATGAACAACCAGATCTACTGAGAGACACATTTCCTCATTAGGAACTTCCACCCAGGCACTCATTACTATAGGGAGGGATATTTAAGAATGTCAGAACAAAACTAGGTGATTCTTCTTTTATAACCTACCAGTCACAAAAATCGGTTCCGCAGTACAGCAGGATAAGTATTTAATGGTTTTTGTATTGGTATTTGTTTAAAAACCAATAAAAATTATTAATTTTTTTAGAAAAGGTTCTGCATGTGAGGAAATATGAAATGCTGCTTCCCCTTGCATACGCCCATTTATGCACCTATACCTTTGCATCTGAGTCTCCAGCAACTCAGAACAGTAACGTCAGATAACAAGGAAGATACCAATTGCCACTGGTACTTTCTGAGAGGCTTTGCACATAGAACAATGTAGAGTACTGGGACAAGCAACCAGCAACTCTGTCCTGACATGCATCTAATGTAAGCTTCTATTAAGTTAAAGGAACCATTCACATCGCTACCCACATCCATGACTTCCATTTGAACCCATTTCCTAAGCCCCAAGACAATGAGTTCTCTTCTGTTATGAGCCAGTTTAAATGACTGAGCACTTTTCAAAGGCAGCGCCACATAGAGCAGGTTACAGTAATATCTGAAATGAAGACTCATGTAACGACTTCATGTCAATTCTCTGCAATGAATTATTAATAGAGAACATACCTTATGAAACTGGTGATATAGACGTGAACAAATGTAGACATCAAATACTGACAGTCACAACGATCCATTATTCCGCCATGGCCAGGAATAGTGTCAGCAAAATCCTTTAGAAAAAAAGGAAACTCAATTTATTATTTGAAGATAGCTGTCCTAATTAATACTCATTATATATTTAATGTAACACTTTTAAACTGCTTTTAAATCAATTTATCAGTTATATTTAAGTTGCAGGTGCAACATTTAGTCAATTAATCCATAACGTGTGTTTTTTCAATTTAAAAAGGTACCCCATGGTAACTGGGGCAGCAAATTTCTATTTCTACATGCACTTACGAAAGTGACACAGAAGTCTCAGTACAGGGAAGATTCATGCGTCCAGATTCATACACACCTTGATTTTGAAAGCCCTTTTGAATCCACTAGCAAAGAAGCCTCCGAATGGTCCAATTAAGGATGCAAATGTTGACAAAGCAATGCTGTGCATCTGGAACGGGCACAAATTCACTGTTTCCTACAAGAGATTATGGTCATTAATTTTACCTGTTTTACTTATAAGGAACTTAAGTTTTCTCCATATCCACAGACCCCCTCAAGGACGACCTGGAGCATTAAATGTTTAAAAGGATGGGCACCTTACTCAAGAAACCAGACCATCTTTACCTCTTCCTCATCTTGACCTCATCAGTGAAAGAAGAGTATCCAGCCTTCTCAGACCAGACCTGTCTTTGGTGTGAGATCGGGGTTCGAGTAAAGTTCCAGAGAGGTCTGTACACTTTTAATTAAAGCCTCCCCCTCATTTTCTACTTTTCTTAAAATTAATTTCCCCCTGTCCCTCTCCCCTGGTTATGGACCAGCAAGGGATATTAGAAAAAGGTTGTTGGGAAAACAGCCTTAGGTCCAGGTACATGGGGGAGCTTTCCCTGGCTGCCATCCTCTGCAGAGAGGCACAAAGTGGGTATAGAGCAAGCCACACAGTGCCATTTCCTTCTGGAAGACAATGAATGATTAGAAGAAGGCAGGTGGGTTGGCCTGGCCTGCCTATTTCTACACAGCAGCAGCACAAAGCAGGAGTCACTTCAGACAGCTCAAGTAGATTTGTTCCCTCCTTCTCACGCAGCAGGAGGAGAGAATTAAAAGTTGCTATTTTACTTACTCCAAAGGAAGAAGGGAGAAATGGGCTTTTAAAAAAGCATTTCATTCAGAATTCCAACTTTGAAAGATTCAGCTTTGCCTTAAAGATTTTGCTTTACTTACCCTTCCCAGCACAACCTGAAGCAAAGGTGGTATGGAGTACTTTTGTAACTGGAATAGTTCTGATGGTTCACACTCTGTGACAAATCTGTTGGTTTCACTGTTGTATTCCACGGGGCAGACAAAATACTGATATTGAGCCAGAAGGGTGGCAGCCTGAAAAGCACAGTAGGCATCCATAAGATCTTTGTGACGAGTTGACGGCATCTTCGACTTCTTCAAGACAAGAAAAAGGAGCACTGGTCTTACCTGTGATGGGCTCATTGTAGGAGGATAGCCTCCCTCTGGGTTGCTTCTCCCATTCAACCCAAAAGGCAAGGCTTAGGCAAATCAAGCTTTTGCTATGCCCTGCATGGGAGAGAGGCCCTGAATACAGGGCTATCTCGTCTGTGGCACCCTTTATGTGAAATGCCCTCCCCAGGAAAGTTTATCTGATACCAAACGCACTGTCCTTTCAGTGCCAGGTAAATGATTATCTTAAAAGTGCATTCTGCCCTAGTCAAGACAAACGATAAGAAAGTCCTGCCTGCTGTTAGGACAGAACGCAAATCCAGCAGCAGTCACTCTTTCAAGGTTTCACATTCAGATGGGTGTTGCTCCAATTTTATGCAAGCAGGCAAAATCACCCCCTTTTCCAAGGCTGTCCCTTTTTCCAAGGAGGAGCAAAGGAATTTTACTCCACACCAAACCAGTTTCCCCATCGCCATCAGCAGCAGGAACAGCTACTCAACTGGGGAGAAGACTCTGGGGGACAGGTGTTCTCTCCCACATCACACACTGTTGCTACTGTCTTTAAAACATGAGTGTGGCACTTCGTAATACTTGTAGATACCAATTAGAATCCTGGTATTGAAGATCTGTCGCTGCAAAGGCAGCACCAGCAGCCTGTAAATCACGTTTTAATAGGGTGAATCATTTTGAGGACCATTATGGCCGATAAGCATGATAGCCTGTATTGTAAAATGCATACAATTTAGCAATGTTTTGTATAAAGGTAAAGGGACCCCTGACCGTTAGGTCCAGTCGCAAATGACTCTGGGGTTGCGGCGCTCATCTCGCTTTACTGGCCGAGGGAGCCGGCGTACAGCTTCCGGGTCATGTAGCCAGCATGACTAAGCCACTTCTGGCGAAACTAGAGCAGCACACAGAAACGCCATTTACCTTCCCGCCAGAGCAGTACCTATTTATCTACTTGCACTTTGACGTGCTTTCGAACTGCTAGTTTGGCAGGAGCTGGGACCAAGCAACGGGAGCTCACCCCATCACGAGGATTTGAACCGCCAACCTTCCGATCAGCAAGCGCTAGGCACTGTGGTTTAGACCACAGCACCACCCGCATCCCAATGTTTTGTATATGGATGCTTTATTGTGAAATACAGGACTTCAATGACTTATGAGTTACTGCTCTGTGATTTTAGAACTACTGTCCTCATACACCATCCAACGATTCTTATACGGAAGGGTGGTCTATACAGGGACCAAATGAAGATATGTCTACCCAGGTGGCTAGGGAAGGTAGTATAGTCACATGCCATGCTGTCACTCAACCAACTCTCTTCTGCTGCAGCGAAGAAAGCTGTCTGTAATTGTGATTACACTCACAAGTCAGCCTGCCATCCACATCTTCTAGACACAAAGTGGTATTCCAAGCCTTAACTTGTCAAGAGCCTGACACTTGAAAGCTTCAACAGAAGGGCGACATTTCGGAACATTTCACGCCAGCTTCAAATCAAATGCAACGAACAACACAACATTAGTATGAGAAGGGCACATCCACTTACAAGGAATCCAAACACAACTGTGCTAAAGAAACCGCCAATGAAGCCTTCCCAGGTCTTTTTGGGAGACAGCTAATCAGAGAGAGAAATGAAGAAGTTACAACAATTTTTGCATTTCTGTCCAAGCGAAACACACACACATAACATACAAGCAGAACTTAAATGCTGTTTAGACCTAGTATAATCAGTTGATGCTCCAGCCATCTTTCAAGAGCTGTACTACTTCTAGAGTAGCATGTGTAGATATGCATATATTATAACAGATAAGAATGCTCAGCCTTTACAAAAGTGCACCTCCATTTGCAATTATTTTTCAAATAAGGTAGTGGGATTGTGTCTGAGGGCAGCAGTGACTTCAAAGACACATTCAAATAGGAGCCTGTAAATTACTAATGCAGATTAAATGTGTCTATGACAAGACAACTGCTAGACCATTGTATTTTAATATTTTGTTGGAAGCTGCCCAGAGTGGCTGGGGAAACCCAGCCAGATGGGAGGGGTATAAATATATTATTATTGTTATTATTATTATTATTATTAATGCTACTGGGAACTAGGACCATGTTTTCCCAGAAGTCAAAATCTTTGGTTAAGAGTGCCAGAAATACAACTAATGCACTCTGATCACCAATAAAAGCCAACACTGTAGACCCATCCATAGTGCTACTTTTTTCCCTCTAACAGGTAAGAGGTCCTCTGACAAGTTAACGAAATATTGAAGTATAGAAAATAGCAAGAAATATAACAAAGAAAGCAATCTGTATTTGTACATAAGAAGAATATGAAGAATCCGAGAGCACAACTAGCAAGCTATACTGTAAAATTAGTCAAAATTATAGTTAGCCTAGTTGCTGGATGGAACAATCCCTTCCAAAATAACCATAATGTGAAGAAATGCATAATCAGGATATGCCACATCCTGCAGTTCCCCAGAAAAGACTTAAACTTCCACAGAGTAAATAGAAGCCAAACATGAGCCAAACCTATAAAAAGTTATTTGATTATTTACTGAACCAAATTTTGTACCTTAATTAACGGAGTTCTCCCAAAGAAGAATCCAAAGATATAAGCAGCAATATCATTGCAAACAACACTTGAGATAGGAACAAGAAACCTGAGTAGTAAAAAGAAAAAAAGTTTCATACTTTAAAGTCAACCCAGAGGCATTATTATGAACAGTAACTCTTTTGGGGGGGGGATCCTAGTCAACTTGCAAGGGCAAATTCTTAGGGCAGCAACAGCATTCTTTTTTAAAAATAATTTAAATGCAAATGTTTACAGAATGATCACTTTGAGATGGCTCTGCAATATGAGGAAACTGTACACTGTAAATAAATGCCAAACATTTTGAAAGTTGTGAAAAAATATGTCTGGAAAAGAGATGGACACAGAGCTCTAAAGAGACAAATGCTTCCTGTAAATGGAAGAGCTTTATGCCTCTGAAATTAAAATAAATCTAGACTATGCATCAGCAACCCCCCTCACCACAAATAATTAGATTCAAAACTTATGTTTGGGTCTCTTCTTGCAATAGGAGACCCACTTTCCACTTCAGTCATAGGCAACTACTAGACAACAGGAAAACAGAATGGGAATCAACTAACTGCCTGAATTTATTCAAAGGCTTGTGCTAACCAGTAGAACCATTGAACATCATTCTTTAAACTGCTGACACTCATTCCATATCACAAATTCCCTCAGTTTCAAAAGCAGTTTGCCACAGAGCTTGGAGGGTTGCTGCTGAACAACCAGAAGTCCCCTTTAGTTCACAGAACTAGTGTCACAATCGTTTGGATCGTGGTCCTTGCCCATTTGTAAGAAAGAGGGAAGCTTTTCCTGAACACAGGGCAATCTCACTCCTCGCCAGCAATGCAATTTACTCAGGATTTAACCATAAAGCTAATGAAATTTACTGAGACATTTGTATGACTTCTTGACGTATACCCATCCATACTCCTTATAGTTAATTCTGGCCTTTCATCATAATCCTAAAGGCTCTGGAAGAAAGTTTTGCAGTCACCCACAAGACCTCCAAGACAATGTATTTAGAACTGGCTCTTATTTTCTATGACCTACATTCAGCAGTCCTTAATGCTAGTTGAAAATTAGATTACAGTGGTGTGGACCAATATTTTAAGACTACTCAGAGGGTGAGGGTTTCAATTTTGAATTGAATTTTAACCATGCTTATTTTATTGTTTATTCCAGATATTTTAAGTCCTAGACAAGGCCTCATGGAATATCTGCAAACAAACTTGTGAAAAAGAAAACAATTACCAGACCTTAGAAACATACTATATACACAAATGAGACATATGTATAGATTTGCAAGAATTACTGTCCCCTTACCAGATCATGCCTTCAAACAGATTTTGGATGACAAGATGGGATTGTGTTACAATGATCAGCAAAGTGACATGAGTCCATGCGAACTGTTAAACAGTGCAATAACACAAGTTAGTGACACTACAACAGATCAATACATCTAAATAAAAATGGTAGTTTAGCTGAAGGAGTTGCACAGACATTCTAAGAAATTAGAGGTGTACACAAACAGTATCACAATCTAATTGTATTAATTTTGAAGACAAGAAAGTTATAAAAAGAGATTTCTATTAAAACTCCTATAATTTTTCCATTTGGGAATTTAAATACTTTTAACCATGTATCTTAATGGGAATGAGGAAGAACAAAGGTGGAAAATAATAGGATAGTCTGCATATACATATAAGACAATTTAGAATTAGAACATGAAAGATATTAGTGGCAAAGTTATGGTGATGACATGCAATATAATGATGAAAAATTCTCCAGACAGAAGTTAGTTCCTACAAGTTACTGATGAACACAAAGGATCAAAATGACACTACCTGCAGACGTACTAAAGAAGAAGAATCCCTTCTTATAAACAAACTGTGATTTGCCATGTGGCAACTCTACAGAGGTTTCATACAATTAAATTACCATTTCAAATGTAGCCAATAATTGGTAGGCTACTAGGGACTAAATGTTGAGGTCTGGTTCAAATATGAATCCCACTGACTAATATTCCCCATATGACTATTCTGACACTTGCATATGTGTACTATGATGTGTGCTTTTTGTGTGTGCTAAGTAGATACTTTCAATTTACATTTACATTCAGCATGGATGCTATACATTTCGAAACTTCTAAAGTCTCTTGTTCTGATCTGCGATGAAGAGTTGTTTTAGCTGTATACACATTTATACTGTACATATTTGACTATGGACAAAGTAGTAGTGCACACTTTTGTAGATCTACATTTTTGTGTTTTTATCACTCAGGACAATTGCAAGCACATCTGCAACCAATCCACAAAGCAGTACTATGTAGAGGCATTCAAAAACACATGTTGGATTAAAGTGCAACCACAGAAAAATGCAAAATACTGTTAGCCTTGAGGTAAGTCAATAATTTTAAAATAATTCTTGGTTTCTTACTGTTAACTTAGGCAGAGGTGAGAACGTAAAGGTTAAAGGTTTAATGTGCACTAAAAAAAATTCTTTATGTTCATGCTGAAGATTTTGAATACCCCAACAGTTTTGCTGGCTGGTTGGTATAGAAAATAATAAAACTCACTTTTTCCAAAGTGTATTGAATTAAGCCTTATAGCAATAGTCTTCAACAAAGAACCCATAAATTACACATTGAGCTGCTTTCAACCCCAGTAGGCCACATGCACAACCTGAAATGAGCCTAAGCAAAACACAAACTTGTGTTTGCACCCTGTCCTATTCCCGCACAACTAGGAAGAGGGGATTCACAAACTTCTACTGCTACTTTTGGTTAACCACAGCTAACTATGTCTTCCGGAGCCAGAACATGGTTAATATATAACTATGGTTACTTCAAACCATCATTTCAGAAGCTAAACATGTCAACACAGTCATTGACAAAGGTATCACTTCCATATCTCAAATCCAGATTTGTATTAACAGTGCAGGTTAATAACTTGTATTCATAAGGCTTTAAAATTATTTTGGACATTAAACTTCAAAAACATCAAAAAGCAAGTGATTTAATACTGCTAATTGTTTTGACAACAAATTTAGCAGCTAAAGGATTGATACGCACCATGTAAAATTGCAGGCGATAGTGCCTCTTCACCAAGCTCAATACAAACAAACAGAAACCTATGCAAAAAAAAAAAAACAGAAAACAGGTGCATGTTTTCCAACCTTTCAGTGAACAGAAGCTAGCCGGTTGCATTGTTGGGCTTGCACCCTCCACTTCGGTTTTCAATTGTATCAGTCTTAACCTCCATACTATAACTGTAAATACTACTGTTTTCTTTAGAGATTAACATTTTTTCCATTGTACCTCCTGATTATAGGGCCAATTTAAGCAGTATGTTGAACAAGATTGTCCAGATTCTTATATACAGTGGTACCTCTAGTTGCGGACTTAATCCGTGTTGGGGTGCCGTTCACACCCCGATAAGTCCACAACTAGAGCACCTCTTCCACGCATGTGCACGGCGCAATTGAGCGCTTCTGTGCATGCACAAAGCACACTGATTGCTTCTGCGCATGCGCGCATAGCAAACCCGAAGTAAACAGTTTACTTCCAGGTTTGCCACGTTCGTAAGCTGAAAGTCCGTAACAAGAGCGGAACACAACTAGAGGTACCACTGTATTGTAAGGAAACTGATGGCAAGGACTTCCACTGTTCATTTCAACTGTAAGCATAGTTTTTGTACTCAGAAGCCAAATATTTAAAATTATAATTGCAGGTGAGTCTTTAATGACTGATTTGGAGAGGGGAGAAAACCTATTTATAGATTGCCTTTCAACAGAAGCCCCAAGGCACTTAAAACTCAACATGCAACCTCCCAACAAAGACAATATGAACAGCTAAAAGCCTGAAAAAATCACCCTAGGAGCTGAATGTTCCAACTGCCAAATGCCTAATGGATAGGAGTACCTTGAATGCTCTCTTAAAAAGCAGTGGAAGCCTGGCAGGGTTCTCTTAGGAGCATGCTCCAATAATTGTGAGTACTACCCCTGAGAACATGTATATATTATGCATTATTACCAATCTGACTTCCTGCACACAAGCAGGGTGTGAGGCTTCTTACTAAGGTTGGGTCAATTTCAGTTTCTTATTTTTCAAGTCTTAAATTCAGTTGGCCATATCTCTGCATCAATTTGTAATTTTTTAAATAAATCTTTATTTCCCCTAACATAATGTGTTTTTTTATGTTATTTCACTAATATATCCATTTTAATTCACACATTTCTCTAATAGTGTATTTTGTGTATTTATTTATTTATTTGCTTGGAGAACCGCAGGACAGAATTCAGAAAACTGTGCGTTTTGAACGATAGCTGTGTTTTGCTTTTTATACTGTTTTGGGAGGGACCCAGGTGGCGCTGTGGGTTAAACCACAGAGTCTAGGGCTTGCTGATCAGAAGGTCGGTGGTTCGAATCCCTGCAATGGGGTGAGCTCCCGTTGCTCGGTCCCAGCTCCTGCCCACCTAGCAGTTCGAAAGCACATGCTTGTAGATAGTGCAAGTAGATAAATAGGGATCGCTCCGGCAGGAAGGGAAACGGCGTTTCCATGCGCAGCTCTGGTTCACCAGAAGCAGCTTTGTCATGCTGTCTGCAGACAAATGCCGGCTCCCTCGGCCTATAGAGCGAGATGAGCGCTGCAACCCCAGAGTCGGACACGACTGGACCTGATGGTCAGGGGCCCCTTTACCTTTACCTTTACTGTTTTGGGAAGTACCAATTAAGAAAGTTCACATTAAAATGTGAACCATAACTAATATTTACCCTGCCCTGAGTTATTGCTGTATATAATAAGGTCTGCATCCAACAGAGCATTTTTCATACTCGATAGCTTTCAAGGAACACTGATGCACGGTTATTTGACAAAAGCAAAAAAGATGGCTGGTAACCTCCAAGCACAAATTTCAAAATTTGGGCATAAGACACATGTACTCAGTCTGGTGCCTGCCTTTATTAAAAATGCAATACCAATGAGATAATCATTATATGCCCCCCCTTGTGTTTTACAACAAATTATTAGATTAGGCAGCACCACTCCCCTGATAATCTCATCTACATGTAGGTTTTAAAAGCCTCAGCAATTGTTTCACAGTTGTGAAAATCCTTTCCCTGGACAACAACATCTAGAGGATTTTCTGGAAGTGTTATTTGGTTTACATAAAGTATGGCCCAACCTCAGTATTGTATAATCAACCAATAAAAAACAGCTTCTTATCCAAGAGCCACAAGACTGGGACTGATGGAGCTGTAGTCTGCGACACCTGGCGAGCATGTTGGAATGTCTTGACCTAGAACTTTCATGGCCCACCAACACATAGTGTGTTTTCAAAGCAAGAATACACACTTTGGATTGCTAAAGAGTTGCAATAAAATTAGGTGTTAAGTGATACTAATTATGCATTCTTGGATTGCTAAAGAGTTGGATTGCTAAAGAGTGGCAATAAAATTAGGTGTTAAGTGATACTAATTATGCATTCTTGCTTAACAAGTGCCTTGCAGGATTGGATCAAGATCAGGCCACTCGAATGTCCATTCCCAAACTTATCCAACACTGAAGCTATTCATTAAAAATAATTCTGGAGCTATGACATGGGAGATTACTGCCAAAATGCCTTTACCAAGTTACTCAGTGTTTACTGCAACCCATGAGTATGGTTTTCAAAGGTTGCATATAGTTAATTCTGTAATTTCTGTGTGCGCGCTCTCTTTGTCTAATAGCACAGAAAGGGAGAACACTGGAATCTGACATCAAGTAATAAATAACTGCAATGGCAACTAACAAGTTGGACCAAGTTACCTGCCAGATAAAGTGTAAAAGATATAAACCGGTGATAGCGAATTAGGAACTGAAGTTGCTCTCTTCTTTGAACAAATGTGGCAAAGTAATCTGCTACAGTCTCTCCATAAAAGAAGTAGTTCACACACAGCAAGAAATACCTGCAACATATAAAGCAACTTGAGATACTTTCTAAGAAGGGAGACCCCTTTTTTCTCTCTTCATACCGTTCTATATCTTTAAAGATGAAAATATCAAAGTAAGAAAACTAACTTTTTGCATACTTTGAAGTCTTCCAATGGAAGCAAGCATATACAACATGATTTGGAGGGGTATTTTGCAGGGGATACCAAAAAAAGTAATCGTTTAAAATTGGTACATTTCTTTTAACTGCGTCCATTATTGAAGGATTTGATGTCTCACTTACCCGTGTTTCTCACATTTTAAGACATGTCTTATATTTATTTTTACTCAAGAAAATAAGCCTATGGCTTATTTTCGGGGGGTGTCTTATTTTATTTCTTTTACTAACCGGTAAGTTGCTGCTGCTGCTCAAGCACCGACAAAGCGCCCAGCAGCGTGCGCCGCATGGAGCCCCGAGCCAGCGGGACCCGCTGAAGCGCCGACAAAGCTCCCGGCAGCGCTGCGCAGAGCGCCCTGAGCCGCAGGAGGAGCACCGTGGCTCTCGGCCTCTCCGCCGTCCCGTTCCTGTTTCCGCCGCAGGCGCCGCCTCCTCCTGCTCCCTCCCGGGGCGTCCCAGGCTTCGCCCGCTCGGCAGTGCTCCATGCAAAGCCAGGGGCGAGCGCAATTCCACCAGGAGGTTCCTCCGCGGCACCCGTAGAGACCATAGAGGAAAGGCGCGCGGCAGACACACCACTTCCGACTTCCGTTACCCTCACCCACTCCTGCTGCGGCTCGGGGCGCTCTGCGCAGCGCTGCCGGGAGCTTTGTCGGCACTTCAGTGGGTCCCGTGCCAAGGGGAAAGGAAGGGAGGAGGGGAGAGAGAGCGGGCAGAAAGGGAGGAGGGGAATAATCGCTGACGCTACACGGCGAAAGAGAAAGGCAAGTTATGGCTCCAGGTGGAGCGACTGTCCCGAGATAATTGGAAAACAATCCTGCACTGTGTGAGCGTTTCTGCAGACCACGAGGCGCTGCTTGGCCCTTCCAGTTTGCTGCTGCTGCACGCCACAAACAGCGGAGGGTGAAAGGAGCAGCGCCGGGTAGCCAGAGTAACCTCCACAACCCCACAGCCACAACGTTTCCCAGCACAGGATGATTGAGGCTTTGTCGGCGCTTCAGCTGGGTCCCGCTGGCTCGGGGCTCCACACGGCGCGCGCTGCTGGGTATTTTGGCGAGGTCCTCCAGAACTGCACTTACGGTAGCACTACGGCTTATTTTCGGGGTATGTCTTATATTTTTTCAAAGCATGAAAATCGTGCCATGGCTTATTTTATAGGGACGCCTTAAAATATGAGAAACACGGTATTTTAATTCAAGTATAGAAGTG
This sequence comes from Zootoca vivipara, assembly GCF_965207765.1. NCBI lineage: Eukaryota > Metazoa > Chordata > Lepidosauria > Squamata > Lacertidae > Zootoca > Zootoca vivipara. Next base: position 61,777,446 of record NC_142583.1, read on the forward strand.
AAGCACCACAAAGCCAGCAGTTAGAAGCAGTCAGTAAATCCTCAGCCTGCGCTTCCACTAGAACAGGGGTCAGCAAACTTTTTCAGCAGGGGGCCGGGTCCACTGTCCCTCAGACCTTGTGGGGGGCCGGACTATATTTTGGGAAAAAATATGAACGAATTCCTATGCCCCACAAATAACCCAGAGATGCAATTTAAATAAAAGGACACATTCTATTCATGTAAAAACATGCTGATTCCTGGACCGTCCGCGGGCCCGATTTAGAAGGCAATTGGGCCACATCCGGCACCCAGGCCTTAGTTTGGGGACCCCTGCACTAGAAAGTCATCCCTATGGATGTAATGGGGAAAGGATGGAAACAGCTAGAGCCGAAATTTCCAGTTGTTACTTACCAGCTCAGTGTTCGAAACCACGGCAACTCATAAGAACGATAGACTCTGTAACCTATAGTGATGATCTCATGGAAACACTTTACTTGTATGCTCATGACCTGAAATTAAGGTAAAAGGTGAATGAGATTCCATTTTTTAATACAGGATAGAAATGCATCATATTCACATGCTGGTATTCCTAGATAATTGGAACTGGAAACTGATCTTAGGTGAGTCAAAGTATTTTGATATGGCATAGCTCATTTCATAGATGCCTTTAGCAGGCTCATAGGCACTCCAGAAATTGAGTGCACAGGCTTCCTGATTCATACAACATCAAGGGAAACTCTCAACGCACATTACGTTGTGTATAAAGGCCTGTGTTCAATATTGCTCCAAATGGGGAAGAACAGAGAAAGACAAGAATTTACTTGGCATTTCAGATTTCAACTACAGTACAAGTTTCTAGCTTCTATATCTCAATTGGAACCGCAAGTAGTGCTGGATTATAAAAGCAAAGGAGACTTTCAGTCTATGTGGCTATGCTACTCAATTAGCCTGGGTTTCAGAATGGACAAATCGAGAAAAGGCAGGCTGAAGTGATTAACAAATTGGTTTTCATTTACGCTGGCTAAAACAAAGCAAATAAATTTTAAAAGTTCAGGAAACTTACAAGAAGCATCAGCATAAATGATCCCATATAAATAACCAGCGAAAAAACTGTAATCATAGCTAAAGTTAAAATCCCACGAATCCACCAATTCTTCCATCTGCAAAAGAAAAAAATCCATAATGTTACAACTGCCTGCCACTTCATAACAAGAGAAACAAAGTTAAGTATTAAGCTACATTAACACTCAGCAACTGAGCAAAGGAATACTGATGAGTCTAAATGTAACTTTTTCATGCTTGAAACCAAATGCAATGTCCAGGTCAGAACAGCACTGACAATGGGATCTGTTTAATTAGAAATAAATCCGACTAGGTTCAATGAGGCATACTTCAAATTAAGCATGCATATGAGTTAATACTTTTGGCTTGTTTGGCAGAATGGATTTTGTAAGATACCCAAGTGAAAGACTAAGATTTACTTAAAATATTTATCACCGTCCCTTTCTTTGGGGGTTTTCAGGCTGGGAACATCACTAAAATGTTATAAACAATAAAAACAGTATTTTTTAAAGTATCTTTAGTTATTTTTTTAGGGCTACACCCTCACAAAGCACAGAACTCCCTTTCATCTGCCCTCTTAATGGCCCATCACCATTCATTTGTTTCCTTTAATGGTCCACCCCTCAGGCAATCACCTCAGAAGCTAGCCTGACATATTATAACATTTGCTAGGATTATAGGTATTAAAAGACTGGCACCTATAAACTCATAACACTAGGAAGAGATACAGTAATGAGATAAAAACAATGGACCATTTTTTAGAATAATTGTCTCCATTCAAATGGCTCCCTGAATGCATCTCTAAGCAACTAATTCCAAGAACAAAGCTTTAGCTTGCATACAACCTGATTAATTTATTTTACAGTAATATTTTCAGTTTTATTTTTCCATACCTGGAAGACAAGCCAGAAAGGGCCTTCTTAAAAATTTCTGGAGTGCGGTCTGTTGGTGGAACAACTTCAGGAATGTCTGAATCAGTCCTGAGGTCTAGCTCCGCAAATCTATCTTCTCCATCTACATCCTAAAACAAAGCACATGGTGCAAATATACTTAAGAAACTAAAAACACACATACACCAGTATATTTTTTCAACATTAAATGTCCTGTAATATAGAAATTTATTATAATTTATTATTATTCCATTATTTGAAATCAGTGGCAAAGCATGATTTCATGAGAAGTCAAATGCTAGAAATTTTCAACATTGTGAACAAAATTATCTTTGCAGATAAACTGTACAGCTTTTCAAAAACAAATAAGAAAGCTGTTTTTAAAAAAATTATGGAAAGCAAGATCCCGCCAAACTCAATGTGCTTGAACACTGGAAGAAGTCATCACCTCCCACACAGCAATAGATTTAACAAATTTACCTTTACTCCCTATCCTTATTTGAGCTGACAAGGTATCAATGTGAGAACACAGAAAAGAGAACATTTTGGTCAGCTTTTTTGAGGCATGCATCATACTCAGTAGTCCGGTATATTTGTATTAACAATTTATGGTCAAAATAATCCACATCCTCCTTTCCTATTTTGACTCTTTTAATTTTGTTAGTAAGGTAAAGGTAAAGGGACCCCTGACCATTAGGTCCAGTCGTGACCGACTCTGGGGTTGCGCGCTCATCTCGCATTATTGGCCGAGGGAACCGGCGTATAGCTTCCAGGTCATGTGGCCAGCATGACAAAGCCGCTTCTGGCAAACCAGAGCAGCACATGGAAACGCCGTTTACCTTCCCGCTGTAGCGGTTCCTAATTATCTACTTGCATTTTGACATGCTTTCGAACTGCTAGGTGGGCAGGAGCTGGGACCAAGCAACGGGAGCTCACCCCGTCACAGGGATTCGAACCGCTGACCTTCTGATCAGCAAGCCCTAGGCTCAGTGGTTTAACCACAGCGCCACCTGGGTCCCAGTTAATTTTTGTTACGGTAGTATGTTACTTTAATTGTATTGTTCAAAACAGCAATTAATTAAAAAACCTGTATAATAGTAATAGTAGTAGTAGTAGTAGTAGTAGTAGTAGACAGGATGGAAATTATACCTGTACTCATACTTTACAGGGGTGGGGGAAATGTTCTTGACTGGACACCAATAAATTTGATGCTGGTGCCTAAGAATGTGAGATGTTTTCCATCCTTGGCTCTTTCTGCTTTCACTGCCGTATCATTTACCAAAGATAAATAGGAATTAATTTCATTACGCATGAACACTGTATCTTATGACTGCCAATCAGAGCACAGTATGAATAGTCATTCTGAAAGACTTACAGTAGTGTCAGCTAAAAAAAGGAAGAGGAAATCCAAATCTGCTGGGAGAAGTTTAATAGGAATCACAAGATTTTAAGGATAGTTATCAGCAGAGAGAAATTTGTTGTAAACTAAAACAGGTAAGGGAGAGAAGAGGTTTTTCTTCTTAACAAGAAAATGGGCAGTATTTTTCTTCTCCTATTTTCAGTATAAAGATAAAGGTAAAGGAACCCCTGACCATTAAGTCCAGTTGCGGACAACTCTGGGGTTGCGGCGCTCATCTCGCTCTATAGGCCAAGGGAGCCGGTGTGTGTCCACAAACAGCTTCCGGGTCATGTGGCCAGCATGACTAAGCCGCTTCTGGCGAACCAGAGCAGCACATGGAAATGCTGTTTACCTTCCCGCCGGAGCAGTACCTATTTATCTACTTGCACTTGACGTGCTTTCGAACTGCTAGGTTGGCGGGAGCAGGGTCCGAGCAACAGGAGCTCACCCCATCGCAGGGATTTGAACCGCCGACCTTCTGATCGCCAAGCCCTAGGGCTCTGTGGTTTAGACCACAGTGCCACCTGCGTCAGTATAGACTTCAACTAAACTTTGGCAGGCTGGAGCCTGCAGGTTGAAGCCCGCTTAAGGGCAGCACTAAGGATAGGGACTTGTCCCCAGCCCACAAGGCTATCTAGTGACAGTGGGGCACCCAAGGGGCAAAATCATTAAGGGTTATACAGGCAACTCCCCACTTATGTGGGGGCACCTTCTGGCCCTGTGTGCATAAGTTAAATAGAGCAAAGTGGGGAACACCCACCAAACACCCTTTAAATGCCGTCTCTGCCCCTCTCACTTCAATGCATTCCAAAAATACTGTATCAAAAAATATCCACAACTAAAATTGAAGCTCAGGGGTCAGCAGGAAGATGTGCAGGAAAGCAGCAGCTGCTGCTGCTGCACTACCCCACACATCAGCTGTTTGGCAGGGTGGCTGAGCAGCCTAAACAAAACTTCCTCTGCCCTTACAGACATCCTCTTTGGGCTGGGGGGGGGGTCTCCTCACAGCCCACAAGGATGCCTGTACTGTAAATATGTAAAGCTCAAATGCAATTCTGTTAAACAAAGAGACGCTCATTTTCACAAGAGTTGGAAGCAATTTAAAAGAGGCAGCATTGTTTACAGTGTTTAGACATCCTAGAGTTGGGGGGGGGGGGTTGGTAACTCATTTCTTCCGTTTCTGAATTGCAGGTTGAAGAGACAGTTTCTGAGCCCAAATCATTAAAACTTAATTCTATTTACTATAATATTGATGACTACTGCTTTTACCTCCCCTCTTCCTTCCCTCCATTTTCTCAACTGTGGGCAAAACAACAGAGTAGACCCACTGAAATTAATGAAACATGACTAAGTTAGGCCCATATATTTCAATGGGACGACTTTGAGAAAAACCCAAGGTATGCCTGATATATTTAGAGTGCAGCAGCCTGCTGCTCCATCTTTAACATTGGGCATAGAAGAGATTTGTACCTTAAAATTTAAGAATTGTTGGAAACTCAATAATTTTATATGACAAGTTACACATAATGCTTTCCACAAGCTTAATAATAAAGTATTGAAAATAAATATTGTATATATAATTTCAGTTTTCCCATCCTTTCTGGTTTTGTCCATGAGAGAGGGGGCTGCACAAAAAACATCCTCCACCCTGATTTCAACATTTCCAAAATGTTTATGTTTTTAGCCTGGCATTTTTTTTAAAAAAAAAGAATACCATTCTCACATTACTGCAATTCTTCTCTCCTTCCACAGGGTAAATACCTTTCCATGAAAAAGAATCGGACATTTTATGAATTGTCAATCTCTGCAGGAAAAGGACAGATTCCCAGTCCTACTACATACCGGTAGTACCGGTAGTTACCCATTCAAGCTTTTCCAGAATGGAAGTTAAGTCTTTATAGTCCCCAAAATGAGAAAAGTGAAGAGCTGAAACCCTGGCAATTTTAAGTCAGAATGTTTCATCCCAAGAAGGCATCCAACCTGAAACAGCCTCAGAACTAGGCCATCAAAGTAGTGTACAATGCACTTAAAGTGCAGACATATGACAATCCTGAAAACTACAGCTTGGTACTCCGTATAACTTTGGATATGAGGAATTAGTAGTCTCTCTCTTGAAAAGACTATACCTAAAATCCACAATGTTTTTTAAATGTCCTAATATGTCACGAAGAGTTGGACACGACTAAACGACTAAACAACAACAAAATATGTGACAAAGACAACAGACCTTCTCACAGAACACTTGCATGGCTACAGAAAACCAAACCATTTGCTGCGATTTCAGCAGCTAAATCAAATCCAACCAATAATCTGTGAAACATTTTAGTAATATTATTGTTCAAATAATGAATGAGAACTTTTAGTTTGAGCTTCTGCTTGATTATTTTAGACTGAATTTTTTGAGGTCACAATGCTATCTTAGCTGTTTGCTTTCTATTTTTTTCCTTGTACCACAGCATACCTCTAGCTTCCAGATGCATCACAAAGCCAGAAACTGGAAGTTTGGATTCTGAAAGCAACTGCCCTAGTTTAAAGTTCCAAGTATTTACTTATTCCAGAGGGGTAGCCTGTGGCTCCTTCAAGACTAACAAATATATTGTTACATAAGCCCACTTCATGAAATGTTCATATATCTCAACTGAAATATAGTCCGCTTAAGCTTATGCCATAATACATCTGTTAGTGTCACAACTAAGTAATTTCCTAGTTTATTCCAGGGTTCTAGTTATGCCAATCTCAAGAACAGTTAGCTGTGATACAGCCCAATGCTATGAATATTTACTCAAAGTGAAGCCTCAGTGTGTTCAGCTAGGTTTACAAATAAGGAAAGCAGGTACAGGGTTGAAACTTGAACTACTCTATGACTTTGATAATTCTAGAAAGCTGGAAGGTTTAAGGTTTAAGGCAGGCATAGGCAAACTCAGCCCTCCAGATGTGTTGGGACTACAACTCCCATCATCCCTGACTACTGGTCCTTTTAGCTAGGGATGATGGGAGTTGTAGTCCCAAAACATCTGGAGGGCCAAGTTTGCCTATGCCTGGGCATAGAAGGAGAACCTGACATAAGGTTCTCCTTCAACAGCCAGTAAAGTACTATTAAAAAGTATGGCTATTAAAAAGAAAGAGAGAGAGAAACAGAAATAAGAGTGCAAAGTAATACTTCTAAAGCAGTTTTAAGCATGAAAGGATTCAAATGTCTGACAAAATAATTGGCTGCATGAGTATTTTAATCATTTTGGTCCATTTTCCCATACTTGTTTTAACATAAATCAGTACAAAAAGCTTGGACACATTATGGCCAATAATCTGTTCCCAGAGCACATCATAATCATACACTATTACTTATTTCCTGTACAAAACCTATGAAACTTCAGTAAACAGACTAGATTTATGCTTAAGATCAAATTCATATTCCAATTAGAAGTTTAGAAAACTATAAGGCACTTTTCATTTTTATAGAGAAATTTGGTAGTAGTACACCTAATAGTACGAGCCAGAAAGTCCCTAGTTCAAATCTCACCTGAGGCACAAACTCACTAGGTAGACTTGAGCAAACTACTATTCTTTATCACCTCAAGTCCTCATCTGCAAAATGCAGCTAACACTAGCCTATTTTAAAGGGCTGCTATATGGAAAGGTAGCATACAAATAAAATGACTGATGAATGCATGTGAAATGCTTTGAACACTAAGGGTGACAGCCAACTGTGCCCATCTGTGAGTGGAACTGACTGCAGGGGGAAGGGGAGGAAGTGAAAATCACCTCACATAATGTTGCATGTCACTCCATGTGCGCTGTATAAATTGTTAGTATTATTAGTTTAAGCTTTCCATGCAATATGGCTTACTTGCATGAGTCATCTGGATTTCTTACCCTGCAGAGGAGGCACTTTTAGCATGGTACATTTTGCTCACTTGTGCCTGATGCTGTGGCACCCTGCAGTATAGTATGTGGCAGAATGCAAAATAATATGTTAGGAATGCAAAATAATATGTGTGCAGAGCCCTGTTTTTGTGCTGTGCCACCATTTTTCTTGCCTCTGCTGTTCTCAGCCCCTTCGCCTTTCCCTCACTTGCGTCACAACCTGATGGAAGGTGGAGTCCAAGACATGTGGAGGGCACTAGTTTGGGGAGGGCTGCCTTATTTTATGTCCCATTGCTCCTCCATAAGCTGCCACTGTTCATGGAACACTCTCCGCAGGGAGGCTCGCCTGGTGCCATCGTTTTATATATTTAGGCACCAGGCAAATTTTTTATAACCAGGCCTTTAACAATTAGTCTGAGGATGATTAAAAGAGTCGCTGATCGGGGCAGAGAGCATGTTGTGTGACTAAAGCTCCAGATTTAACTCCCAGCCCTACTGCTTCCAAGAATTTGAAGAGTTGCACACTGCCAGGCTCATGGGTTTAAGATAACTTATTTATGGGGGGGGGGAAGCAAGGCACTGCAATAGATTATAATAAGTAGCAGGTAAATATTTTGTTTGTCTTTCCTTCACACAAACTGGAATGGTAAGCCCTTCTAAGTACAGTACAAATTGTACCTCCACATCTACCGGTAACACTGTCACAATTTTAGAGTTGGGCAGCAACATTTAGCTTTTTTATTCTGTTGGGATGTCATTTGTTAGCTGCTTGCTCATTAAACAAGGGATTCCTAGCAGTCAATGGCAAACCCAGTAGCCCAGCAAAGCTTGACTTGCCAAGCACCTGCTATAACTGCAAGCATCATCAAACAGTAGTAATGGTCACTGTCCAGGACAACATTGTTCGCTACTACCATGCTGTTTTAACTGCTCAGCTGCAAATTTCTCCTTCCCAGGCACACAGGATTGCTCACTAATTTGTTTTTGTAATTAGATCAAACATTACAACATGTTGTTTAACAACATACATTACCCTCTGATCTCTAGAGCCACAACTACACCAGAGCATTGCATAGAATTGTAAAGTTGGAAGGGACCCAGAGGGTCATCTAGTACAACCCCCTGCAATGCAAGAATCTCAACATCCATGACAGACGGCCACCAAACCTCTGCTTAAAACCCTCCAATGAAGGCAAGTCCACCACCTTCTGAAGGACTCCATTCCACTGTAGAACAGCTCTTAGCTGTAGTACAACAATTGGGGGGGGGGGCATAGCTAGCAACTCCGACTGAAAATGGATCAGGTGAAATGGTTCCAGCTGCTGCAACCTAAATGCTCACAGTATATCTCTCCCCACTGCCACACCAAGTCAGCACAACAGAAGGGACCAGCCCTGACCCTGAGCATCATAGTCCCTTGTCCTACCCTGCTGGGGGCTGGCTGCAACTCCATAGTAATTCTGGAGGAAGGCACTCTGCACATGCTCAAATACAGGGCATGCTTTTCAATTCTGAGGGAGTACTGGCCCACCTCCTGACACACCAAGGCTACATTCCTCCATATCCCCCACCCCTACCCCTACCCCTGGTGGCCAGAAGCTCCTGGCCTGGGCAAGGCTACCCTCACTCAACAGAGGTCTTAGCAGGTAGTTCATCCATGTGAGCCCCTCAGAGGGACCTTTAAGTGGCAGCAAGAAAGAGAAGCAGGGAGAAACCAGACCATTGTAAAAGGAGGCACTGGTGACAACAAGGTTGGCAGCTTCCACTATAATAATTTAATAATAATAATAATATATTATTTACACCCCACCCATCTGGCTGCGTTTCCACCCAGGAATTCCCTTCCAGGAAATCCCTTCCACTAGGAATCCCTTGTTTAATGAGCAAGCTGCTAACAAATGACATCTCAACAGAATGAAAAAGCTAAGTGTTGCTGCTCAACTCTAAAATTGTGACAGTGTCAGATGTGGAGGTACAATTTGTACTGAGAAGGGCTTACCACTGGGTTTCCCCAGCCACTAGGGCACCCACAGCTCCTTTTCTTCTTCTGCCACACATAAAAAGTGCCTGTGGTGCTCATAGACTTTAAAACATTAAGACCGATGATTCCATTGGTTACATGTCGGGATTTCTCCCGGATGCTTTTGATTGATTTTTAATGTCGTTATCCTTGCCTGCGGTGGTGAAAGCCCACAGGAAGAAACCCAGGATTTTAAAGTGCACTAACAGCGTGTTTTTCACAACCCTACCTAAAGGCAGGAGCAAAGGCCAGAAGCTCACGCTCCTTCTAACTCAAGCTATATTTTGTTGTTGTTTTTAAAACTACTCCAAGAAGCAATTCTTGACGGTTGGGAGACTCTACAGAACAACTTTCAACAGGCGTTTGAACTAGGAGAAATTAGCACCCCCTTCAAATAAGCATACAAGATTCTCGCTTAGTTCATGGAAGATGGCAAAAATGCAGTAATAAAGAGGCTGGCCAGTTTACTGCAGTTACTCAACATGTCTAGTTATCTCAAGCAGCAGATTTGATGGCAAGCCTATTAGCTTGTTAGCTTGGCTATACCACTTCAGATTGCAGGTCAAGATTCACATGACTGAATACTCCATTTAAAAAAAAAAAGGCACTGCACATAAGGCAACAGGAGATGCACCAAAGGATCAGGGATTGCCAGCCCAGTGTTACAGAGATTATGGCGCCAATGAAGGACTTCTTTGCTGGCCCCAGGATGCAGTGTGCTCTTTCCAACATCAGGCATGCATGCAAACAAGTTTACACTAAAGTTAACACACAGTTACCATAAGGTTTTGTTTATGGTGGATGAAGGTTCTTGTGTTGGAGAGTGGTGGGTAACATCAAACAGGGGTCGCCAACCTTTTTTGACCAGCAGTCAAAAAGTGGTGCAGGCAGTGGTCAGAAAATGGCTGCCATGACAGGCATGGCATAATACAAAATTCGAGAGAGTATAGTCATTGCTACTTCTCTCCACCACCACCACCACCACCCCTGCCCCATGGACCTGGGACTGCAGAGCTGAAAGGCAGGATACTCTGCCTTCTGTCATCAGGTATGAGACCAAGAGCCATGAGGAAGCTGCTCCTTATGCATCCCAAGAAAATCATTATGGCAAGGAGCAGACCATCTTGGCCCTATTCACTGGCCAGAAACAGAACAGCTACAGGGAACCTCTATTCACCCCACCCCCTGAAAGAACACTCTGCTCCAACTGTCAGTTGCCCTGGAGATGTAGGAAAAAAGCAAGGGGAAAGGCAACTCCAGCCCCATCCTTCAACCAAAGAACCAAGAGCAAGCTACTGCTATTCAAGCAAGACCACCAGTAAGGGAAGATCAGCCCAATACAGGAAGATCAGCCTGACTGATACCATTTTGTTTCATCTTCAAAGAAGTGATCTTATTCTACCTTCTCCCTCCAGTCCCCTTCTCTTGTATGCCTTCTGTTTTAAGTTTATGAGCTTGAAAACAGGATCCATTTCTCTCTCTCTTTATTCCATCACTTCTTGAAGTTAGAAAGTTTGAAAAACTGGCCTGCCTGCTTGCTCAGGTGTATTCAGCAGCCTAAAACAATTGACTTTACTGACAATACCACTACAAAAATTGTACCCTAATAACGCACTCTTTGGACTCTAAATCATATCAAAAGGCAAAATGAAACAATAGTTCCCAAACACACCTTTCATTTCCAAGTTCTGCTAGAATTTAAAAGGCAAAAAAACCAGGGCTCACCCATTTCCATTTCTTTCCTAGCATTAAAAGAATGGTGCATTTTTGGCAAAGCATACATACACAGTCTAGACATATTTAAAATCTTGGCATTGTTATTTCATTAAGATGCCTCTATTATGCTTGATATAGTGTCAGCTTTAATATTCAGTCATAGGAATGACATATACTTCTAAAAGCCTAAGGTTCAGTATTTAAAATCGCATACATGTAAGGCAGAAACACAACTGCTAATGAATTGTTTCATCCCGTCTGCCTAAGGGCTAATAGGCACAAAACCAATGCACAGATATCCATGAAAAGGGGGTTTGTTTGTTTTTAGCGAAGAACAGCAGCTTCTCCTCTTGAAATATTATATCTGAGCCCAGAGTCAATTGTCTGTCAGTTACAAAACCATAAATACGGTATATAAGCTGACAGGGGTGTCGAAACAAGCTAACAAGAACAAATTCAGCAGTTTATTTTTTACTTCCTTCCAATGCACAGGGTCAATGTACGATATTAGTGAACCGGCTGTTTACATCCTATAGCTAGTGAAAACGTAGAACAAGGGGAGGAGTGATGCAAAGAACAACCTTCTGCACAGAGTGCAAACTGCAGGTAGAGAGAACGGCCTCTTACCGCAGAACTGGAACAGTGCACAATATCCACATTTTTAAGCTTTACCAATTCACCTTGGATACTCTCAACCTTGTTAAGAAATGAAGATATTAAAAATGCAGAGGTGTGGGGAAGGGAGGATGACTTTCATTTTCCCACACCTTCACCGCAGGATAAAGGACGGTCAAGTGTCACTGACACGGAAGAGTGACTTCCTAAGAGAGAGGTGAAGAAAGCAAACACCTGCCCCAAATTTCATTACTCAAGCATATCCCCAGAGGTGAAATGATAACTGAGTGAAAGAGGAGCCAGCAAAGAAGAATCTCCCTTTCAAATCTTAATCCTCCTTGGGGAACAAGAACTGCTTACATCATACCCCAAGCAGAAAGGGTGGTGGAATCTGCTCGGAGGAAATGGTATGCGAAGTATCCTCCTCGGAAACTGAAAGAGCTCACACCTTCCATGTCCCCATACCTGGAAACAGGTAAAACGAAAAAGAGGCCCATTCAACCTTACCTTGTCAATTAGGTTTGCAGTTTCATGATCTCCACCAGCTCCTCTCCTCCTCAGCTCCGACATTTCCCTGGTGTGAGGTCAATAAAACAGCAGCAGGAGCAGGAAGTAGAATGTGTGTGTGTGTGTGTGTGTGTGTGTGTGTGTGTGTGTGTGTGCAGGGGACAAGCCTACCTTATAATAATGGGGAGAATCACAGGCTTTAATTGCAAAAGCCTAGGCCTCTGGAACCCTTCTACATCCCAGCTAGCTCCTTGCAAGAAAACAGAGAACTGGGAAAACAACAACCCCAAAATCAGGTTCCCCCTGCAAAAGAAATAAGGAAGTATCTCTCTCTCTCTCTCTCTCTTTTCAAAGGACTCTGCGAGGATAACTCCAAACAGGCAGCCCTTCAGAATGGACCCATGAGATCCCTCAGGAGTTTTCCATGATGCCCATTATAGCAGGGGACCCCCCAAAAAACAGATGCCCTTCAGAAAGATCTCTGCCCAAAGGTCTTCTTTGGCTGTATCCCCCCCCCTCTCCCCAAATAAATGGGCTCTGAGATAAGATTTGCTTTTTTATCCCTCGGAAAAGTGGGGGGGGGAACCCTCCCTCCAATAAAATAAAATAAAACAAGCAGGTGGGGAGGGAGGGGGTCTCTTACTCCAGAGACTCATACACACACATAAGGTGTCTTGTCTAAACCCCTCTCCCCGAAATAAAGCTCAGCTCTGTTCCTCAGAAGACTTAAATGATTGGGGGGGGGATTATGCGCACCCCACAATTAAGACTCCCGTCCAAAAAGGCGCTGCTCGGCCCCACATTAAAAAAATAAAATAAAATTACAAAGGCCCCTCTGAAAACCCTTTCGATGGGGTTTTCTCCCCTTCCCCTCACGACCAACTACAGAGGACACCCAAGGGTTCTACCACCACCACCCACCCCTGTCACCCGCTCGCTCGCTTCTCCCGCCTAACCTCTCTGCCCCCAAACCCCCTGCCTCGCCCCCTGGAAGAACGGGGAGGGGGGGGACCCCCTTCAGCGCCTCCCTGCCTCCGACCCACAGCGCCACCCGCGATAGGCGGCGCGGCAGCAGCGTTGCTACTGCCGCGCGAGCCGACACACACACACACAACACACACGAAACAGCCGCGCGCGGGAGAGCGACTCCTCAACGGGAGAGAGAGGCAAGGACGGACGTTCGCTCGCTCGCTCGCTCCCGCGCTTTCTCGCTCGCTCCCTAAGCAGCCCCTGCCTCCTCGCGCCCGGCCGGCCGTTCTTGCCCGTCGCGCGGCGCTCGGGCCCCGCCCCCTGAGGTGATGCGTTCGGCCCCGCCCCCTTTCTCCCTCTCCCTCCTTCTCGTCGGAACTGAATCCTGCGGAGGTAGGCGGGCTCGCGCGAGCGAGAGAGAGAGATGGGGCGGGAGGGGGGGAGCGCCGCCGCTTGCAGATGCGTAGGCGAGCCGGGAGGGGGAGCGGGAGTTCCGATAGAGCAGGCACGTCCAACAGGTAGGTCGTGATCTACCAGTAGATCACTGGACGTCTGTGGAAATCGCTGGTAGATCACTGGCTTCCCCAAAGAAGCTAAACTTATTTATTTATTTATTTATTTATTTATGTTTGCCCTGCACCCCCAAAAAACGGGGCTTTCCCCTCCCTAAAAAAGCTCAACAACTTTGACCTGAAACCCCCCCCCCCAAAAAAAGGGGTAGACCACCGCCAGTTTTTAACTCTGTAAGAACCAGTGGAACCTCGGTTTATGAACACCTCTGTTTCTGAATTTTCCGTTTACGAACGCTGCAGACCCATCTGGAACGGATTAATTCACTTTCCATTACTTTCAATGGAAAAGTTCGCTTCAGTTTATGAATGCTTCAGTTTATGAACAGACTTCCGGAACCGATTACACCCATGCTTCGGGTTAAGTATGCTTCAGGTTGAGTACTCCGCGGACCCATCTGGAACAGATTAATCCACTTTCCATTACTTTCAATGGGAAAGTTCCCTTCAGTTTATGAACGCTTCAGTTTATGAACAGACTTCCGGAACCAATTGTGTTCATAAACCGAGGTACCACTGTAAGTAGATTGCAGTCTCTTGATAGTTGGCCCCCCCTGCAATAGAGGAATGTAGGCAGGGATAGGGAGGAGGGAGAATCGCCGGTTCGAGTCCCAAGCTCCTTTGGGGGAGGGGGGATATGTGTGTGTAAGGTAAATATGTTCCTGCATTCCTACATTGGGATGGTTGGACTAGATGACCCTTGGGGGTCCCTTCCAACTCTATGATTCTATGTTGGTCAGGGCGGCGCCAGGGTGCAAAGATCCGCCTGGCGGCACACACACACACCCCAGGTTGCCCAGTCCCAGGTGCACAGGAGGGAGGAGCCGGCCGGTCGGCTGCCTCAGCGTCTCGCTGGCTCGGTCATCCCGAACGCGCGGCGCAGAGCTGCCTGCAGCAGAAGAGCCCACCACAGCGCTCCAGCCTACGGACAGCCTCAACTCTCGGGCCCCGGACTCTCGGCCTGGCGCCCCTGAGAGCCTGGCACCCGGGTGCCCTGCATCCCTAGCGCCTATGGGTAAGACGCCCCTGATGTTGGTGTGTGTACATGTTTGTGTGTGTGTGTGTGGTTTTGGGAATTAGGTGTGTTGTTTTGTCATACTGCATTTAAAGCACACAGCTCCCCCTCCCCCTGGAATCCTGGGAACTGTAGAATTAGCACTGAGAATTGTAGTTCTGTGAGGAGGGGGTAAATTACAGCACTCAGGATTCCTGGGAGCAAGGGAAGCCACGTGCTTCAAATATATGCATAGCTGCCAAGTTTTCCCTTTTCACGCGAGGAAGCCTATTCAGCATGAAGGAATTTCCCTTTAAAAAAGGGAGAACTTGGCAGCTATGAATATATGGTGCGGTTGTGAGCTTTGTTTTTGCCCCTCTGGGTGGATGGTAACTTGCACATGCAAGGATGAAAGCAATCCTTAGTTTAACAACAAGGTTTAATTTTGTTTTTTTACTTTGTAACATGTTAAGAAGCCTATTTCGGCACTATAAATTAATAAATAATAACGATAAGCTAGGATTAGTGTTCCACATAGGTTCCTGGTGGACTTGTTTTCTTGTTTTTCTATTCCACATCCCCAGTGATTTTTTTCCCTTTAAAAAATGTTTAGGGGTACTCTCATTTTGACTCAAGAAAATCACCATTTTATAGTTCAAATTGGAAAAAATAAATACAGTAAATGGACAAAGATTCACAAAATGTTTAGGGGCATGCGTACCCCTGCATACCCCCTCCCCCAGAAAAAAGCACTGCTTGTCCCTGTTCATTATCTCTTAATTTGTTCCTATTTTGTAATTTGGGGGAATGCCTTTAAAATAAATAGTTATTGTATGTACATGTATGTACATTCAGAAGCTGCTGTCCTTGGATTGTTTTCCTAGCCCCAGTGTTTGGAGGCTAACCCTAAACATGTTTATTTAGAAATGAGGAACCATGAGTTCAGTTTAACTTACTGCCAGGTAAGCATGTATAGGATTGCAGGCAAAACAACTTTAACTAGATAGCTATGCCAGTGTATCTCCTAACAATTAGAATACTGTAATGCACTATGAATGGGGCATCTCTTGAGACTGGTCCAGAAGCTGTACCTGGTGTAATATGCTGCAACCAGGTTGTTGGGTAAAGCACCTGGACACACACATATTACAATCATACCTTGGGTTACAGACGCTTCATGTTGTGTGTTTCGGGTTGCGCACCGCACCGAACCTGGAAGTACCGGAACAGGTTACTTCCGGGTTTCAGTGCTCGCGCATGCGCAGAAGCACTAAATCGAGCTTTGCGCATGTCCAGTAGCACCGAATTGCGACCCACGCATGCGCAGACGTGGTGCTGCGGGTTGCGAGCATGCCTTCCGCACAGATCACATTTGCAACCCGAGCGTCCACTGTACACCTGTACTGAAAGAACTGCCAGGGGAAGGGCTATGAAGAAATTAAAAATGAATTAGTAAATTGGTTAGATTACCATCAAATATATGAAATGTTCAAGCAGGACAAAAAGAAAGGATTTAATGTAGAACCGTCCAGACTAGGAAAAGACCTGTTGGATAATAATAACAAGATTATTTCTAAAATTTACCACCTCCTCCTTGATTGGGAAGTCAAGGAGGAGGCGGTGAAAGAGGTCATGATAAAGTGGGCCCAGGATTTTGGTCACACAATTACATGCTCAAAATGATGTACTGTTGGTACCTCACACCATCCAAACTTTCCAAAATGAACAAAAGTATAGCAGACTTATGTTGGAGGTGTGGGGAGTCAAGAGGAGACATGCTACATATGTGGTGGGGATGCCAAAAAATAAAAGAAGAATATATGAGTAAATAAAATAAAACAGAATATATAAAATATAAACAGAATATATAAATATAAAATAATATAAAAATAAAACAGAATATATGAGGAAATAAAAAAGATCATCAAAGTAACTTTTATAAATAAAAAAAACAGAGGCATTCCTCCTTGGAATTCTGAGTAAAGACATACCTGTAAATCATAGAGAGATCTTTCTGTACACAACGGCAGCAGCCCGTTTGCTGATAGCTGCTAACTGGAAAGGGGATAAAATCCCCACAGTTAGAGCGTGGCAAATCAAATTGCTAGAGTATGCAGAAATGGCTCAATTAACAGATAATTTAAGGGGAAATTCTAAACAGTTTGTGGAAAAATGGGAAAAATTCAGAAAATATTTGCAAGAAAATGATAATAATGATGTAATCTTCATGGCAGCCTTGGAATGATTGGCTTATAACAAAAAAAATTAGATATATAAGAAATGGTGGTATGATTGGCTTTATGATGTACAAAAGAGATAATAAGAATATGATGAGGAACGATGGTACATTTTTTTTTTGAAAATAATTTTTTATTCATTTTTCATAGAAATATTAAGTCATTCACATTACAAATAGTTCAACTTGTTTGACTTCCTTCCAACCCATAAGTGGTAAATTCTGTCAATCCTAATTCGTATTTTCTATTTACAACAGACTCGTCGCACTGTAGAGGTTATATTGCTACCCCTAACGCTCTCATACCCATGTAATTTCCCTTAGCATACTCTATAAATTTACTCCATTCAGCTTGGAACTTCACATCATCCGAATCACGTACTCTGTGTGTTAATTTGGTTAATTCCATAAATTCTAAAACCTTCGATTGCCACTCGATTATAGATGGTATTTCATTTGTTTTCCATTTCTGGGCGATGAGAATCCTAGCTGCCACTGTGGCGTACATAAAGAATCTTAAATCGGATTTTGGGATTTCATTATCGACTAGACCCAACAGAAAGGCCTCGGGCTTCTTCGGAAAGGTAAGTTTCAAAAAAAAATTAAGTTCGTTATAAACCAAATCCCAAAATTGTTTTATCCTATCACACCCCCACCACATGTGAAAAAATTCCCCCACCGATGTTCTGCATTTCCAGCACCATTTGTTCTGGTTCCTGTACATCTTAGATAATTTTGCTGGCGTTAAATACCAGCGATATACAAGTTTCATAACATTCTCCTTTAGTACAGTACAAGCTGTTAAATTTATATTTTGTTTCCACAGTTTTGACCACATATCGGATGGGATATTGTGCCCGAAATCTCTGGCCCATTTGATCATAGAATCCTTAACAGCCTCATCCATGGTGTACCAGTCCAAGAGTAAGTTGTACATTTTATATAACAATTTGTGATTGTTACCTAATAGCTCAATTTGGAACGGTGGTACATTTGTAACACTGATGAGATGCACTTCGAGAGGTGACGGGAAGTCAATATTACTAATTTAATCAGTTAGGCATGATTATGGTTGTATGTTGTATATGTTATGGTTATATGTTGTATATTATGATTAATGTATATATATTTATATTAGAGTTAACATAAATAACCTATGAAGAAGGAAACAAGAAGCAAGAACTTGGGAAAACAACAAATATATAATTGTAATTCTGTAATTTTGAAAGAACAAAAAAGCATAGGTGTACAAGATTGTATAAGAAAACATTTAATAAAGATTTCTCCAAAGAAGAAAGAAAGAAAGAAAGAAAGAAAGAAAGAAAGAAAGAAAGAAAGAAAGAAAGAAAGAAAGAAAGAAAGAAAGAACGAACGAACTGCCGGGGGTGTTGTCATCTGGAAACGGTTGCAAAGTTCTGCTGCTGATTGATGAACCTAATAGGTAATTATCTGCAACACCAAAGACGTTCCTCTTAGACTGTTTTGTACCAAAATACCCTTTGCTAAAAGCACTGCCAAGAACACTGTGGGATCTCCAAAGACTGTTTTCTGCTTCCCTCTTTTCTCCACTCTCCAGAGAAGTGTTTGAAATGGGTTTCATTTGAAGGCAAATTGCTATTACTTTGGTAGGGAGACTAGTATGTTAAAGGGGGGGGGGGGTTTCCATTTCCGTACATTTAAGTCTCTACCCTGCAACTCTTTTTTACTTCACTTCTTGGGTGCATGCTTGAAACTTTTGAGAGCTACTTTCCTTTGCCAAAATAAGCCCTTTTGTTCTGAGTGTGTGTACGTGTGATTTGCTGCAATTTATTGTTGCTTAACCTCAAAAAAAACATGCTCCCATCTTGCAGTCATTGCTCAACAGAACTCCAGATAAATTAAGGTGTGGCTGTGCGGGGGTGTGGGGTGACTGTCATGAAGGGATCCTGCACTTCTGAATTTGCCACTAACACTAGGGCTGCCATATGTTCGGAATTCAAAGGTGGAAGGCGGCGGTATGTCCTAGTTCATTGGCAATTAAAATCAGTGGCTTTCTGGCATTTTTGTGTATATATATATATATATATATATATATATATATATATATATATATATATGGACCCAGGTGGCGCTGTGGGTTAAACCACTGAGCCTAGGACTTGCTGATCAGAAGGTCGGCGGTTCGAATCCCTGTGACGGGGTGAGCTCCCGTTGCTCGGTCCCAGCTCCTGCCAACCTAGCAGTTCAAAAGCACGTCAAAATGCAAGTAGATAAATAGGAACCGCTACAGCAAGAAGGTAAACAGCGTTTCCATGTGCTGCTCTGGTTTGCCAGAAGCGGCTTTGTCATGCTGGCCACTTGACCTGGAAGCTGTACGCCGGCTCCCTCGGCCAGTAATGCGAGATGAGCGCACAACCCCAGAGTCGGTCACGACTGGACCTAATGGTCAGGGGTCCCTTTACCATATATATATATATATATATATATATATATATATATATATATATGGAGATTACTTGTGCCACCCTGCCCTATGGAATGTTACAAGCTGGTGATCCAAAAATTGGAATTTTCTGCCATTACCCCTGTTCTCTGAAACGCAGTTCTCTCTGTCATACACAAAACATCAACTATTAGCTGCTTCGGATATCTAGCGAAGACTTGTTGGGGGCAGGCTTTGCTTGACCCAAGTCTAGTTCTTCTATTCCTGGATTCCTGTTTTTCCGTTTTCCTGTTTGTATTATATTCTTCTATGGTTTGTATGTTGTTGTTTTCTACTTCTCTTAGCCATTTTGTCAATATTAAATGCTTTAAAATCAAACAAACAAACAAACTGCTCCTGGCTTGGCAGGGGTAGTGTAAACCTTGGGTTTTCTGCCCTTCCATTGATTCCTACAGGGTGAATTTTAGTGACACCTGCATTTCCGGTGGCGTTTGGCAGGCTCAGTAAATGAAGGAAGTTAGGATGCAGCATAAAATGTCTTTTTCCCTTCTCCCGCCCCTTGACTCACCCATTTCTGGATGTGCACATGAATCTGGGGATGAAACTGAACTGGAGTCTCTGCAATTGCTTTCCGTGAAAAAGCATATAAATTTGCATTTGCAAATTTTATGTAAATTCCTGCCTACAGGCCTATGTCCCAAGTAGGCTAAGTACCTAGCAACTCCCCTGGACTCCTTCAACGGATATAAATGCATGCACAACTAGTCATTTTAAATTGTGAACTGCTAAGTATGATAACATACTGCAGGACAATTACGGTTTTTGTTCCTCTGGCTATAACACTTTATATTTCCCCTTCTAGCCATATGAGAAGATATAGGCAGTGGCCCAGATCATTCTTTCTTTCTTGTCAAAGCTCAATGTGCCAACAAACAGTTTTCCCCTAAACTATCTCTATCAAGATACTAAACATTGCTGAATATGCTGAGTTGCAACAGTGCTACACAACCGTCAGCACAACCGTTACCTGTTGTGAGCTTAATCAGTCTATTAAGCATCATTACATTGTTCTTTTTTAAGGTAACAGCTGTGGTTGGTTTATATAAACCGACCTGCTTCAGATGCCAATGCAGAAAAAAAACTGTAAATGAATAAAATGTACAGCTGACAAAACACAATGATACCACTTTAAGAGTCATGGGTTCTCCCCAAAGGGGAAATGTAGTTTGTTAGGGGTGCTGAGAACTCTGGGAATTGTAGCTCTGTCCTACCGGTAACAACTCTCAACAGAAACTTGGAATCATTCATTGTCCTACCTAGTCCTAACCCTGACCCTGACCCAAAAATAAAGCTTCCATTGATCTTTACACTCAGGAAGTTTAAGGCTTCCTGGCACCCACCTTTTCATATGCAGATGAGCCCTAAAACTCTGTTGGGCTCCTGGACCAAAAGCTGGAGAGATCACTGAGAATTAGGACTGAGCCACATTTTCATGTGTAAAACATTTTCACTGCAAAAAGAAGGGTGTGAGTTTGGAGAGGACTGCATATTTTGCAAAAGATCCTTCCCACCATTTCTTCACACCATTTCTGCTCTGCCTTGGCTCCTGGTTAATGCTCTTCTCAGCAGCTGCTTGGGTGTATTTTTACAGGGATTCCTCTTCCTCCTGGTGATGTGGTTGAGCCAATCAAGGATCATCTCGTGAGCAAGATAATGCCATGGCAGCACCTAGCCAATCAGATCTGGCTTTGCAACAGCTTCACAGAGCCAAATCAGAGGGAGAATAATGCTTCTTGCCCTCACTCTGAATGAGAAAACATTTGTAGCCTATTTTGCAACCCTTGTTTATTGCCATTTCCAAGGTGGATCAGATGAAGACTTTCAGTAGTTCCGGAAGGGGGCACAGGAAATCCTGTAAAAGCCACTTCCTGTTATGTTACATTCCAGCTACCTTTATGATAATTCAATGAAGTATACATTTTATGGCTCCTGAATAACAGAAGGGAGAAGGGTGCTCCTTTTGGGGATTCCAGTTTGACCAGTCTTTAAGGGCTCAGTGATAAGATCTAAATAAATAAATAATAATAATAGTAAAGGTACAGGGGCCCCTGACCATCAGGTCCAGTCGTGTCCGACTCTGGGGTTGCGGTGCTCATCTCGCTCTATAGGCCGAGGGAGCCAGCGTTTGTCCGCAGACAGCTTCCGGGTCATGTGGCCAGCATGACAAAGCTGCTTCTGGCGAACCAGAGCAGCGCACGGAAACGCCGTTTACCTTCCCGCCGGAGCGGTCCCTATTTATCTACTTGCACTTTGATGTGCTTTCGAACTGCTAGGTGGGCAGGAGCTGGGACTGAGCAACGGGAGCTCACCCCATTGCAGGGATTCAAACCGCCAACCTTCTGATCAGCAAGCCCTAGACTCTGTGGTTTAACCCACAGCGCCACCTGGGTCCAATAATAATAATAATAATAATAATAATAATAATAATAATAATTTATTATTTGTACCCTGCCCATTTGGCAGAGTCTCCCCAGCCACACTGGGTGTCTCCCAATCGAATATTAAAACAATACAACATTAAATATTAAAAACTTCCCTAAACAGGGCTGCCTTCAGATGTCTTTTAAAAATAGGAAAACGACTTATTTCCTTGACATCTGTTGGAAGGGCGTTCCACAGGGCAGGTGCCACTACCGAGAAGGCCCTCTGTCTGGTTCCCTGTAACCTCATTTCTCGCAATGAGGGAACCGCCAGCAGGCCCTCGGCGCTGGATCTCAGTGTCTAAAGCAGGCATCCCCAAACTGCGGCCCTCCAGATGTTTTGGCCTACAACTCCCATGATCCCTAGCCAACACGACCAGTGGTCGGGGAGATGGGAATTGTAGTCCAAAACATCTGGAGGGCTGAAGTTTGGGGATGCCTGGTCTAAAGCTTCAATAACTTCTCACCAAAAGGAGAAACTTAGAACCTGCCATGATTGTTCTAGCTTTCTGTTGTCTCCTGTTTCTTCTCTCATCCTACCTAATCTCTTTCAATAGCTTCATTAACATGTGGCCAAAGATGCCAAAATTTTGTACTAGTTTTGTGCTGCGAACCTCACATTTTGTGTGTCCTCTCCCCCCAAACTGAGTAATCGGGGTTATTAACATCATCATTTTATTTGTATGCCACCTCTCCACAGTTAAAAACAACACTCAAGGCAGCTTACAACATGACAAGATTTACATAATTACAAAAGTCATAAACAATAAATAAACCACATCAAAAATAATAATACACAAGCAAATGGAAAACAATTTCCACATAAATCAAAATCTAAAACTAAGAATACAGCATTAATATCACAGTTTAAAAGGACATGGGTAGAAAAATAACAGCAATTAAAAAAAATAAAAACAAAAAACCCCAGAGCCCTCTCTGCCCAGCAGCAGCAGCGGCCGCAGTCCTTTTTGGAGCCTGTCAGGCCCTGCCCTAGGGCAGGTAGTGAGTGGCAGGATTGGGGCCCTCAGGCACCGAGCAGGGGGGGAGTCCTCACAACATTGTTGTTGTTGTTGTTGTTGTTTAGTCGTTTAGTCGTGTCCGACTCCTCGTGACCCCATGGACCAGAGCACGCCAGGCACTCCTGTCTTGCACTGCCTCCCGCAGTTTGGTCAAACTCATGTTCGTAGCTTCGAGAACACTGTCCAACCATCCCGTCCTCTGACGTCCCCTTCTCCTAGTGCCCTCAATCTTTCCCAACATCAGGGTCTTTTCCAGGGAGTCTTCTCTTCTCATGAGGTGGCCAAAGTACTGGAGCCTCAGCTTTAGGATCTGTCCTTCCAGTGAGCACTCAGGGCTGATTTCCTTAAGAATTGATAGGTTTGATCTTCTTGCAGTCCATGGGACTCTCAAGAGTCTCCTCCAGCACCATAATTCAAAAGCATCAATTCTTTGGCGATCAGCCTTCTTTATGGTCCAGCTCTCACTTCCATACATCACTACTGGGAAAACCATAGCTTTAACTATACGGACCTTTGTCGGCAAGGTGATGTCTCTGCTTTTTAAGATGCTGTCTAGGTTTGTCATTGCTTTTCTCCCAAGAAGCAGGCGTCTTTTAATTTCGTGACTGCTGTCACCATCTGCAGTCATCAGGGAGCCCAAGAAAGTAAAATCTCTCACTGCCTCCATAATGCCCCCAAATCCAACCTTGTTTGATTGACCCCAAACAGGTGCCAAAGTTTTGTGCTGGCTTTGTGCCATTTTGTGCTGCAAACGCCGTATTTTGTGTGCAGCCCCACAAACTGAGCAACCGACCCTCAATTACTCAGCTAGGGGCCACAGGGACACTCCAAAACACAACCTAGCTACATAGGAGGAAATGAAGAACCTAGCCTTGAAGAATGCTTCCCAAAGTTCCCATGGGTGCTGTTACACCCCTGGGGATTCGGTGTTGTGTGGAGGTGCCCCAGAAAGCCCAATCCCTGAATATTTTGTATTGGGCCCAGATATCCTGCCCCACTTCTTCCCTCCTTTTCTAATTTTTTTAAGGAACTCTTACTTACAGAGCAGCTAGGCATGTGGTCAAAAAGTGCACTGCTGGTGAGACCCCCGCCACTCACCAATGCCTAGAATTGTGCCTATTGCAAGCACACACACATATACATGCTCCAAGAATCCTGGGAACTGTAGTTTGTCAAGGGTTCTGGGATTGTAGCTCTGTGTGGGTAAAATACAGTTCCCTGTATTCTTGGGAGGGGTGTGCGCTTTAAACACATGTACACAGCTGAAGTCGATGAAAAGGTCCATTTTGTGTGCCAAAGCAACCAGGAGAGCAAACTACTGTAGCTCGAAACGAGATGGAATTAAAACAGTCTGTATAATAACAATGCTTTTAAACAAATCCTGGGAAACAGTGTGCAGTTCTGGTGCCCCATCTAACAAAACGGTCTGTCACAGCACTGCAAAGGGGGTGACAAAAAGGAATTGCCGCCCCCTCCCTATGGGGAAGCTCAGTTCTATCAACAGCTGTTAGTTGTTAACCAAGTGGAACCTCCAAATCCAGCAGCAGTATACCTTTAAACACTCCGCACTGGGGACAACCAACAGGGGAGAGATGCCCTGTTTGCTAGCTTCCCCAAGGTGTCTGAGTGACTAATGATGGTGAGGTAAGAAAACATGAAGCTTTGTGGGCCTTTGGACTTAAACAGCAGGGCCTCCATATGTTCCTAACAAGCAAATGTCATCCAATATTTAAATTGTATTTAATCTGTATTTTAATTGAATTGTTTCTTTTATGCTTGTTTTGATATTTTTGTTGTTAGCCGCCCTGAGCCCAGTCTTGACTGGGAAGGGCGGGGTATAAATAAAATGATTATGATTATTATTATTATAAATATTGTGCAATTACCTGATTACAGTACTTCTACAGTACTTATTTCTCTCTGCTGTCTATGAGTGTGCTATTAACCAGTTCAAGAAAATTACTTCATTGTATTTGTTAGTGTGTGGCTGGAGTTTCATAAGCCGGCTGGTCTTTCAGCATAGATGCTACAAAATTGCTTCTTGAGGTTGCTCAAGCAGTCCATTGAATTCATAACACACCCACATGGCAGGTTTCTACACGCCTTGCTTATATTATTCCTACACAGTAAACTGCCTTATACATAGTCAGAATGCTGATTCCTAATGCATCTGGTTACGTGCTAGATTCACTGCAATCTACAGAACAGCCACTAAAAGACCATCAAACCAACACAATTTAGAGGCCAGTGAATGGCTACTAGGAATTAACAGCACAGCAGATAACTAGGAGGTGTGTTGTTGCTGCACATTCACACTGTGCACAGGAACCTAGGTGTGAACCAGGAGCGTGTCACCAATACCTCACAAATGCCCTATCTTTAACTCAAAGGAGCTGGGGATGGATTGCAACAGCGGTGGATAAAGGGATTATATTGCTTAACAGAAAGTAGAACAGTAAGTTGGTCATCCTACCTAGAGCAAATGTTTTGAATAATTTCTTTTATGTTGCTGACAGATAGAAAATCAATGTGCTTCTTTCTTTCTTTCTTTCTTTCTTTCTTTCTTTCTTTCTTTCTTTTTCTTTCTTTCTTTCTTTCTTTCTGAAATATACTCGGAGTCAAGAGTGAATTTCATGCTCTTTATTCAGCTCGTAGTCATCAAGGAGAAGAAGAGGAGAAGAATGCCCTTTTCCCAAAACCATCTGCTTATATACATTATTTACACAATGGGCTTTGCGTGATTGGCTACTTCAGAGCTACACCTGTGGGCCAATCAGTTTGTGGATTCACTTCTGTCAGCCGCCTGATTGGCTGCTCCTGCAGGCCAATCAGCTTGCAGATTCACTTCCACCTGGAGTTGGATTGGGTGGCTCCTGCGGACCAATCAGACTGCTGATTCTGAATCCTATTGTTCTATGATTCAGCTCAGTACATAGCACTTTCTTTCTTCTTTCTCTTTCCTCTTTTCTTTCATTCTCTTCTTCTCTTTCTTCTTTCATTCCCCCCCCTTTCATGTTCTCTGCTCTGAGCCATTATTGGGGTCTGAAGATTGTACTCACATAAAGTTGGTGCCCTCAGCCAGAATGCCGCCACCCCCAGTCTGCCGTCTTTCTTACAGCCAGTTATGGGGTGACTCTGCCTGTCGTTGTCTCCGACTCCACCTACTGTTCATCTCCCCGCCTCCTACTCTACTGGTCTCAACTGCTTCCAGCGTCCTCTGTGTTAGCTGCCAAACATTCAATTTATAAAGGGTGAACAGTAAAGAGAAGTGATTCACAGTGGAATGGCCGTGTTCTGATGCCCAGTTGTTTAGCAACAGGAACAGGAACAACGGGAGGCCTTCTTAATTACGCTGTATGCTGAAATGAAGAAAAGCTTGGGTGGAAAATTTAGAGAGGATTTCTGTGTGGTTGTGACCTCAGCTGACCCTTCATTCTAGGGAAATGTTATCCCTGCAGGAACCATTTTGCTCCAGCTGTTGGCTCCTGAGTTTTATGGGGGGGGGCCACACTTACTTACTTGTTTGTTTGTTTGTTTGTTTGTTTGTTGTTGTTGATGATGTTGTTGTTGTTATACCCCCACCCAGCCACTCTGAATGGCTTACAGGAGGCATACCCAAACTCGGCCCTCCAGATGTTTTGGGACTACAACTCCCATCATCCCTAGCTAACAGGACCAGTGGTCAGGGATGATGGGAATTGTAGTCCCAAAACGTCTGGAGGGCGGAGTTTGGGGTGCCTGGCTCACAGCATATAAAATAACATAGTAACACCAAAAACTTCCTGGTACAAGGCTGCCTTCAGATGCCTTCTAAAAGTTATGTAGTTCTTTATCTCCTCGACATCTGAAGGGAGGGTGTTCCACAGGGAGGGCGCCACTACCGAGAAGTCCCTCTGCTGGTTCCATGTAACTTCACTTCTCATAGTAATGTTGTGGTTTAGTCGTTTATGTTCGGGTTTTTGCTGAGTCAGTAGCATAAAACACCATCAGATTGCTTCTTCACACAATCGAATCTAGGTCAAACTAATCTAGGTCAAACTAATAACATTTGGCAGAAAACCAAGGTCTGCTCCTACCTTAGCAACAGCGTTTCTATTGGTTGAGGTTCAACACTGAGACTTGTTATCTGTGAAAGCCACTTCAGTATGTGTGTGGTGAGTGTAGGAGAGAAAGTGCTGTATCGGTTGAGAGAGAGACAGAGAGGAAAGGATTTATTTGCTTTGCTTTGTATATAGAAACTCTGTTTTCTTTTATTTTAATAAATCCTGTAAATAGTTTATTCTGCGTCCAGACGTCTAGTCATTTCAGTTACCGCCAGAAGCTTCCGGAAAAACCTGCGCAAACTCTGCTGTGTTCAGGCTGCAGTCACACCTGACACTTAAAAACTCTAAGAGTTTAGTCGTGTCCGACTCTTCGTGACCCCATGGACCAGAGCACGCCAGGCATTCCTTTCTTCCACTGCCTCCCACAGCTTGGTCAAACGCATGTTCGTAGCTTCGAGAACACTGTCCAACCATCTCATCCTCTGTCGTCCCCTTCTCCTTCTGCCCTCAATCTTTCCCAACATCAGGGTCTTTTCCAGGGAGTCTTCTCATAGTAATAGTAGTAAATAATAATAATAATAATAATAATAATAATAATAATAATAATAATAATAATAATTTCCCCAGCCCCTCTGGGCGGCTTCCAGCAGAATATTAAAATACAATAATTCATCAAATGTTAAAAGCTTCCCTAAACAGGCCTGCCTTCAGATGTCTTCTAAAAGTCAGATAGTTGTTTATGTCTTTGACATCTGCTGGGAGGGTGTTCCACAGGGCAGGTGCCACTACCAAGAAGGCTCTCTCCCTGGTTCCCTGAAACCTCACTTCTCACAGTGAGGAAACCTCCAAAAAGCCCTTGGCGCTGGACCCCAGTGTCCAGCCAGAACAATGGGGGTGGAGACGCTCTTTCAGCTATACTGGGCTGAGGCTGTTTAAGGTTTTAAAGGTCAGCACCAACACTTTGAATTGTGCCCAGAAACGTTCTGGGAGTGAGGGAACCAGCACTTAATGATAATAATTAGTTATTTTATTATTATTATTATTATTATTATTATTATTTATTTGTTTATTACATGTTTAGCCTAGAAAAAAGAAGACTGAGAGAAAATATGATAGCCATCTTCAGATATCATAAGGGTTGTCACATGGAAGAGGGAACACGCTTGTTTTCTACTGCTCTGGAGGTTAGGACTCGAACCAATGGCTCTAAGATACAAGAAAGGAGATTCTGACTCAACTTCAGGAAGTAACTTATGACAGTAAGAACTGTTCAGCAGTGGAACATACTCCCACTGGACTCTCCATCCTTGGAGGTTTTTAAGCAGAGGTTTGATGACCATCTCTCATGAATGCTTTAGCTGAGATTCCTGCATTGCAGAGGGTTGGACTAGATGATCCTTGGGTCCCTTCCAACTTGACAATTCTATGATTCTATATTGTCTTTCACCCTCGTTGGATTCAAGGCAGCGATCCACGAAGCAGACCCCATAGGAGTCTAAAATTGACTCACCCCTGTTGCAGAATATATTTCTTTAGACCTGCATGTTGCACATTGTTGACTAGAATGTCTATCCACATTTCAGCATTGTCAGGCTTAAATCAGGGTTGGCATTACCCCTGTAGTAATGATTCTCACAGACAGCAAACGTGATGGTAAAGCTGCGGCTGGGCTATTCCGCTTCAGATTACAGATGACGGAAGATCCCAACTGCATTCTGAAGTTGTACAGATTGCAGATTAATATTATTTCATTAAAAGAAACAATTCCCCACACATAGAAAGCTAGGTTGTCAGGGAATCCAGGCGAAAAACTTTCCCCTGGTGTGCTAACTTTCCAAGTGCAGAGATTTATTTCTTGATGTGTTTATATTTTTTGTTTTGATGTCTTTGTTAATTCTAAGTCACTTTGAGATACCTTAGTGCACAAATGCGACTAATAAATACTGTACAATAAATAAATATATTCCTACAACTGGGACACCACTACTACTAGAGCCTTCCCTGTGCAACATGCTGCTATAGGATTTGTTGGATGGGTTCTACGGCATACAACCACTTCCCTATTTTTGTATACTAAAACATGGCACAATATTTTTAAGATACACAAAGGGAGCTCAGCAGGCCTCTGGGGTGTCTCAAAAGACAAGTACATGTGGAAATGGTTCTCTAAGCTTTCTAGCTTAGAGTTTACATGATGACCTTGTAAAAGCAGCATTAAAAAGGTCAGCAAGGAAAATGGCCAGTAGATGGCCCCATTGCAACACATTACATAGCACCCTATTACACTCTTAAGTTCAAGAAAGTGCAATCAGTCATTTCCAAGTGTTGCTTTTCATGGAAATGATAATTGCATTTCATAGATTTTTTTATTTTTGCAATTAAAAGTTAGCACTCTTTTCCTTCAGGACAAAATCATATATTTTTAGAAAGGCGTTTTAAGTGCAAGAAATAAACACGTATTAAAAATAATCATATTTAATACCTATCCCCCCCAACATCTCAGTTTTATTTGGATGAACCTTCCTGCCTTTTGCAAGGCGTTCCATAAACTGCAAATATATTTGACTCATTGAGGGTGAAAGCCACTCCAGGGTGCTATTAAATGTTTATTCATTTATCAATAAAGATTTAACAAATACAGAAATAGAGTCGTGTCATATTCTTCTCTCAATATATAACAGATATTTTATAGAAATACTCAATAAACTTGAATTATCCCCATCCCCATACTTCTACTTTACGTAAACTTTTATACCCTGAACGGCCTCCATCTGGAATTAAACACGCGGTTGACCTAATCCAGTTAAGGAGTCATGTGTAAAATCATAGAATCGTAGAGTTGGGCGAGACCCCAGGGGCCATATAGTCCAACCCCCTGCAATCCTGCCCACAGCCATCCCTGGGTGGGCTTGAACCACCAACCTTCTGGTTAAGAGCCAGATGCACTGACCCATTGCGCCACTGGAGGGGAAACAGATTTCCACTCATTGACCATTGTGCTCTCCTGGAGAGACTCAGTGTCAGGGGACCCCTGTACAGGGAGCCTCCGCCTCTCCTGTTGACTAGCACTTCGCCCAGTGAGAGCATCAGCAGCGGGTCGGCCGGGGGGGGGGGGGATGAGGAAGTTAGTGGGATGGAGGAGTCAGGGCTAAATGATGTTGGAGAGCCTTTGCAACGCCCTGACCAACAGGTGGAGGGGAACAGGCAGCCCCTTCCGGCGCCCGAATTAAGGCGCGCCACCAAATGTAAGGTCGGGAGGAGGCGTTTCGGGGTGCCCAAACTCTTGTGCTGGTCACGCAGCCGGAAACGTCCACTCCCGGATTCTGCGAGTGGCATGTTTTCTGCTATCTCTGCACTGTAAATACTATGCACAATAAAAGCCTTAAAGACAGAGCGGACGTGGGCGTCTTTACTCAAGAGTAGCTGCAACAGCACCATTACACTCGGGGAGGTGGGACGTGGAGGTCCTGTGTTGCTGTGGTTCTGCTCTTACCTGCAGGATCACAACCAGAAAGTAGCACTAGCAGCAGAGGCGCCCACTTGACCAGAAGACCAGGAGGGGACCAGCTCTACCTTTCTTTTAAATCAGAACCAGTGAAGGCGGTGAAGGTCCTGTGTGAGTGCCTGGAGGCGGTTGGAGGATGGATGGTGGCTAATGGATTGAAGTTGAATCCTGACAAGACAGAAGTACTGTTTTGGGGGGACAGGAGGTGGGCAGGTGTGGAGGACTCCCTGGTCTTGAATGGGGTAACTGTGCCCCTGAAGGACCAGGTGCGCAGCCTGGGAGTCATTTTGGACTCACAGCTATCCACGGAGGCACAGGTTAATTCTGTGCCCAGGGCAGCTGTCTACCAGCTCCATCTGGTACGCAGGCTGAGACCCTACCTGCCCACGGACTGTCTCGCCAAAGTGGTGCATCCTCTGGTTATCTCCCGCTTGGACTACTGCAATGCACTCTACGTGGGATCCAGAATGCAGCAGCTAGACTAGTGACTGGGAGTGGCCGCTGGGACCACATAACACCGGTCCTGAGAGATCTACACTGGCTCCCAGTACGTTTCCGAGCACAATTCAAAGTGTTGGTACTGACCTTTAAAGCCCTAAACGGCCTCGGTCCTGTATACCTGAAGGAGCGTCTCCACCCCCAACATTCAGCCCGGACACTGAGATCCAGCACCGAGGGCCTTCTGGCGGTTCCCTCGTTGCGAGAAGTGAGGTTACAGGGAACCAGACAGAGGGCCTTCTCGGTAGTGGCACCCGCCCTGTGGAACGCCCTCCCAGCAGATGTCAAGGCAATAAGTAACTATTCTACTTTCAGAAGACAACTGAAGTTTAGGGAAGTTTTTAATGTTTGATGCTGTACTGTTTTTAATATTCGGTTGGAAGCCGCCCAGAGTGGCTGGGGAAACCCAGCCAGATGGGCGGGGTACAAATAATAAATTATTATTATTATTATTATTATTATTATTATTATTATTATTATTATTACGTGCTTGTGACACAGGAATTGAATGTCTGGAGGCTCCTCTCTAGCTTCACAATTCCGCGCTCGGCCTCCTCTGCCCCTTGATCGTTCTCAACATCCCCCCCCATATTTTATTGGGGGACCCCCGAAGGGACCTCAGCCCCTTAAAGTTGGTGCTTATGGCTAGGAGAATATTGTTTGCTCTATGGTTTGGGGGCTATGGAGTCCCCACAGGGTCACCTGATATCATTGTGACAACAGCTGTTTGACTGCTGGGCACCCCTGTCCACCTCTCAAACTTGGTCCACAAGGGGTGGTAGAGATAAGGATCCGGCCTGTGCTATATATCAACACCACTGTTTGAGATTTGAGGCAGGGGAATCTGGAAAGAAGCCTCTGGATCCTCTGACACATTTGAAAAGCAAGCTTAAGTAAAGCAGAGCTAAAATTAATGTTCATTTTTTGCCAGCATTTTGATTGTGTTGCTGAAATTTTGAAAGTGGGGGGAAAAGTGACACTGCCCTTTGAATGTGAAATTTTCATCTTAAAAATCTAAATTTGAGTACCTTAGATCAGGCAATATCTTTGATTGCTTTGATTTTGGCAAGCTTCAGTAAGGGGTCGTCCTGTTTTATTGTAATACTGTGAAAATCCTAATAAATTGTGGAGATTAAAAAAAACACAAAGGCTGGAAACCTGTGTATATCACTTGTTTTCATGCTACATCTGAATATTCTGTAGGATATACATAAGGGTCCGGTGACTTCTGTTTCAGTGTATCTGAAGAAGTGTGCATGCACACGAAAGCTCAAACCTATGACAAACTTAGTCGGTCTCTAAGGTGCTACTGGAAGGATTTTTTTATTTTGTTTTGACTGAATATTCCAGAAAAGGATCTGTATCTCTAACTAACTCTCCACTTCTAGTTACAGGTAGGTAGCCCATGTTGTTGTTGTTTAGTCGTGTCCGACTCTTCGTGACCCCATGGACCAGAGCACGCCAGGCACTCCTGTCTTGCACTGCCTCCCGCAGTTTGGTCAAACTCATGTTCGTAGCTTCGAGAACACTGTCCAACCATCTTGTCCTCTGTCGTCCCCTTCTCCTAGTGCCCTCAATCTCTCCCAACATCAGGGTCTTTTCCAAGGATTCTTCTCTTCTCATGAGGTGGCCAAAGTATTGGAGCCTCAGCTTCACAACCTGTCCTTCCAGGGAGCACTCAGGGCTGATTTCCTTAAGAATGGATAGGTTTGATCTTCTTGCAGTCCATGGGACTCTCAAGAGTCTCCTCCAGCACCATAATTCAAAAGCATCAATTCTTCGGCGATCAGCCTTCTTTATGGTCCAGCTCTCACTTCCATACATCACTACTGGGAAAACCATAGCTTTAACTATACGGACCTTTGTCGGCAAGGTGATGTCTCTGCTTTTTAAGATGCTGTCTAGGTTTGTCATTGCTTTTCTCCCAAGAAGCAGGCGTCTTTTAATTTCGTGACTGCTGTCACCATCTGCAGTGATCAAGGAGCCCAAGAAAGTAAAATCTCTCACTGCCTCCATTTCTTCCCCTTCTATTTGCCAGGAGGTGATGGGACCAGTGGCCATGATCTTGGTTTTTTTGATGTTGAGCTTCAGACCATATTTTGCGCTCTCCTCTTTCACCCTCATTAAAAGGTTCTTTAATTCCTCCTCGCTTTCTGCCATCAAGGTTGTGTCATCTGCATATCTGAGGTTGTTGATATTTCTTCCGGCAATCTTAATTCCGTCTTGGGATTCATCTAGTCCAGCCTTTCGCATGATGAATTCTGCATATAAGTTAAATAAGCAGGGAGACAATATACAACCTTGTCGTACTCCTTTCCCAATTTTGAACCAATCAGTTGTTCCATATCCAGTTCTAACTGTAGCTTCTTGTCCCACATAGAGATTTCTCAGGAGACAGATGAGGTGATCAGGCACTCCCATTTCTTTAAGAACTTGCCAAAGTTTGCTGTGGTCGACACAGTCAAAGGCTTTTGCATAGTCAATGAAGCAGAAGTAGACGTTTTTCTGGAACTCTCTAGCTTTCTCCATAATCCAGCGCATGTTTGCTATTTGGTCTCTGGTTCCTCTGCCCTTTCGAAATCCAGCTTGCACTTCTGGGAGTTCTCGATCCACATACTGCCTAAGCCTGCCTTGTAGAATTTTAAGCATAACCTTGCTAGCATGTGAAATGAGCGCAATTGTGCGGTAGTTGGAGCATTCTTTGGCACTGCCCTTCTTTGGAATTGGGATGTAGACTGATCTTCGCCAATCCTCTGGCCATTGCTGAGTTTTGTAAGGCCTCGTTGGACAGCCATTTTGCTTTCTTGCATTTCCTTTTCCTTGGGATGGTTTTCGTTGCTGCCTCCTGTATAATGTTACGAGCCTCCATCCATAGTTCTTCAGGCACTCTGTCCACCAAATCTAAATCCTTAAACCTGTTCCTCACTTCCACTGTGTATTCATAAGGGATTTGATTCAGATTGTATCTTACTGGCCCAGTGGCTTTTCCTACTTTCTTCAGTTTAAGCTGGAATTTTGCTATAAGAAGCTGATGATCTGAGTTACAGTCAGCTCCAGGTCTCCATCTTTGGCTGCAGAGAATATAATCAATCTGATTTCGATGTTGCCCATTTGGTGATATCCATGTGTAGAGTCGTCTCTTGTGTTGTTGGAAGAGAGTGTTTGTGATGACCAGCTTGTTCTCTTGACAGAACTCTATTAGCCTTTGCCCTGCTTCATTTTGAACTCCAAGGCCAAACTTGCCAGTTGTTCCTTTTATCTCTTGATTCCCTACTTTAGCATTCCAATCCCCTGTAATGAGAAGAACATCCTTCTTTGGTGTCATTTCTAGAAGGTGTTGTAGGTCTTCATAGAATTGGTCAATTTCACTTTCTTCAGCACCGGTAGTTGGTGCATAAACTTGGATTACCGTGATGTTAAAAGGTCTGCCTTGGATTCGTATCGAGATCATTCTGTCATTTTTGAGATTGCATCCCATTACAGCTTTTGCCATTCTTTTGTTGACTATGAGGGCCACTCCATTTCTACTACAGGATTCTTGCCCACAGTAGTAGATATGATAGTCACCCGAACTGAATTCGCCCATTCCCTTCCATTTTAGTTCACTGATGCCCAGGATGTTGATATTTATTCTTGTCATCTCATTTTTGACCACATCCAGCTTACCTCCATTCATGGTTCTTACATTCCAGGTTCCTATGCAATATTTTTCTTTACAGCATCGGACTTTCCTTTCGCTTCCAGGCATATCCGCAACTGAGCGTCCTTTCGGCTTTGGCCCAGCCGCTTCATCAGCTCTGAATCTACTTGTACTTGTCCTCCGCTCTTCCTCAGTAGCATGTTGGACGCCTTCCGACCTGAGGGGCTCATCTTCCAGCATCATAACTTTTATATGCCTGTTGTCTTTGTCCATGGAGTTTTCTTGGCAGGGATACTGGAGTGGCTTGCCAGTTCCTTCTCCAGGTGGATCACGTTTAGTCAAAACTCTCCACTCTCCACTTTTTTAAAAAATTCCTTCAGTAGCACCTTAAAAACCAACTAAGTTTTTATTTTGGTATGAGCTTTCGTGACAAAGTGTGCATGCACACAAAAGCTCATCTCCACTTCTAAACGCTTTTGAACAACTATTGTAATATAAATAGTTAAACAGGCCTATGTCCTACCTCTGTAGAACTCCCCTTAAAAATGGCTTTTTGAATTGTGCTGGTGACATTGCTATAATTTTTATAAGAATTGCAATTATGAATGAGGAACAAAAATCACCGCACCAAATGCTCTTAAATAATTCTGGTTTTTGCACTTTCATCATGGTCCTCCTTTTTTGCAATTGAATCTTGAATGCAATGAACTTTGCAATGAACTCTGCCCCTCGTTGAAAGCCATGCTCCCTGCCTAAATGAAAATTCTGAAATGGTGGCCACTGGTGGGTTTATTTTGAAGTAAGTCCCCACTGAGCATAGAATGCACAGTGATGTGGCTTTTACTTAAGATGGGCTAATCTGTCCCCTGCATGCCCCTGGACACATAAAATAAAATATGACCCAGTTGACATTCTTTAATATATTGCTCTTA
Source organism: Zootoca vivipara (assembly GCF_965207765.1). Classification (NCBI taxonomy): domain Eukaryota; kingdom Metazoa; phylum Chordata; class Lepidosauria; order Squamata; family Lacertidae; genus Zootoca; species Zootoca vivipara. Next base: position 61,812,807 of record NC_142583.1, read on the forward strand.
ATGTGAAACTAACGTCTCAAGCTCTTTGCTTTTTTTAAAAAAAAATCTGTAACAAGCAAAATGTGCTACACTTTATGATTGAGTCTGAAAGTGCTAATCAATGCCTGTTCCTCCCCTCCCCCTGTCAGAGACCTTGATCGGAAGGAAAATGCTGAAATATGATTTTTTAAAAATCATAAAAATGTACACATAATATTCACATTTTTCCTGCATACCACTTAGATCATCAATTTAATGATTCCCAGTTGCTTGACACTGGGCCTTGGCGTGCCAGCTCGCTCTAAGTAGGAGGCCTCTGCATTGATTTCAATGTGGGGGTCTGCTGAAAGATTGATGATGTGAGATGGCTTGCTATATTTTCATCAAATATTCAAAGAATGTATATAATTCTCTGGCTAAGTTAGTTAAATTCCAGTATATTTTGCTATTAAACTGAAACCAATCTTAAATCCACATGCTAAAATCCCCCCTTTTTACTAAAAGAATGCCTGTTCTTTGATTTAAGGCAGGCTTCCTCAACCTTGGCCTTCCAGATGTTTTTGGCGTACAACTCCCATGATCCCTAGCTAGCAGGACCAGTGGTCAGGGATGATGGGAATTGTAGTCTCAAAACAGCTGGAGGGCCGAGGTTGAGGAAGCCTGATTTAAGGTGCATGGCTTCCCTCAAAGGATCATGGGATTGTTAAGGGTGCTGGGAAATGTAGCTCTGCGAGGGATAAACTACAGTGCCCAGGATTCTTTTGGGGGGGGGGAAGCCATCTGTTTTAAATGTATGGCGTAGATGTGACCTATGTCAACTAAGGTTAAGGCAGCAAGAAAAGCCTTTTTTATAATATACCATAGGGAAACTTGGCCCTCCAGATGTTTTGGGACTACAACTCCCATGATCCCTAGCTAACAGGACCAGTGGTCAGGGATGATGGGAATTGTAGTCCCCAAAACAGCTGGAGGGCCAAGTTTGCCTATGCCTGTCATGTTGTTGTTGTTTAGTCGTTTAGTCGTGTCTGACTCTTCGTGACTCCTTGGACCAGAGCACGCCAGGCACTCCTGTCTTCCACTGCCTCCCGCAGTTTGGTCAAACTCATGTTAGTAGCTTCAAGAACACTGTCCAGCCATCTCATCCTCTGATGTCCCCTTGTCTTTCGTAAGGTAAAGGGTAAAGGGACCCCTGACCATTAGGTCCAGTCGCAGACGACTATGGGGTTGCGGCACTCATCTTGCTTTACTGGCCGAGGGAGCCGGTGTTTGTCCAGCATGACTAAGCCGCTTCGGGTGAACCAGAGCAGCTCACGGAAACGCCGTTTACCTTCCTCCTGTAGCGGTACCTATTTATCTACTTGCACTTTGACGTGCTTTCGAACTGCTAGGAGCTGGGACCGAGCAACGGGAGCTCACCCCGTCGCGGGGATTTGAACCGCCGACCTTCTGATCGGCAAGCCCTAGGCTCAGTGATTTAACCCACAGTGCCACCCGCTGTGACAGGACGAGAACACTGTCCAGCCATCTCGTCCTCTGACGTCCCCTTCTCCTTGTGCCCTCAATCTTTCATAGAATCACAGAATTATAGAATTGGAAGGGACAGTGAGGATCATCGAGTCCAAACCCCTGCAATGCAGGAATATGCAGCTGTCCCATACGGGGATTGAACCTGAAACCTTGGCAATTAGCAGCACCACGCTCTACCCAACTGAGCTATCAAGGCTGTCCTGTGTGCTAAATGAGCTCTAAAAGTATGGGATGAAGAGTCAGACCAGCATTGAAGTTTATGCCCAACCCAAGCAGTCACCCACACAGAGACAACTGCACACATTCAGAGCCTTCAGAGACCACATGCTAGAGACAGGTAGGGCCAGGAGCAAAAGCAGGCAGAGCAATGGAAGCGACTCTTGCCTTTTTGTGCAATAGGCTACATTTCCTTCATGCAAAGACCAGAGATTTCTGTACACACATATCTCTCACCCCATCCAGACAGCCAAGAGGCATTTTCACCTTTCACTGACACACTTCAGCGAGGCAAAAGCACTCAAGGAGGGTGCAGAGTGTAGGAATAAATTAGGCACTAGGAGAGGATATATTATTTAGTTATTATCCTTCCTTGCTCACATTTGTGAGATCAGCAGAGTACCATTCTTTGCAGCTTTGAACTTGGAAGCTAAGGCAATGTTGCTTCTAAAAACAACGATTCAGGATGCTTTAAGGCAGACTGGATTTTCCCTGGTATTGCCCCTTTTCTCTCTCTTAAAAACAACATTCACATGGACATTGTTTTGTGAAGAAGTAAAAGTAGCATTTACTTACATTATCTAGGTCTTGAAGCAGCAATTACAGTAGCAAAATAAAAGCAGGCTTATAACTGCTATCCAGGTTACAAAAGCGCAAAACAGTTTCTGAGCTGCAGAGCCCAAGACATGCATGTGTGGTAAGGCATGAAGAAGAAAAAGAGATGCCCAGGCAGGAAGGAAGTGTGGCGTGTTACAGCTTCCTGCCAAAGGAAGTGATCTCAATAGGCGTTCCTTCTAGCAAATTTTACAGGAAAGCTCTGTGAGCATCAGCCCCTTCATGGGCCTATCTGGCAAAACATGAATTGTTAGTTTGACTGCAATAATGTCTCACATGCAGCTGGTCCAGCAAGAGGTGTGGCTTTGAAAGGGGGCATGGCTTAGGCAGAGTCCCAAATTCCAGAGTGGCCTGATGAGCCACGTTTGGCCCCTGGGCCAGAGGTTCTTCACACACACACACACCTAATATACATAAAGAGGTCAGCTCAAGAGTTTAAAGGAACAGGGGTAGTGGTCTAGGAACCTGGAGGTCCCCAACTCCACTTGTCTTAACCCACGCAAACTCCTCTTCTGCAAGTTGTGTTGCAAGCAAACTTCCAACAGTGGCTTCCTGTGACTCCTGTTTTCATCTTTTCCTGTTCTTCAACCATTCAAAATGTGTGCTATTCCTCCTCCCTTCCTTTTCTTGTATTTTATTTTCTTCTTTTTAGAAAGAGCAGCAGCAGAGAAGAACTTGGTGTCCCTGGATCTTTGAAAGCTTTCGAAAGCCAGCCTGTGGCCGCAGACAGATCGTTAGAATTGGCAGGCATCCTCCCATTGCGATAGCTACAAAATAAAATAAAATCCGATTTTCCTACCACATGGCATGCCATAATGGGCCCCACCGAAGTGTGAATTATGGATGAGAGTGAACATTTTAAAAACCTTTCTCGGATTTTTATGTCCCATCTTCCATCTTGGTAATCAGATCTTGATTAAGTGTTGGAATTAGCACCCGGGAGAATATTTCGGGTTTCCGGTCTTGGCTCCTCTTGTAGGATTTTCTTCTCTGTGTAGGTCAGACAGTCAAAATGATTCACAGGCAATAGAGTTCTGTTGCTGCTCCAAGAGTGGGGGGGGGGGGAGAGAGAGAAGATGTCTAAATGCCCATTGATCAAATGTAAGTGACTTCTTGCTGCCTTTGGCGATACCAAAAAAAAGAAAGAAAGAAAAAGCTACTTAGTATATTATTTTCTAGCGACCCAGTTCTCTGTGCTGGGATTAGGGTGATACAAAGCAGGGGGGAATCCCCATTCCTTGCACAGATATAGACCCTGGATCCGTTCATCAGCATGAAACTTCAGCCTAGAGATTGCTATTATTCATTGCATTGATATCACACCTTTTTCCTCTAAGGAGCTCAAGGTGGCACTCACGTCCCTCCTATTAATTTAACCCCCACAACAGCCCTGTGAGGTAGGTTAGGCTGAGAAGGAGTGACTCGCCCAAGTCTTGGCTGACTGGGGATTTGAACCCTGCTCTCCCAGGCCCCAGCCTGACACTCTAACCACTACACCACACTGGCTAGTAGTGAGTGGCAATGGAGGTGGCGATTCGTAGCCAGAAGCAGCCTACTTCAAGGGGCATCATGGGGTGGGGTGGTTTATATGAAACCCCCAACTAGTCCTGAACGGTGGGGCAAGTTTTTTTAGAGCAGGGAAATGGCCCTCTAGACCAGGCATCCCCAAACTTTGTCCCTCCAGATGTTTTGGACTACAATTACCATCTTCCCCGACCACTGGTCCTGTTAGATAGGGATCATGGGAGTTGTAGGCCAATACATCTGGGGGGCCGCAGTTTGGGGATGCCTGCTCTAGACTTCTTTATCTGGTCCTCAGGACTGCCTTCTAGTCATGGCTCCTCCCCGAATGACAACAGGTTGTAGTCAGTGCCTTCTCCCTACCTTTTTGCATCGCTAGAAAATGCATTAAATATTGGGTGGGTGAGTATTAAGTGTGTGCCTTAGATTCAGATTAATCCAGAGGTGACGTGGGCCTCTGAGAGGGATTTGAGGTTTATCAGAGGTGAAGTGTGATTAACTGTTTATTCTTTTATTTGTTAAATCAGCAGTTGGAAGGAACGAAGCAGCAGCAGTGGGATTGTGGAGCAGGAACAAGCAGGGATGAAGTGCCATCGGTTTTTCAGAGCACGATGATGTCATCCGCTGCTATTTGCCAATCCTCTGCATGCCAAATAAAGAAGCTTTTCTCGGGGTTAACTGGGCCAAAACAGTGAGGAAGACTTTGAGTCCAGCAGGATTTTTAAAGAGGCTGAATGTTAAGCAACCGGGGGGGGGGGCAGTCATTTGTATCCTATAGTTGTAGAAAGGGTGTGACAATAGGGGGTTGTCATGAAAACCATAGTAAGCTACTTGTTTATCCACCCTGGATAAATTCTGGACCAGGCAACTGTATGGCCAGATTCTCTCTCTTTTTAATATAATTGTTTATTCATTTTTTACATAAACTACAAACAAAACATACATACAAATAACACATAGAAATTTTCCATAATTATTCACATTGTTATTTTCATGGGGTATTGAGACTTCACTCAACCCCCCCCCTTTGAGCTACATTATCCATTTAAATATTTAGCAGGTTCCTCTTCTAAAATCATACCCTATATTAATAATTCTTAATAAATCATTTTATCCTAAGATTATTTCTCATACACTACCGAAAACCTAAACTCTGCTTTCTTAAAGATAAATTAATTAATAAAAATTTTCTTTAAATGATCTCTAAATTTCTTCCAATCTTCTTCAACCTTCTCCTCCTTCTGGTCATAGATCCTTCCAGTCATCTCGGTGAGTTCCATATACAGTAGTCCATCATCTTTTTCTGCCAATCGTTTATTGCAGGCTTCTCTTGCACTTTCCAAAATTTTGTTATTAATAATCTGGCTGCTGTTGTGGCATATAAAAAGAATCTGTATGGCCAGATTCTCACTCAGTATCTATGCAATGCCAGTTCATCGGTATGAGGCTGCCTAAATATATTTCTAACCTTCTATTACATTGGCTTATTTATCGGCTTATTTCCTTTAAAGCATTTCCCTCCATGCGTTCACTGAAAAAGGCTCCCACAATAGCTTACAATGATCAATAGAAAGCCAGTCTTTGCCCTCAAGCTCTCAATCTGACATACATTTCATAAAAGGAAAATGAATCTGGAGGGAGGATGAAAATGACAAATTCTAGCTGAAATTAACTATGTGCAAGATTACAACCAAGGATTACAAGCAATGATCCAGCTATGTCTCATTGCTTTCTATGGAAGGGTTATACACTAAATTGATTGGATTGTGCCCATTGCTCACATATATGGTCTTAATTCCAAGTCTGGTTCCCCAGCCTTATTCTGAAATTAAGAAATTAAACACTCCTGGCAGCTCTAAATCCTTTTGGATAACTTATTGGAATACAGTGTGACGAGTTCCTCTGACCACCAGCTAACGTTTTTCAAGCCTCTTTGTTGACTACCCGCCAGCCCAGCTAAACGGAGCTATTTAAATGCTAAAGTGCTGCTTAAAAATTTTTGATTTAAAGGCGGCGGTTTGCTGGCTCTAAATACATCTTTTTCTCCGTTTCACCACAAGGGGGCGTCCGCGGCTCAAATATCTCTTGGTTGCGATACATCCTCTTCCTAACGCAGCGGCTACTGATAACAGTATTTCTGGAGGCAAAAAAACCCCGACACCACCTCCTTTTCTACCCAAGCAGCTAAACGTTTTGCACACCCACATATCGTCCTTTAAAAAAACGGTATCAACAAAACAACCACAAGAACCGAGTGACAACGCCTAGATATACATTTGGATATACATTTTTCTCCTGGGCGGGGGTGGGAGTGGGGAACCAGCCATGCTGGAGAGGAAAGAGTGCTTAGACCAGCATTCCCCAACCAGGTGCCCTCCAGGAGTTTAGAACTATACTTCCCATCACGTTGATTGTGACTGAATCTTGGCTGCACCCCCAATCACTTCCGTGGGACTGATGCAGCCCAGCTTGTTCCATGGCTTTCAATGGGACGCGCTGCCCGATCCTGTACAGGCAAGGCTTGCTCCTAAATGGCACTTTCAAAGAAGGCTTTGAATCCAAAGGAAGCACAGGATCGGATTGTGTTTGTTTGTTTGTTTGTTTGTTTGTTTGTTCCGGGTCGCCCTCGCCCCCGTGAGATTTGTTGCTCAGCCTCTATTTCCGTTGTCAGCAAAGGTGTTGCATAACAGGACTCAGGATCATAGAACTGCAGAGCGGGCGGGGTCATCTAGTCGCACCCCCTGCATTGCAGGAATCTTTTATCCATTGTGGGTCTTGAACCCACAAAGCCTTAGATTGAGTTTTATGCTCTACCGGCTGAAGAGCTCCTCGACTTTTTCATTCCAGTCGATCCTTTGTGGAGGGAGGGGGGAATCATATTGAGACAAGGGGTGGGGGATGCCTTACAATACCATCTAGAGAAGGCTGCGAAATTAAAATACCAATTTAGTCTGTGAGCTGGAATGGATACACCAGCATGGCGATGGGATGAGCAGAGCTATGGCCACAGGTTGCAATTCTGCCCAGTCTCGGGGACTCTTCGTGAAAGTCATACTTTTCTCAACCCCGGAATGAAGAGAGATGCTCCTGTTTCTGCCACTGGGGAGAACAGCATAGCTGTCAAGTTTTCCCTTTTCTCGCGAGGAAGCCTATTCAGCATAAGGGAAATTACCTTAAAAAAGGGGGAGAACTAGTCGAGGTTGTTCTATGCGCTAGAGATTTCAGCTGCGACCTTTTTGAGAGCGATTCGGATATCATTTCTGTTCAGACCGACTGAAGGTGCAATTCTGTAGACTAGTCCATTTCCTAGGAATAAGCCCCACTGAAATCAGTGGAAATTAGTTTTGAAAAGAAACCTATTGGATTGCTCTGTAACACTCCCTACCCCCGACATATCGATTTCCAAATAAAATGACTTAGATTTTGGGCGCAAAGTTTATCCTTCTAACAGTTCCTGAGCGAACCTCCCCCGGACAAATTTCGAAAGAGGTTTGCAACATTTCGAAAAGCAATTGCAAAGACCGATTACAAAATACAGTACAGTAGGCAGAAGAATCTTAGGCTCCAGGAGTGTCTTGGTTGTTGCTGCTGTTGTTGTTGCTGTTTAACTAAAAACAAAACTCACCACCTCTGGTAAATTACCTCCTCAGGAAGAAAGGCTTAGTATTCCACCTTCGCCGGTGAGCTAGTTTGCTACATGCAGTGTGACGCGGAAAAGCCCAGAAATGGGTCTCTTGCTCAGGGTTGAGACTCAGACATGAACCAGTAATGGCGTTTGATCGCGTTGTCTACTTAACCGAATTATGTAATCCCCTTCTTCGAAAGGAAAGCGGAGTCCATGGGCCACTTCACACTAGTTTTCCGGTTCACACGTTTGTCAGGGAGCTACATCCAATCCCAGCTCTTGACGCGCGTGTCCTTATGACAGGCGTGCTTGCAAGATTGAAACTGACACTTTTATGTGTTTAGGCGTGCGTTTAAAAATGCAATGTATGGTTTAGCCTTGCGGCATTGATGGAAAACATTCTCTCTCTCTCTCTCTCTCTCTCTCTCTCTCTCTCTCTCTCTCTCTCTCTGAGATCTATTATATATTTATCTCTCTATCTAATCAGTCTTTATTTACTCACTGGTTTCAGCAACTGTTCAGCCTCCACGTCTCCCCCCCACCCCGCCCCCCAAAAACCCTCATTTTCATTTTCTTCTCCAATTAAAATGCAAATCAGTTGCTTTAACATGCAAACTGCCGCCCTTCGAAAATCTGTCGGCCCAACCACCTGCTAGCAAATACTGAACTCGTCTGCTGGCGTCTTGTTAAACTTTTCCTCCAAACTATCCCTCTCTGTCATATGAACAAGGCCTCTGAATATAAGCAAGCAGTAACCGTGCAGATCCAGAAAGCCGGATCTGTCCGATTATTATGGTTATGACTATTACTTTACCCCGGGCAATTCTGGGACTAGGGAGGGTTGGAAATAATCCCTTCCCCCTCAAGCTTAACAAAAGGAGATACAGTACAAGGAGTCATTGGACTTCGTGCTGTAGCCACGGAGCTCAACGGGATGTCATATGTATCTTTTCTTGGAGATCCGAGCCTGAGCTGAAGATCTGGGTCCTGGGTTGAGCCCGCTCTAATAACAATTGTGATAATAGTAATAACCTTTCTCCTCCTCAGTCTGGTTGGAGCCTCGCCATTCAGACGCCCACGTACACACACACACACACACACACACACACACACCCCGGAAAGCAGCGTTTTGCAATACATTTTTGCTTAAAATTGCGCCTCCGAAATTTGCCGTCCCGGTGCGTTTTCTTGCGCGTCCTGCTGCTCACTGCTTCCTCGAGATATCCGTGACCGTGCTTTAGCCTCCAACCCCTTCCAAAACCGGATTAGGATCTAAACATCCCCCACCTCCGTCCATACAGAAAGAGGGAGGGAGGGAGGGAGTACCCCAAACTCCAAATTGCGACACAAACACCCCCGGCTAGTTCTCCTTTGCCTATCCATAGCAAATGGTGAGCCAAGGGAGAAAGTCGACGCTCTTCGATGTCTCTTACACTCGTTGGAGGCGGAGGGAGAAGCAGCGACCTCCCCCCCAATGGAGTTTTTACTACCCCCCAGTCCCTGGCAGGTGTGGGGAGAATAAAAGATTCTGGACCGGAACCCCTTCCCTCCTAAACACCCTTGCCACTGAAAGAAATAGGGTTTTGGATGGAATCAGGCTGAAGCGGGAGAGGAAATGCTAGGGTGGGTGGAGTGGCAGAGAAGACCACCTCGCTGCTCTAGGGAACAGAGGTTGCCCTGCGAGGGCGAGAGGGTTTTTTTTTTCTGGAAGCAAATCCACACACGCACAATTTCCGGATCGGGACTTCGACCCTAAATAGGAAGCGAGTTCTTTCTGCCGCCCGGAAGGAACGTTGCCGCCATACGCCTGAATTAAGGGGGATGTTTGTTTGTTTGTTTGTTTGTTTGTTTGTTTCGATGCCCGCCTCCATGGGCGTAGCCCTGATTTATGTTAAGGCAGGGACAGGACACCCATCTGTCATCATCCTCTGCCTGGCTCTGTCTAGGAGATTCGGAATGAAATATCTCAGCAAGAGTTGTTTTAAATTATTCCTTTGACCCCCAAGTGCTCAGTAAAATCTGTTAAAATCTTTCTACGATTTCTGCTTTTAGTTAAGTATTTTTATTTATTTATGTACTTGATTTAGGGGGGCAGCTGCCCCCCTGCGCGCATGCCCGCCTCAGTACCAAAAACTGGACGCTTGCACTGAAAAATAGATCCCGTCCAACTTCCTCCCAAGACGACGAGCGCCAGCCCCAAAACAACCCGTTTCTTATATGCTGCGCTTTCTGAGCATTCGGTGCGCTTTCCATACGTTTCAGTGTCAACCCAAGGAGTCGCCTTGTAGGCAGGTTACGAGCTCTTCCATCTCAGAATTGACTTTCCCGAGGCCTCGGGTTTTCCCTCTATCCGGCTGCTGCTGCTACTTGCTCCTTTTGGAACAGTAGGCGCCGGGGATCAAACCGGGCACCTTACCGCCATAGCTGCCAAGTTATCCCTTTTTTTAAGGGATTTTCCCTTATGCTGAATAGGCTTCCTCGCGAGAAAAGGGAAAACTTGGCAGCTATGCTTACCGCATGCAAAGCACGTGCTCTGCCACTGAGCTATTACGACCCCACCCTCGCCTCCGACCCTATAGGTGGGTCGGCGTTACTGTTTCCGACAGCGACGGGGTAAGGTTGCGAGAAGTCAGGGCCAACACTTCTGCCTCCGATCCTCTGCGCGTGGTAAAAGAGGATAACATGTTGAGACAAGACTTCATAGTTGGGCAGAAATTCCACAGGTGGAGGGATTTTTCCCAGGATGGAGGGATGGGAACTTGGAAGCATCACCTGTTGAATTTTTGCTGCTGCCGTTTAAAGAGAGAGGAAACTGTCAGTGAGTTGAGTGGGGAGGCGGCAACCCTAGAAACATAGCTGCCAAGTTTTCCCTTTTCTCGCGAGGAAGCCTATTCAGCGTAAGGGAAAATCCCTGTAAAAAAGGGATAACTTGGCAGCTATGCCTAGAAATGGATTCTAGGATTGCAGTATTTTGAAGATCAAAAGAGAGGACACATTTGCCAACTTCTGCTTTCAACGATGGGTCGCTATGACGACTCTCATGTTACATACCCATGAAAAAGAGGACGTGTACTGGAAAAAGAGGACATATGGCAACCCCTGTTGTAGCGTCATGTTTAACTCAGGTTCCTTTGGCACCTCTCCGTTTAGTCCACCTCACGGGGTTGTTGTGAGAATGGGTGCGTTAGAACCATATCTGTCGCCCAGAGCTCCTTTAAGGAAAGGCGCCAGAGTAAGAATGGAAGCAATAAACAGAAATACACAGTATCTGCCTGATTAGGAACAAACATCCTCTGCTCCACCGAAAGACAAGTTTGCGTAAAGAGCGCAAAGTTTTTGCCAAGCTTCCGAAACGCGCTTAAGTTCCTGCTTTAGGAGTCTCCAGGACAATGTTAAGCTTAGGAGCTAGTCCCCATGTTACTCTAAACACGAGGCGGGGATTGTTCGTTTAAACTGGCCACTACCACCAGGCCTAGTTGGCGACGAAACGCAGTCCCACAAAAAGAAAAGCAAAAAAAGACCCCCAAGGCACAGGCCGGTCCACCTCTAAGTCTTTTTCGCTACTGGGCCGCACTTTCCCGAGCGTGTTTGCAGTCAGCTCATCTTTTCCTGGACTGTTGGGGAGCTAAAGGGACGCGTTAGCAAGGGACGTGTTTCTTTGACAAGGGAAATATACCAGGAGGGATTAAACGTGCTCACGAAACGACCCAAAAGCAAGCATAAAATCCAACACACACACACTCCGCTAAGATCACTGGTAAAACAGAGTGTCGCGTATATCCCGTTCTCAAATCGAGTACTACGCCGATTCATGTGGGGCGAAGCTCCTAAACGCTTTTTGATCGGGATAGCGTAGCTTTCTCCGGGTGGCTTTTGAAAGTTTGAAAAGCTGGAACAATAGCAGCAGCAGCAACAACAGCAATAGCAACAAACAACCCGTGCAATTTATACATCCCGCGGAATATATATTTGCTAAGGCCATACCATCCTCAGATGAACGTCAAGGCGCTCATGAACTGAAAAAGGCGCAATCCTCGCGAAGTTCTGCGCGTCGCTTCCATTGAGAATGCGGAATGCTGCTGGTGCTGCTGTTTATACGTAAACTCTTCCCCTTTGAAACCAACGCGGCTTCGAAAAGAAGCGAACGTGGGCACAAGGCCCCAGTTTTATAGCATGCACCGTATTAGTTTCTATGGGCGTTTCTGGGATGGCGGCAGGGATTTGTTTTAGGCGAGGGCATGGGATGAAGAATCGATTGACATGGTGGCTTGTTCACTGTTGGCTTAAAAAATAATCCTAGACCCCAAATGAAGTATTTTATCATTCAGATTCTTTGGTGAGATCTTCATATTCTGGGGTGACTTTAACAAGCGTTCTCCTATGTGTGAACGAGTGTGGTTTCTTTGGGGGGGGTGTCCGTCATGTTAAATATATACAAATTCTCCAATGATATCTCCATATTCCGTTCTGATCCGCGCGTGTGTTGGGGGGGTGGGTTTCCTCATATTAAAGATATACGGTTCCCCCCTCCCCCCCCAAAGTGGTATCTTCATATTCTGGTCAGATCCAAGTAATTGTGTGTGTGTGTGTGTGTGTGTGTGTGTGTGAATAAGGCAGTCCCCAAGTTAAAGAAATAAGAATCAGTCACCAAAACAGCGTTTGAGTCTCTAACCCAGGTAACTAACACTTGCTTGCGTCTGCCTTCTTTGCAAAGCACGCAGTTGTTGTGTCTGTGGCACCGGGGCTGGTTTGACTTTCAAAAACCTCCTCGCCCTTCTTATGCTGGGTTCCTGTTCGGGAAAACGTGGAGAGAGGAAATGGTAGGGTTGAGGAGAGGGTGGGGGAAGAAAGGAAACTTGGAGACATAGCTGCCAAGTTATTCCTTTTTTTAAGGGAAATTCCCTTATGCTGAATAGGCTTCCTCGGGAGAAAAGGGAAAACTTGGCAGCTATGCTTGGAGAGCAACAAGGATCTAGGGGGAACCCCCCCCCCCTTAAAAAAAAAACCACCTTCTTTACGCCTGCCTTTGCTTTACCGCAACCCGTCAATATACGATCAGGCAAGTTGGCTTCCAGTTAGGATTGGGCGAGCTGGTTTTATTATGATGGCACACTCCCCCCCCCCGACAGACAGACGGACACAACCCATTTAAACAGACGAGAAGTAAAACAAGAGAGCGGCGAAAGGGCTGGCAGAAGGAGGGGGTTGCTTTACTGCCCGGCTCAGCCGAGAAAGAGAGAGAGAGAGGCGGAGAGGGGCTGGGCTTTCCAGCATCTCAATAGGTTTGTTTAAGGAGCATCACATTCATTTACACAATACTCGGGACGATGGTCCATATGGTACTTAATCAGCCTTTCAAAAGAGGTCCCAGAGAACCAGACGCTAGCCTCCTTGGGATCTGATGCGTGACTTTTTATTTTTATTTTTAAGAAAGCAAAGGATCGACACAGGTTCTTCTTCGTTCTTTTTTTTTTTAAAAAAATGATTTTTCACGCGCTGCAAATCCTCAGATTTATTTGACACGGACGCGCTTTCTTCTCTTCTTCCTCCCCAACCAATCAATGCCCCCCCCCTCCGCGCTTTCCTTCCAAGTCTCCTCCGGCGTTCCAACTTAACAGGGTCCGCGCTCAATATGCAAATGAGCGCCTTTGGCCGGCGCCGCCCCTTATCGAGGGAGGGAGGGCTGGGCTGGCCGCATCTCCCTGCCACTCTCCAGATTCCTACCCCCACCCCCCATAAAGAAGGCAGGTCCTATAGGGAGGAGGCTGGTGCCCGCCTCTGCCCCTCCTTCCGCTGCCTCTTTTATTGACGCCTCTCCAAAGTTCTTGTCTTGCCCCCTTTATAGCGAAAGCAAACCGGGAGAGTGATGAAAATGTTTTATGGCCTTGGAGGGGCTGCGTCTTGATCTGTCAGACCGGAGGAAGAGAGATTGAGAAGCCAGGAGAAGCGACGAGAGCAAGACGCACCGAAATCCCAGCCCGGCAAAAGCAGATTGAAGAAGGAAGGGGGGGGGGAGGTGGTCGCGATTTTTAAAATGATGAACCCGAGGAGGAAAAGCTAGAGCCCGGCCAGCGATGCTCGGGGAGCGGCGAGAAAAGAAGAGCGCATCTGGACCTTCTCCTCGCGTTTAGACGGCCCGAGGAGCGAAGCGAAGCTACAAAATCCGTCCATGTCCCGGGAACAGGGAGCTCTTCTCCGCAGGCAGCCGTGCTCGGAGCCCCAGGCCGGGCGGGAGGAGAGAGCCAGCAGGAGATCCCTTTCGGACTCGGAGGCAGGAGCATGCCGAGGCCAAGAGGGCCGGCTCCCAGGATCCACTGAAGTTCTGCTCCTCCTCGTCCTCCAGCCGCCGAGAGGCGAAGGCCAGGAGTCCCCGCCGTCAAGCTCGCCCGCCAGCCTGCAAGCGCCGGGAACCACAACCTTCGCCTCGACTCCGTCCTCGGCCGGAATTGCCGGCGCGTGTTGATCTGCTCCTTGCGAGTGAACGTGCATTTCTTCTCTCCTCCCCCCCCCCCTCAAGGACAGTGATTTTTGTTTTGTTTTGTGGCGGCAAAAGACTTGACGATTCTTCTCCTCCACCCCCCCCCAAACCCCCATTTTTTATTTTTGAAAGCTCAGTTCAGCGCATTTCTCCAGCCCCCTCCCCGACGAAGCAGCGAAAGAAGGACTTTAAATACTGAATGACTTTACCTTTCCCAGCAGGCGTCGTAGCATCCCTGAATTCCCCCCTAAAAAAACACTTCTGCAGTCTCCCAGCTCCCCAAAGCAAGACACTTACTTATTCTCTCTCTTTGCGCACTCGCCCCACCCCCCGCTCCTAGAAGGGGGCCGCTACAAACACCCACCCTCTTAAGAGAGGATACCTGTCATTAGATACCCCGGACCCTTAGATCAGGATAGACCCCCCCCCCGTTAGTGCTACTGTTCGCTGTAGCCTGAGATTTTGTGCTCTCCATTCCTTTCTCTCTTTTTTATCAGCAGACCCTCCTTTGGCTGGGGTTTAGTTCATTTTGCAGAACAGTGGCCCCCAACACTGCTTTCCCCCAGTGGCTGCAATCTCCCCTCTTTCGGAAGAAACAAGGCTGGAATCTCTGTCTCAGCTCCTGGACGACCCCGAGATCTAAACCTTGGGCTCCCACAGACAACCCACTCTCCTCTCTGAGACCCCTGTGTATTTCTCGAGCGTATTGTCTCTACGCTTCTCAGCTCTCCCAACCCTTTCCAGATCAGGGAACCCCTTTTCAAATCGCCCACAGACCAGGGACCTCTCTCTCCACCCCTAAGTAGCAGGAAGACTCATTCCGCTTTCGCAGAATTAGGACTGCTCCCCGCGCCCCGGGCCGCCTTCTGTCTTTTCTGAAAACCCTGGAAGCCGGCCCGAACCCCCAAATCGGGACGCTGCTCAGACCTAGAGCAAGGAACACCCCCAGTCCAGACAGCCTCCCTCCCTTGTACCCGAATCTCAAGGAACAAATTGCCCTTGCATCCCAACACCAGGGCGTCCTCACTTCCACAGTACCCCTAGAATCAGGCCCTCTTCCTTCTCCCCTTCCTTTCCAACAGCGGAGCATTCCCCCTCCCTTCCCGCAGTTTTAGGGGGGCTGGTCAATCCAACCCCCTTCTCTCTGGTTCCCTCCTCCGCCCCCCAAAGGAGGAACCCCCTGTTCTTTCCCCACCTCTGCCGTTCGAATCCCAGACGTCCGGCCTTCAGAGAGTGCAGGGGGTCGTCTCGGTGCAGCCCCTGGGAGGCCGCCCGGCCCGGGGATGCTGGCGGTGGGGCAAATGGATGGCACCCCCCGGCAGAGCGCCTTCCTGCTCAGCAGTCCCCCCTTGGCCGCCTTGCACAGCATGGCCGAGATGAAGACCCCTCTGTACCCCGCCGCGGCCTACCCGCTGCCACCCCCCACAGCAGGCTCGGCTGTTCCCAGCGGACCCTCGTCCTTGTCCTGTTCCTCCTCTTCCTCGTCGTCGTCTTCCTCGGCCTCGGCCTCTCCCTCTCCGCCGCTAGGCTCCCCGACGCCGGCCGGCCTCAAGCCCCACAGCGCGGGGGCCCTGTCGGCGCTGGGCTCCCCCCCGCAGCAGCTCTCCGCCGCCACCCCGCACGGCATCAACGACATCCTCAGCCGGCCGACCATGCCAGCCCTCGCCGTCTCCTCGGCCGCCGCCTCTTCCTCGGTGGCTTCCTCGACGTCCGCCTCGCCGGCCGCCGGCCTCCTGGCGGGGCTGCCTCGCTTCAGCAGCCTCAGCCCCCCGCCGCCCCCGCCGGGCCTCTACTTCAGCCCCAGCGCCGCCGCCGCCGTGGCCGCCGTGGGGCGCTACCCCAAGCCCCTGGCCGAGCTACCCGGCAGGACCCCCATCTTTTGGCCAGGGGTGATGCAGAGCCCGCCTTGGAGGGACGCGAGACTCGCCTGCACGCCGCGTAAGTAGCTTGGAGGGGTTCAAGGCGCTTTCCTGCCCACGGGTACCCTCTTTCCCCAACGCCAGAACCTTTCCACAAAACTGCGCGCAGGGCGCACCCCGAGCCTCCCTCCAGCTAGCCGTCTCCGCCAGTTGCAGCCCTTACCGCTAGGCACTGTGGCCTCCCGGCCACGGGGATACTAAGTCTCCATGTGGCTCCTTGAACACCGCAGCCCTCACAACCCTGACCCCCCAGGCACGGACCCCTCGGATGGGATTGGGACAAAGTCACAATCAAAATCTCCAGGGTTACCAACAGTGGCTGTTACTCGCAAAATATGCCCATTGAAGGAGGACTCCGTTGACCTTTTCGGCCCCCTTTCGCCGTCCATCAATTTCCTCTAGCCCTTCCCAGATGTCTCCATTGGGTACCGAGACCCTCAGTCTTTTGGCCTTCAACCCAATCATCTCCAAAGGTCCTCTTCCTTGGGCAATGGGCTGTTGTGCTCTCGCCACCAGCCTTTGCGCCTGGAATGGGAGAGTTGGGCTGGATAAACAGCGACGGGGTAGTTTAACCTGGGAGGATATGATGCATTGCCCCTCCACTTCCCATCTGCTCCCACACACTCATCCATGCAGTGTTTGAGACCCATGCTTCCTTGACACGGCCTTGTCTCTAAACTACAAAACGCTACGCACTTGTTTACATGGGGTCACGAAGAGTCGGACACGACTAAACGACTAAACAACAACACTTGTTTACAAGGTCCCGGGGACAGTTAAGGGGCGCGACTAGCGCACTGCTGCTCTCATCCCTGGCATGTTCTCTGCGGGGTTACAGGAGTTTGAGACACAGTTGCTCCACATAGTTGCTACCGGGACAAACAGGTTTTAAGTAGCAAATAAATGCCCTCTAGTCAATTTCCACTCCAGCAGTACTTTAGAGGTAAACTTTGGTTTTGCAAAGCAATCTGCTTAACCTTCTGATACCGGAACCTCGGAGCCACAAGAGTAACTCTTCTGCACTTTTGAGGGATGGCTTTTTAAAACTGCAGGGTGCGTGGTTTTTTTTGTTTTGTTTTTGGACCAAGTAAACAAGCATGTACAGGGCCGTGCTGCAAGGGCGAGACCTTGGGCACTCCTGCACCCCGGCTGCAGAAATTGAAGCTGCTCAATGGAGCTTCGGCCGCCGCGGCGATTTTTGTCTACTTCTGCAGTTGTAATTGACGAGCCACGTTGCTTCTCTGTTTACCCCCAGCGGTTCTGAGGGTGCACCCGTCCTGCTTCTGCTGACGCGCTGGGCATTTTTTGCTTCTTGCAAAAAATCAACAATTTGGTTAATTTTAAAACAACGCATTTGCCGCAAACCCGATCCATTTCCCCTTTCCCCACTTTAAACTCCAGCCTAGCGGCTTGTTTTCCCTGCGCGGCCCAATCCTACTCGGAAGTAACTCCCATAGCGTTTAGCGGGTCTTACTCCCAGGTTAGGATCTCAGCAATAGGGTTAAAAGCGACCTGTCACCCCATTCCCTCCTAAATCTAGACTGCAAGGAAGAAAGAAAAACGTGGAAAGTTTTAGTTATTCGTTTTGGCCCTTTCTTAGGGGAAATGCAAGTGGCGCTGTGGCAAAGCTGCCAAGTTCTCCCTTTTTTAAAAAGGGAAATTCCCTTATGCTGAATAGGCTTCCTCGCGAGAAAAGGGGAAACTTGGCAGCTATGCGCTGTGGCGAATTATGCACCCTTGTTTCTTAAACAAACGACTTGAGCAGCAGTTGTATGCAGAGCTACTGGGGAGTAAATCTAATTCAAATCAGTTGTGTTTACTCTTGAGTAAACAAGGTTAACTCAGCTGTGTAAAACTGCTACTTGCTTGTTTGGCTTTATCCTTTCTTTCGTGGCTTTGAGGAGCTTGCGCTATTGAAAACAGGCGGATTGATTTTTTAAAAAATCTCTGCTTTTTGGGAGGAATCTTTGATACAGGAGCGAACCTTCTGGTTTCGCAAGTAGGGGCGAAAAAATGTTAACGAAACGCTCGTTGTTCTGTGGATGCCGTATCCTCCTGATCTTTTAAAGTTAATCGTTTTGAGTTAACATTTATTTTCCTTGGGGGACTTTCGAAACCTAAATATCAGTTTTGGAGGCCGAATGGACGTTGTTTTCAGAAAGGTGAACAACGATAGATTGCATCTCCCTCTGTGTGTGTCTGCATAACTTTCTCCGAAGGAGATGCAATGCCTAAATAATTTCGGATTTGCACCTGTTTGTAAAATCCAGGATGCCCCAAACCGTCGCAGTTTCTTCAAAGAGGGCAGTTTTTCATTGCGGAAATTCCCCTAAGCAGGATTTTAAATACATATGTACCACACCACTCAGAGAGACTGTCAAGCGCGCGTATACGTTTATGCCCATTGCTTTTAAAATAACAAATAATAATAAATATCTATCTATATATATATACCTTCCTTCCTCCCCTCCCCTCCTGCGGACCCTTTCCTCATCTAGATCAAGGCTCGATTTTGCTGGATAAAGACGGCAAAAGGAAGCACACAAGACCGACGTTTTCCGGCCAGCAGATTTTCGCTTTGGAAAAGACTTTTGAGCAAACGAAATACTTAGCCGGGCCGGAACGAGCGAGGCTCGCCTATTCGCTGGGGATGACCGAAAGCCAAGTAAAGGTGAGAGTAGCAGGTCAGATAAGAACCGATCTCTGAGCCCCCCCCCGCTCCTCCCTACTCCCTCCCCGTCTCCCCCCCCCCGCCCGCCCGCCCCAGCCACTGCTCAGTCTGGGCGGGAGAGTGTTAAAATGCGGCTGATAAGAGGGAGATATGGATGAACAAAAGGGATCGGGCGCGTGCCCTCCATATCGCTTTCATCTTGCAATGGAGAGAGGGGCCGCGCGCGTGCCTTTCGTTATCGCATTGTTGCTGCCGCACGGATTTTGAAAGACAGGGGGAAATAAAAATATAAATTCTAAGCTGTTTTTCCTAATTTGTAGCTTTAGATAATTATACTTAAGAGTAAGGTACAGCTTTTTTGTTAACGATCTATTATTATTATTATTATTATTATTATTATTATTATTATTATTATTATTATTTAATATACTTGCTAATTATAATTATAGCCATGTTGAGTTTACAAACTGGCCCACAACTATTTTTTTTACCCATTTGTTTGCACTTAGTGCTATTCCAGTACCCCCATAAAAATGAAGGAAATAAAGACTAGATGTTCTTATTTCCAATGATCCTCTCCCTCCTCAGCTTGTGAACATTTTTGTCCATCTCTTACTTCGGAAATAAGTTGTAGCCTAATAAAATGGAAGAACTTATGCCCTTCCTAAAAATAAAATAAAATAAAAGTTGCTCTCGATCGTGTTATGATTTGGGAGAAAAGGCCAACTAAATATTTTTATGAAAATTTTATTTTATGGAAATTTTATGGAAATATATTTATGACTTGGGGCGAAGTGGGGTTAATATCCTACCGTTAAGGAGAGAATTTTTTTTTTTAGGCCCGCGATCCCAAACATAGGCGTCCCCCTCTTGAATGCATTTACTCGTGAGTAAATGCCACCGTGGATAAAGGGTCGGGTCTGCAAAAGGGAGCTGAAAGGAGACTTCTTTAGAAAAAGGGATTTCAATAGAGTGGCCTCCCACCGGAAAGGTGACTATTTAAGTGAGGAGGTCATTAAGAGGAGCAATTTCTGGGCACTAAGTTTCGCCCAAGTCCAATGAACCTCACGTCACTCGCGGTGGGAGTCAACGGGGCTACTCCGGTGTGTGGATTGCAGCAGCTAATTTAGTATTGCTTTCAGTACAGCATTAATGACTGCAATCATATAAGCCGATCACTTTGGATTAGGAGCTCCGTCCAGGGGCATTAAATCAAAGGGTAGTTTTGCCACTGACACCAGTTGGATGGTGGTGGTTTTTGCACCTAGCACGTATTTATAAGACAGGGGTAGCCGCGCGAAGTCTCTTCCAGCAGAAACAACCAAAGAGTCTTGTGACACCTTGGACTTTATTATTGGATAGATTAGAATATGCTTTCCTGGATCAAAACCCACTTCAATCAGGTGCATAGAAGGACTCCAGAAACCCCAAGCTGATACCATAATAAATGGGTTATTCTATCTATATTATTAATTAGGTCCGTGGGCCAGAAGTCCCCCCCCATGGTCTATGTAGAGCCACAAAACTATATTAAAGTGCCAGCAACATCTAGTATTCAGCTGTAAGGCAACAAATTTAAATGCTAAGTGAATGGGTTGTGGTTCTTACGTAGAAAAAAGTGATCCTGAGACTGCATTCAAAAGCCTGTATTTTATACATGATTATGCATTTATACGTAGCATTCTATGTATATCCATAAAAGGAACAGGAAAATGAAGCGAATGCTCCAGCAACATTAGTAAAACGACAATCCTGTATTTTCGGATGAACCCTCATAGTGATTTATTTCCTAGTAAACATGTATAGGATTGTACTGGAGGACTATTAAAGCTACAATCCTATAGCCCTGGGAGTAAGTTCCGTTGAACTTGGTGGGGCTTACTTCTGTTCTGAGTAGACACCTGTAGGGCCGCACTGTAATGGTTGCAAAGTTTGGTTGTGTGTGGTTTCTCTCCCAGGCTCATTTGGATTTTTAGTTTTGTTTTCAGCACGTGTCTGAATGAGGAGACAGCAGAATTAGCAGGCATAGAAAGTAGATTGAAAGCCCACGAAGGCCTTCCTCCACCGCTGTAATGCCAGTACAGTGTTTCTGTAGGGTTTCACTCCCCCTTAACTCTCGCCACCCCTTTTTCCAAAGGGAAAATTCTCCAGACAACTTTTGGAGCAAATATAGTTTAACAGATTGGGTGGGTAGGTGTTCGTATTCAGAGAGAGAGAGAGAGAGAGAGAGAGAGATCCTTTATAGATTGTCTCTTCTTCCTGAAGTTATCTAGAGATCCTCATTTGTCACTGTAAATATATGGGAAAGACCGTGAATAAATTAGTCTAGTATTTGTATGTACTAGGAGCAGAAGCTCCATCTACTTATTGCAGTGAGCTTGGTGAGGGTGGGGGGAGTGTATTGTGCATCAAATGTGTATTGTGAACATGACTGTGCAGTTATGGGTAATTATTATTATTATTATTAATTATTATTATTAATACATACAAAAATATTTTCCCCTTGCCATGTATTGAGGCACTGAATACTTTCTTAAGGCTACTTTCCTATTTTTCTGGGCAGATAGATGTATTATTAGAGGTGATGGAATGTATTTGTTGTACAGAATAGCTCTTATGGACCCATTCTTCCCAGTGAAAAACCTGCAGGACTCCTTTAAATCTCATTGATTCGAACACAAGTTAAGCAGCACTAACTTTTTCCCAGCCAAATGTGTTTATAATGTCCTGGACTAGATAAAAGTCTCCCATTGATTTCAAGGAGACATGGATCCCAATCCTATACATATGAAACCCGAAGGAGATAATATTACACCTAATATTGCTCCCATGTAAGGCTATAATCTTATGCACTTTCACCTGGAAACAAGTTCCAGCTGGGCTTACTTCTGAGTTCATGCACACAACTTATGTGCATAGGATTGTAAGATTTACTCCCAAGTAACCCTTCACAACATGGCAACCTTTAGTGTGAGCAATTCTTTCTGGACTGGAAACGGAGGCAGCCTCATTGAGTTCAATCTACAGAAGTTCCCTTAAGACAGGGTCATTTGTACAAATGTAGTTAGATCTAAAAGAACAACAGTCCTGCCATTTTTTTATTTATTAATTGTAGAGTGGGGGGTGGTGGCAGGGGGGAGTTGCAATGGTTACTTTTAGCATAGTCTACTTGAGTACCCTTCTTTCAAACCACCCGGTGCTCAGGATTTATAGACCTAAGAAGGAGGAGAGCTTTCCCTTTGAATTACCCTTAAGAAAAGCAATAACAAATGAGGATGTGCATATTTTGGTGTGACAGATTGGGGAGAGGGGAGGGCATTGCAGCTTGGTATATTTTTATTTTAGTCTGGAGGGGGGGGAAAGCAAATAATCAAAAAAGATAGAGAGACAGTAGTAAAACAAAATAAAAAAATTCCTTCAGTAGCACCTTAAAGACCAACTAAGTTTATATTTTGGTATGAGCTTTCGTGTGCATGCACACTTCTTCAGATATCTGAAGAAGTGTGCATGCACACGAAAGCTCATACCAAAATATAAACTTAGTTGGTCTTTAAGGTGCTACTGAAGGAATTTTTTTATTTTGCTTCGACTCAGACCAACACGGCTACCTACCTGTAACTAGAAGTAGTAAAACAAATAAGGGAGAAGAAAGAAGAAGTGGTGTGTGGATGTAGACTTTAGCAGAAAATAAAAAGTATAAAAATGAGAGGCACTCCACATATTATTATGCAGAAGCTTGTTTTAGTGCACAGATCAACATTTGCTTGTTTATGACAATCCTGCCCGCAGCTGGGCTGCTTAACTCCCACTGTCTTCAACAGGAGTTAAGCATCATTTGTGCAGGGTGTTAGCCCAGCTCTGGGTGCTCCTTTGGACAAAATGTTAAAGAATGAAACAAAGGTATGGGGAGCAGAGCCTTTAATTAAGATGTTAGGGCAGCAGGGTGGGGAAAAGCTCCTTAACCCCAGACATAAACATGCTATTTCTGGGCACCACACAGCCATTGTTAAATACTTTTGCGTGCCATTGATTTGAATAGAAGAGAGTCAAGCAAATCCTCACCTCTACTATTCAAATCAATGGCAATTAAAGGTCCTCAGAATGTCAGCTAGATTATGTTAACGGTTGTTGTATAAGAAAAAAATTGGCAGTGCAATTCTCTGCCCTGAGAAGCCTACAGTTTAAATTTTGCCAGGAGGGTGGTGTGGGATGAAAGGAATGGAAGGTATGGGGAGGCAAAATAAGGAAAGAATGTAGCGTGACTTACTGTTTACTCAGAAGTAAATCATAGTCATAGTAGTAGTAGTAGTAGTAATGCTGCATAGGACTGCAGGATTGCAGGAGGGTACAAAAACTAGGAGGTTAATCTGGCCACCCTAACATAACCACAATGAAAGTACTGAGAGCTACTTATAATAAGCACTTACATCGTTTTATTCAATAAATCACTCCAACACATCAACATGACTTCTGCTATAACGGCATTGGTGATCACATTATGCTAATATTTGCCTTCTTAATAATAACTCTATCTTGCGAAAGCTCCATAGTCTTTGAAGAAGCAATTGTTCTTATGCAGAACAGCAACAATAAATGAATATGCCTGTCCTGATTGCTAAGTGAGTAAGTAAGCGAATGTTATAATTTCCGTGGCAGCAATTACAATAGCTTTGCGGTGGTCACAATAATTATGGAACGGATAGCAATTATTGATATAATTGTTAACACTGATGGGAATCATATGCTGATGGTTTTGAGAGCTGGCAGTGAGAGTAACTATGCTGCAGCTATCAAAATTACTATTATTCATTTGTGTTTTTAATAGGGGATTTATTTGCAGCGGTACGAACTCCAATAATTAAAGAATGCTAACATATCAGCGCACACTGTGATATGGACACGAATAGTCAATTTGGACTATTAGTCCAAAATATCACTTGTGGCAGCGATAAAACTGGGGCGCCCAGTGGCATCATTTCGACCTCATTTACTTGGGAAGTCCCATTGATACCAAGGGGACTCCCAGGACTACTCGATTTTAAAGCTAGTAGCTCTGAATGGGGACCCACACTTGTATCAGAAGACATCCAGCGAATTCACACTGTGATGTGCATGAGGATCGCCATGCAGATAGTATTGCTCATGCATGCATAAGAATCCTTCTGAAAATGGACCTGCATTTAGACTGCAGGATTGCTGCTCTAAAGATACTAGCCATGCAATCATTACATTGGGTGAGACCTAACAGCGGTCACCTGGTACTGTTCATTCACAGTGCCACTTACACTAGCAGGGAAAGGGGCACAGTCCTGTCTACTGGCAAACTCCCTTGGGCAAACCTCACCAAAATGAATGGGAGGCAGTAGTGCCATTGGGAAGGTAATGCTAGACTCTGGACTGAATTGTCTTATTGGGTGGGGAGTGGATGGACTTCTTAGAATCTAAGGTTTAGATGATGATGTTTGTTTTTCCACTTATTTTTAAAACGTGATAATTCAGACCATCTGCATGTTTGACTTTTCGGCTCCATCTGCTAAGTGGGGCCCTGGGCTTGTTATTTGTATCCTCATCTACTGCAGTAAGTTTGCAAGTAATCTTAAAATAACAGATAAGTTAATAGTAAGTTCATGAACATGACCAAGAGCTGCTGCTGCTGCTGCTTCTTCTTCTTCTTCTTCTTCTTCTTCTTCTTCTTCTTCTTCTTCTTCTTCTTCTTCTTCTTCTTCTTCTTCTTCTTCTTCTTCTTCTTCTTCTTCAACGTAGCCAATTCATAGTTGGTCATCAAGTTTTAGAGTGATGTACGTCTTCTCTGGAAACTGCACATCATTCACAAGTGTCCCATTTCGGCTGCCTAAATCCATTGCAAAGTATTCACCACCAGAGGCATCCTAGTCAACTGCAGTCATGTATGTCTAACCTGCATGACTGCCCCTCGAGCCCTGCCCAGATGCCACCTCCAATGGAAGATGCCATTCATTGCCCTCCCATTCATTTTTACAGGGTCTTCATGAGAAGCAGGTGTGAGTGCATCATGCCCAAATCATCTGGAAGTGAGAGCTAAATGTAGCACCTCCAGCATGTTGTTGTTGTTGTTGTTTAGTCGTTTAGTCGTGTCCGACTCTTCGTGACCCCATGGACCATAGCACGCCAGGCACTCCTGTCTTGCACTGCCTCCCGCAGTTTGGTCAAACTCATGTTCGTAGCTTCGAGAACACTGTCCAACCATCTCGTCCTCTGTCGTCCCCTTCTCCTAGTGCCCTCCATCTTTCCCAACATCAGGGTCTTTTCCAAGGATTCTTCTCTTCTCATGAGGTGGCCAAAGTATTGGAGCCTCAGCTTCACGATCTGTCCTTCCAGGGAGCACTCAGGGCTGATTTCCTTAAGAATGGATAGGTTTGATCTTCTAGCAGTCCATGGGACTCTCAAGAGTCTCCTCCAGCACCATAATTCAAAAGCATCAATTCTTCGACGATCAGCCTTCTTTATGGTCCAGCTCTCACTTCCATACATCACTACTGGGAAAACCATAGCTTTAACTATACGGACCTTTGTCGGCAAAGTGATGTCTCTGCTTTTTAAGATGCTGTCTAGGTTTGTCATTGCTTTTCTCCCAAGAAGCAGGCGTCTTTTAATTTCGTGACTGCTGTCACCATCTGCAGTGATCAAGGAGCCCAAGAAAGTAAAATCTCTCACTGCCTCCAGCATAGAGATATATTAAGACCTGACTCAATGGCTTTTCAAGAATGCTTGCAAATGTTGCAGCCGGTAACAACTTAGAAGAGCCAGTTTCCTTCAAGTGTGTGTTTGTGTGAGAGAGGGTGGAGAACAAAAACATAGACAAATGAATTTAACCAAGTGCCCCAGTAACAATGGGCATGGGTGGTCTTGATATGATCAATAGGCAAAATGGTGCTAACTTTTCATCATACCTTTATGATGTAAGATTGCACAATTAAACAACAGCAAAAGCAACTTTGGGTTACTGCATAAGAATGTGCCTTATTCCAAGTCAGGCCACTGGGCATTATAATGCAGGGCTGTCTACAATGAGTAGAACATCTCTCCAGTGTTCAGGCATGAAGTATTATTTCCCAGTCCTCCCTGAAGACACTGGGCATGGAACATGGGACCTTGTATATGCAGAACATGATCTCTACCACCCTCCAGTTTAAGTTGATTTGTTCAAAGGGACAGGGTCATCCCTAGGGGTTGACTAGGTTGGCCCCCACCAGGGCACAGGCCCAGGGGGTGCAAAAATCGTGCCCCTCCACTCTGACTCACAGTGGCTAGGAACCTGCCCCGCCACTTGCCTGCTGCCTGGAATATTCCTCTGCTGTTCTGAGTGGCAAGGCACACAGGCTTCTCTGAGCACCTTGGCAGAGGAGCTCAAGAGATGGGG
This sequence comes from Zootoca vivipara, assembly GCF_965207765.1. NCBI lineage: Eukaryota > Metazoa > Chordata > Lepidosauria > Squamata > Lacertidae > Zootoca > Zootoca vivipara. The sequence goes on from NC_142583.1 coordinate 61,838,757, forward strand.
TAGGGGGCCTTGGTTCAGCTCCTTGCCAAAGGCACAAGGCAGCTTACCGGTAGGTTGTTATTGTTTAGTCGTTTAGTCATGTCTGACTCTTTGTGACCCCATGGACCATAGCATGCCAGGCACTCCTGTCTTCCACTACCTCCCACAGCTTGGTCAAACTCATGTTAGTAGCTTTGAGAACACTGTCCAACTATCTCGTCCTCTGTCGTCCCCTTCTCCTTGTGCCCTCAATCTTTCCCAACATCAGGGTCTTTTCCAGGGAGTCTTATTTTCTCATGAGGTGGCCAAAGTATTGGAGCCTCAGCTTCACGATCTGTCCTTCCAGTGAGCACTCAGGGCTGATTTCCTTCAGAATAGATAGGTTTGATCTGCCCAAGAGTCTCCTCCAGCAGCAGCAGCTTAGGTATACCTCTGTAAAAGGGACATTTCCCCCCCTGAAGTCTTTCTGCACAAATCCCATGGCACATGGGAATGAATGAGAACTAGGCAAGGGCCCTACTCTTCACAGCTCCCATTCATTTCAGCAAGGCTCACACAGGAGAACTTCTAGCGGCTTGGACTCTTGGGCAGGGAGCACTTTGACTGCAAGCAACAAACTCAAGAGTAAACCCTACCACTTTCACTAGCACTGACTCCCAAGGTAGTGGATTTATGATCCTGGTGTGGAGGGTTGCCTTGCTTTCTTTTAACTAGGTTGGTTATTGGCACCACAGATGATGATTATTAATTTTTAACCAAATTGGCTTCAGATGTAAGCACATGGACTTTACTGGGATACCAGTCCTTTGGAAGCTAATAGTTTGTAGAAGCAGCTGTTGCCAATGCTATAGCATAGGTAGTGCAGTGCCCTCCGGTCGTTGCAGGGCTATGGAATTATTAAAATCAATACACAATAATTTTTAGGAAGGAGGTATATTTTGGGGGAGCACAGATCTATGGGCACAACTCGTTATGTAATAATTTGTTCTAGAATCTAGATGAAATAGAATTCTAATCTCAATGTCCATTACATACAAAACCAGGGGAGCATACCCTACTTCACTTTGCATATAAATGTCGGTACTTAATTTCCTTTAATCAGGATGTGTATGCTGGTTATTTTCCACATGTGCTTTTTAGTACAATGGGGATACTCGGATGCACTGGTGGTTTTTAGCATGAAATCTTAAATTATTTGGATTAATTAACAAGGTCACAGGTGGCGAATGACGGGAAACATAATTGTCACGATCGTCGGAAGGCAATATGGTCTTGTTGCAGCTAAGGAGGGCTGGAAGGAGCCATGTGTAAGCTGTCTTGAACTTCCATTGGGAGAAAGATAGGGTGGCCCCCATTAGGGTAGGACTTCGGGGCAGAAGTTCAGGGTGCCACTCAGGATGAGAAGGTCTTCACTATCGACTTGCCACATTTTGAAGTAATGCATACTGGATAGCTCAGTCGGTAGAGCCTGAGACTCAATCTTATAGGGTCGTGGGTTCGAGCCCCACGTTGGGCCTTGGTCCAGTATACCTGAAGGAGCGTCTCCTCCCCCATCGTTCTGCCTGGACACTGAGGTCCAGCGCCGAGGGCCTTCTGGCGGTTCCCTCGCTACGAGAAGCTAAGTTACAGGGAACAAGGCAGAGGGCCTTCTCGGTAGTGGCACCCACCCTGTGGAATGCCCTCCCACCAGAGGTCAAAGAGAACAATTACCAGACCTTTAGAAGGCATCTTAAGGCAGCCCTGTTTAGGGAAGCCTTTAATGTTTGAGGGATTTCTGTATTTTGGTGTTTTGCTGGAAGCCGCCCAGAGTGGCTGGGGGAACCCGGCCAGATGGGCGGGGTATAAATAATAAATTATTATTATTATTATTATTATTATTATTATTTATTATTATTATAGCAGGGGGTTGGACTAGATGACCCTCGAGGGCACTTCCAACTCTACAATGCTATGATTCTATCCTACCATCTAAATTGGTCCTGGTGAGACCATCAAGTTCAAAGTGCAAACTTGCCTAACTGCACCATTGATATGAACTAGTTGAACTAGCCATTCCATAATTAGAAGTTGTAGTTTTATGCAGGCACCTTTTATGCAGATGGTGCTTGGGCAGGAATTTCTAAAGTGAGGTGTTGTGTGTGGTTTAGGGAGAAGCCAGACAAGTTTCACACTCACCCTACCTTTCTCAAGTCTATTCGAATTAACTTCCACTGAGTTTAATGGGGCTTGTTCCCAGGTTTTTAGGTATTGCCGCACTTTAACCTGCCTCTGTTGACAGGTGAGCACAGAACTCAGAGTTGCGGGTCACCCCGGATTAATGGATTAATCCAGATTAAGAGTGCATATGCCGGAGTCTTTGGCGAGGCCAGATCCCCTCCTCCCTGCCTGGTTGTGTTTGAGAACGTGAGAAGCAGGTTTAAATTCGCACCAGCGGATGACAGAGCCATCGAGCCGATCACTCCGGATTCGTTAATCCGGATCGAATTAAAAACTGCGTCTAAACGGAACTCGGGTGGCCTCGCAGAGGGAAATTGGGTATCTTGCTTTACCTCGTTTCTCTTGCTCTCTCCGCGCCCTTGTGCAGGTTTGGTTCCAGAACCGGAGGACCAAGTGGCGGAAGAAGCACGCGGCCGAGATGGCGACGGCCAAGAAGAAGCAGGACTCCGAGACGGAGCGGCTGAAGGGCGCCTCGGAGAACGAGGAAGACGACGACGACTACAACAAGCCCCTGGACCCCAATTCGGACGACGAGAAGATCACGCAGCTGCTGAAGAAGCACAAGACGGGGGGCGCCAGCGCCAGCCTCCTCCTTCACACCTCGGAGAACGAGGGATCCTCCTAGACGGCAGGCGGGGAGCGAGCGGGAAAGAGAGATACCGCCTGGTAGAAGGAGGGCGAGAGGCCCCGATCTCATTATCCATCCATCCCCGACGGCTGCTTCTTCCACGACCCTGCTGCACCCCATCCAGACAGATGTACAGATCTATTTTTCTACCCAGAGAAGAAGGTGAAGAGGTTCCCCGACGTGTTTCAGTTTTGTTTGCTGCTGCTGCTGCTGGTGGTCGTGGTGGTGGGGAATGACTGTCGGCGGGCCGGCTGTGCGGCCCCCGCTTCCCTCCCTGATTCCGCAAAGGGGATCGACGCCGCTCGACGGCGAACTTCGTTCTCCCCTCTCTGCCCCCTGCTGGCCAGACTCAGAACTACATCCGTGGGCGACTGTAAATAATTGAAAAAAAGCGAGCGGACTTCTTTGACTGTGAATATTTAACGTGTACAATACTTTGGTTTCTTGTTCGTTTGAGTGTATGTGTGTGTGCGCGCGCGCCTAGAAAGAGTGCGTTGGCTGTTTGCATTTCCTTTACTCCTCCGTGTGGCGTTATTTGGGGGAAAGCTCGCTTCTAAAAGTCTTTCTCGTTCGGTTTCAGTAGTGAGATTTGTGGCATATGAAAGCAGGTAGGGATTTATTTTCTGAAATAGCTCATAATTGTTCTCCTGTCCCTCTCCTTCGCTGGCTGCGCAATATTTCTTATCGGTGCCAGAGTTGGGGCTCCGTAAAGGGAGACGGAAGGAAATATACCGTAACCAGTTTCGTTTCAGCGAATCGTCTTCTGTCAGTGTAAGAATAAGCAAGTTTGAGGGTCACACAGGAGTCTTCATCAGACAGAAGCAGAATTTTGTGTAATGTTGGCATTTGCACAGTTGGCTACAGTCTCAGATTTGAATTTAGTCGCTCTGCTCCCCTGCACACTTCCTTGGAAGCGAGTTCCTTTGAATTCATCTAGATATTCTTCCAAGTGAATGGCTACAATTTTTCCTTTATTTCCCCTCAGTTTTAATTGAGTCCTAGAAAATGAAGCTAATGATCTCTTTTGCTGTTTGCCAAGCATAAAATGTTCCTTATGCCAGATGCCAATAAGGCTATTTAATTAGTAGAATCTGATTTAATTTAAATTTAATTTTTTGGTGGTTTTTTTTTGGAAGCAGGCCTGGGAGAGATGAATATTTTCAAATGGTTGACCTTACCTGTTCCCAGAAAAAAAAAGCGTATTAAATTTGCTGTGGAGATTCGTTCTAACTTCTTCCTGCTCAAAAAGAAATTCCCCCATTCGTTTTAGTTACTGTAATTGACTTTGAAAAATGTGGAGTATTGGTCTCCCCCTTTTGTATAATAACGAATACTGTAGACCGCCCACCCACCCCTTTTCTTTTAAAAGCTAATGATAACATTGTATTAGCATCTTAACCTTTTATTAATTTATATGAAAACAGTTCGGTTTGTAAAGAGAAGAGCAGTAACAACATCCTTTGCAAGACCAGTTCAATGCCATTGCACTTTGTTTTTTTTTTTAATAAAAAAGATAAAACAATTAAAATCAGCGACAAAACAAGACGTCTCTTGCCTGGAAGAAAGAGCGGAGGAAGGGGTGTGTGAATATAATGCGATCTCGTCTGAGATTAAATAATAAAATTGGTCGTGCAGAATCTGATCAATTATTTTTGTGGCTTTCTACACTCTGGAAAAGCAATTAAAAAAGAAGCTAAGCATCCTTTAAAAGCGAGAACTTGATAATGAAATGCATATTGGAACAAGTGGTTTACATATGTAACCTTCTGGGGAAGGAAAAGGTTTTGTAGTTTCCGTATTCATTCGCTGCTGGGTCATTTTTAAACCAATACATTGCTGGGCATTTTTCAGTTGCATGAAAGAAGGACGATAAAGTAAATGTTGCAATGATTCAGGAGAAGAGAGAGAGAATATCTACTGTTAGATATTTCCTATACTGTATCTATTTAGAAAGATAGAATTTCCTACTGAATCTATAACACCAGCTTCTTATTTCTGATCAATACGATTTTAACGTTTGTGCCCACTGCCGTCCCAAAACGAATTAGAGACGGACTTACAAAAGGATGGGAAACATCTGTGGCTGGCTATATGTTCATAGAATCATAGAATGGGAAGGGACCTAAGGATCATCTAGTCCAATCTCAACCATGGCAGATGGACGTCCAACCTCTGCTTAAAAACCTCCAAGGAAGTAGAGTCCACCACCTCTGGAGGGAGACTGTTCCACTATCAAACAACTTTAACTGTCAGAAAGTTTTTCATCAGCCTCCTAGGGACTGATGGGACTTGTAGTCCAGCAACATATGGCAGGCTGCAAGTTCTCCACCTTTGGACAGGTATTACACAGCACCCACATCTAGTTAAGCGTCCAAGAACCTAAGTGTGAAGGAGCAAGATGTCCCCAAAGCCTAGCAAACACACTAACCAGAAACTAACCGTGACGGAAGCCAGAGCGCACGGAAACGCCGTTTACCTTCCCGCAGCGGTACCTGTTTATCCATAGCTGCCAAGTTTTCCCTTTTCTCGCGAGGAAGCTTATTCAGCATAAGGGAAAATCCCTTTAAAAAAGGGATAACTTGGCAGCTATGTGTTTATCTACCTGCACAGGCGTGCTTTCGAACTGCTAGGTTGGCAGGAGCTGCGACAGAGCAACGGGAACTCACCACCGTCGTGCGGATTCGAACCGCAGACCTTCCAATCAGCAAGCCCAAGAAGCTCAGTGGTTTAGACCACAGCGCCACCAGCGTCCCTGTACATCTTGGTACCCAGCCCCAGAGTAGAAGACTTCCTCGAAAGGTGGTGGACAGTCTCCTTCCTTGGAGGGTTGGCTGGGCCATCTGTTAAGAATTATTTAGCTGTGATTCCTGCACTGCAGGGGGTTTGACTAGATGGCCCTTGGGGGTACCTTCCAACTCTTATGATTCTCCGTGGTAACCACCTTGCCTTACCTTACCTTACCACCTTGCTGGGGAGAAACAGGTCTGGGTCTAGGTCAGTGCTTGGGTGAAAAGAGACCTCTTTTGGGTCCAAGACAGAGGAAAGGAGAGATTGTGATGTAAGCCTTTTAATATTATTTTAAATCTCAGAACCAACACGACAAATTGGGACGGGAAAGTGATGGGCTTAGTGGAAGAGCAGACCTCCGCGTTCCCACCTGTCCCACGTGTTGTGAGGATGAGCCCCTAGCTTAAGATTTCCACAAGGGATGGTTTAGAGGCAAACGACCAGAGGGATCAGGGGCCAGGTAGCTAATTTCAGATCCTGAGGCCTCGGTTAATACTCCACTTTTTCCAAACTCTGGATCAAGTCAGCCTTGCTGGAGGGGTGCTGCTGCTGCTGCTCATTCTGCTGGTGGACCCCCGGGCGAGCTAGACTTCTTTCTGATCGATGACAGTCCGACGCGACGGGATGCTATAGGGCCTTGGCTCAGTGGAAGCGCATTTGGTTTGCGCGCAGACGGTCCCAGGTTCAATCTGCGGCGTCTCCAGGTAGGAATGGCAAAGCGCATTTCTCTGAAGCTTTGGAGAGAGCTGCGCTGAACACACGGGTTTCTCTTCACCGAAACCTGGTGACGATCCTGCCGGGCAAGCGCCGCGCGCCGCGGGGGGTGGGGGGAGGTTGGGCGAGGATTCCTCGCGAGCAAGGAAGGAGGCTTCCCGTAGAGGAGGGTTGGAGCGCTGGATGCCGGCCAACGAGGGAAGCTTTCTTGGAAGAAACGAAACGCAGACCAGCGCAATCGACGCTCTCCGCTCTAGAGTCGCAATTTAAAATGCTGGAAATCGAAACCAGAGCTTCTTCCTCCTGAAAGTGGCTTCCTAGAAGAATCATAGAATTGTAGAGTTGGAAGGGACCCCGAGGGTCATCTAGTCCAACCCCCAAATGCAGGGATCGCAACACGCCCGGCCGCCCCCCCCATCAAATTTGAAACCATGTCAGACCCTGCTCAGCTCGATGCAGGTGATGTCAAATGATCACAATCCCAGCCATAATGATAATAAGCGAAAATGATAGTTTCTAGCAACATTATTATCACAGCAAAGAACCACAGACTTTTAGCACAATTACAGCAGCAGAACAAAGCAACAATTAATAATGATCACCATCATTATGACATCAAAACATCCCAAACTTTAACCATGAGTTAGGAACCTTTGCCCTCAAATAACACTACAGGGGTAGTTTCTCTTTCAACCAGAAAAAGGAAAGTTTGAATAATGAGGGTTCATAATGATGATCCCTCTGCATATTTGTTTGCGCGTCAATGTTCTGCCCTTCTAGGGTAAATACACCACCCAGGGTTGATTACAACATAATTTAAAAACCTCCACATACAAACCAACACCATATAAACAGTACATAACAATGATGAAAGTGATAGACTCGTCATTTTAAAAAGCAGCAACCATTTTTTCTCGGGCGCAAGGGCAAGGAGCCTTCATTGATTCAGCCATGAAATTTACCGGGTGATCCTGGGCCCGTTAGTCGCTCAGCGTAACCTGATGAGGAGAACCACGCGCGCCTAGCTCTCTGCAGGAAAGGTGGGCTATTAATGTAACGATAAAACAACAGAATAAATAAACAATGGGACTTACTCCTAGGTAAGTGAGTAAAAGATTGTACCCATACTTGGATGTAAGTTCCAGGAGAGCCAATTGAATTCCTAAACGCTGCCCTTCTCTTTTATTCAGGTTCAAAAAGAGCCATTTCGAAACCTTTCTACCCCCAAATTCTGCACGGAGCCTGTGCCTTCCCACTTGACCTGGTTCTAAATTGCGGTTTCGATCAGCAGTTTAGAACCTGCAGTTTCCGACCCCAAGATTTTTGCACCAGAGAGGAGGAGTGGGACACTAACAGTAGATCATAGGGGGAAATAATAGGCACTGGGGATTCAACATCTAACTTTGCGCTGCTTTTGCCTTCATCTTTCCATTTCTCTGTTTTTACAGACAAAGTGGAATGTGCACATACGGTAAAGCAAATTTATTTATACGAATAAAATTTTACCCTGCCTTTTGGCCTTCTCAAGGACTTCCACGATGAGTAACAATAACAATGAATTATAATTAACAATAAAAACAGGAAAGCGAAGAACAGAGCCAGCTAAGATCTAAATATACGAAATTTAAAATCTAACGTTTTCCACATTGCCAGTCACTTTTTGCTTGCTTGATAAGACAACAGCTGGTCTGTGTTGATGCGCATTTTATAGGTTTTGCAGCTTTTTTATTTACTAGAAGTGTTGCCCCAATCTCCTTAAAAGAACCCCAAGTTGTGTACTGCCACTGATGCCCCAGATGCTATAAATCATTCCATCTATTTCCAGTGCTCGGCTTGAATGCCATTAGTTATCTAGTCAAATTGGCAACACCCATGTGTGAGGAACCAGCAGGTCTGGGGGAACCCATAGCTTTGCAGAAATGCAACAAATATTGCTGGTTTTTTTTTGGCGTGGCGGAACTTAGGACAGGAAAAGCCCAGTGCAGACTGAATCTACCATTATGCATTTATCCTTTCCAGAAGGCCTTTGTGCATGCTAATATCTGCTTAACATGAACAAAAGAGAAAGAGGTTCTTTTGAATGTCTGTTATTAACCCCTTCTCAAATATTTGCTGGGGCACAATGATTCCAAACAGACTTCAGAACCAGCCCAACAAAGCTTAGA